>NC_056742.1:22940319-23127819 GCF_019279795.1 Protopterus annectens | reverse complement strand
GTATTATCATCCCTTTTGGTAGCAGCTTGTTCCTGCTAACTGCCACATCAATGGAAACACCCTAAGCATGGATTCAGTGGTGAGAGACCCAACAGCAACCTTACCTTTGATCACCAAGTCTCCACAGTGGTAAGAAGGGCATTATGTATTGCTCATCTCATAAGTAAGGGCATTGCCTCCAGAAAAAAAAAGTTATAACCTCCCTGTACACTTCCCTCATCAGGCCAATAATTGATTACAATGCCCATTTTAGTATGTACCTTTCCAGCCACCTGCAGCAATCGGAGAGACCACAAAAGTTCCTCACAAGGAGAATTCAAGGTATTAAGCATCTGTCCTATGTGGATTGGCTGAAATCATTGTCAATTTACTCCATTTCATACAGGCAATCTCTGCCTTGAGTATAAGGCAATCTCTGACTCTGCTTTACTGGAAATGCTGCATATCCATAAGTCCAATGGCTCATGGGTTACTCACTCTAAAGACCTTAACCTGGTATGTGACATTAATAGAACCTGCTGGAGGGACAGATTTATCTCCCAGAAGTTACCACTCCTGTGGAAAAGTCTCCAAATTTATGTCAAGATGTCAAGCAGAGCACCTATTTGGCCCTCTTTAAGCACAACCTGATGATTGGATAAGTAACCGTAAATTTAATCCGGGGGTTCCACCTGAGTCTCTCTTGGACAGGGGCAATAGGTGCTGATCATGGAAACAAGGGCAGACCCTGGCAAGGCTTTTAGAAGCTCAGGGCCATTTGCCTAGTAACTTCCTTTGATCTAGTAATTGATTTAATGCTAAAGTTTCAGTTTCATTATTATTATTAAATTTCAACAACTATACTTCTTGAAACTTTTCAATGTTCTCATCTATTTCATCAATTGAATAATTAAAATCTCCTATAGTTACCAAAATATCATCTGCAAAAAGCTGTATTTTAGATTGACAATCCTTGCTAATTGAGAATCCGTCATTTTTTAAATTGCTTCTTATACTATTATACTACAAAACACTCTCACTTTGACCTTTAAATAACTCTCCCCTACTCCTTTCCATTTACTAAGGCTCTGGTATAAGGTGCTTCACTGTCATCTCTGTTTCTGGCCTGGTGGATGTGGACATTCTGAGGCAGTGTATTAACTGCCTTATATTCACTGACAATCATTTAATATTATAACAGACAAACACAGTGTGTGAGAGATGTAAATACACAATGTTATTGGAGGCAAAGCTCTCATATACACACACGAAAAATGCAAACCAGGTCGTTAGTGTTACATCTAAAATAATCACTGCCAACACTAAGGAACAAACACATAGACCCACATATGCAGAGGTACTCACTTGTAATCTACCCAAACCTCCATTATCTCCTAAAAGCATCTGTCAGAAAAAGACAACACCTCGCAAAACACATAACTCTGAAAATTATAGTAGCCCCGCTTCCAAGTCCATAAGACAGCACACCACACAGCCAAACATTCTAGTTATTGGGATTCCATTGTAAGGCATACTGATGTCCTCCTTACCAGGCTAAAGAAGGAGGGGATCACAGTGAGCTGTCTGTCTGGAGCCAGGATCCACCAGATCACACATGCACTTAGTCTTTAAACCACAAGTACAGTATGACACAATTATAGTCCAATGGGCGTAAACAACCTAAGATGTATCTCATTGGATTATATGAAGATAGACAAGATGGAGCTCTCTGAATATGTTTCCCAGGTGGGTATGAATCTAGCCTTGAGTACCATCCTACCTTCACCTCTGATGATGCCACAGTACCAGCAAAAAATGATTGATTTTAACAATTGCCTCAGTTTCTGGTATCATAACAAGAGAATCCAATATCTGTCAGCCTTGGGAAACATGATCAACAAACCATGATGTATTGTCACTACTTGGCTTCTGGATATTGGCAAAAAGTTTATCTATCCCCCATAGTGCCTTTTTAGGCCATGCCATGTTGTTAAACCTTCCATCATAAAACAAAATAAAATCATTCGCAGCTACCTAAAGGTAATGCTGCTCAATGCTAGGTGTTTAAATAAAAAAACTGCACTCCCTGGAATCACTCCTCACCCTGGGAATGCAAACATATGTGCAGTCACAGAAACATGGTTTAGAACCATAGAAAGCACCCCAGCTATCAAAGGCTACCATGCCTTTCATACATTTTGGTCCCCCTCAGCTTAGGATAAAACAAAGGGAAGAGGTGTCTCAGTGTTCATAAAGGACAGGTACACTGCTAGATTGGTCCAACAACATGACCGATGAGCTTTTCAATACCCAAATAAACATAGCTGTGACCCCTTATCATATCCTTGCAACTACAGATCCACTAACAGTCTGGAAAACCACACCTCCTACCTAAACCTACTGGAATCTGTTAACATTCAGCCTAACACCATACTTATTGGTGACTTTCACTACCCCTCCATAAACTGGGAGACTTATATGACCCATAATTCACTTGCTCAGAGGTGAGGTTTTTGGACTTAGTTAATGCAAATGCCCTGGAGCAACTAGTTAGCTCCTCAACTAGTGGTACAAATATCTTAGACCTAGTACTCACGAACATGCGGGGATGCTGAACTTTCCTGTGCATTAACTGCTCCCTGGTAAGATATGACCAGAAAATGATCTCCTTTATTATTAAAACAAATCTAGAACACCCCATCAATCTTTTAACCTGTTAAGAACTTTGCTAAGGTGAATTACCTCAATCTAAGTAACATCTTATTAAATTTCCATACCCCTCTGAACCTGGATGAGACTGAAGCCTACTCTGAGCTGTACACAAAAGCACGGCTGAAAAGGCAGTATATGTCTGAGTCAAACCTATGATTACAAGCAAAAATAAACCACCCTGGTGGACCCCTAGCATAAATAAGCTATTCAACAAAAGGAAATAAATCATCTCCAAAGCCAGGAAGGAACAGAGAAATCAGTGCAAAAAGACACTCACCAGTCTAAACAAACAAGTCAGAGAACTGGTCAAATCTGCCAAAGCAAACTCTGAGGTAAAGATATCCTCCCAGGTGAAAGATAACCATGAGGCTTTTTTTTTAATTTTGTTCATAACCTCAGGAAAAATGCTCAGCAATGTGCAGAGTTAATCAGGAATGCCAACATTTACCCAGCCTGAAGCTATAGCAAACCTGCTGACTGACAAGTTCAGTCCAAACTTCTCCCCCCATCCCCTTCTACCACACCCAAAGAAATACCCGCAATCATCCCCATACCAGTCATTATACAGGAACAGGCACTTACAGCACCTGCTAAAGCCAAAAACACAGCCTCCCTAGGTCTAGACAGCATTCCAGAATGCTTCTTAAATAGCATAAAACAGAATCTATCATGGCCACTAGAAACCCTTTTTAACCACAGCCCATCAACTGACCCAGAGAACTACAGACCCATAAGCTTGTCTAGTCTTAACTGTAAGGCCATGGAGAGCATTATCATGGATCTGATCAATAATGACATAGGAACCATCTGAAACTGGACCAGACCCAATTTGGCATTGTAAAAGGGAGGTCTTGCCTCCTCAACTTGGGATGGTTACCAGGGCAATGGTTGAGGATGCACACTGTTTATCTAGAACTGGCCATAGCTTTTGACACAGTCCTCCATTCAGGAATCATAGATAAACTTATTGAGTTAGGCATAAACCCCTACATTGTCATATGGATAGCCAACTGGCTCACTGACAGGACATATGCTGTCCAGATAATTGAATGCACTTCTAATAAAAAACCTGTTACTAGCAGTGTCCCACAGAGCTCAGGGTTAGGGCCCCTTCTGTTTGGTATATACTTCTCTGAAGTGAAGGCCAGTGGTAGGGGCCTCTGTCTCACCAAGTTCACTGATGACTATAAGCTGGGAGCAATCATTGAATCCCTAGATGATGTTGACATCCTACAAACAGGCCTAAAAATGACAAGCGGCTGGTGCCAAAACCATGGTCTTAGACTAAATGCTAAAAAATGCAAAAACCATACCCTTTGGCACAACAGATATCCCTGCAAATTATAATATTGATAGCACATCCTTAAAAGTAGACCCAGTGGTGAAGGACCTAGGAACAGAGAGAGATATTAAACTAAACTTTGACCACCAGGTACCTACAGTAGTGAAGAGATCCTTCTGTGTGGCTCACCTGATAAATAAAAGCATGGCATCAAGATCAAAGTAAGTCATAGTACCATTTTACTCAGCCCTCATCACACCCATAATTGACTACAATGTTCCCTTCTGCATGCACCTAACCAGGCTTTTACACCAACTGGAGAAGCTCCAGTGGTTTATCACTAAATAATACAAAGCATAAGACACATGTCTTATACAGACTGACTAAAGGTCGTATCCCTTTACTTCATCTCATATCATTTATTGAGATTGGGCTTATCTTTGATCTACAAGGCATTCTCTGATCCAGCCCTAATGAAAATGTTACATATTCACAAGAAAAAAATTATACAAGGGTTATGCATTTCATAGAACTGAACCTTATTTGTGACTCTAATAGAACTTGCTGGAGAAACAGATTTGTATCCCAAAGGTTACCTCACCTGTGGAATAAGCTTCCCATCTTCATAAAACAAAGCACCTCCCTTACTCTCTTCAAAAAGAATTTGGATAAATAGATGGGAACTGGAAATCCACTCATGGGTTACTGCCTATACCCCTTATGGACAGAGGCAGTATGTAAAATAACTCAGGGCTCCAACACCCAAAGACCTGCTACCCTGATACCACCCCATCCCATATCTGGAGAATTAAGATGTAATGTTGCCATATCCTGGGTATTATTGACTAGGCTTGTAAAGGCTCTTGTGCCATTAGCCTAGTAATCGCCTATGAACTTATGAACCTATTAACTAAGGGTTTCATAACTAATGCAAATAGTAGAATGGACAAGAGGCACCCTTGCTCTTTGCCTTTGTTAAAACTGAATTCTTGAGAAATGTAAGATCCAATTTTAACATATGCTTTGGAGTCTCTAAACATGTTTTATAACATTTCAATAAATTGTTCTGGGAATGCAAACACTCCTAAAGTTTTAAAGAAGCAGTACCAATCTACAGAATCAAAAGCTCTCTTGATATCTAAGCTAATGAAGACCAATTTCTTGTTCATTCTTTTTTCTAAATCTAAGATTGTTACTAATCTTTTTATGTTATCATATGTTGATCTACTGACTATAAATCCTGTTTGACCTTTATTAATTAATTTCCTTACTATATCTCTTAATGCTGTAGTGAAGATGGAAGTAAATATTTATTATACAATGACTCCCCATTAATATTCCAAAACGTGCACGCTGATTGGTCAGCCCGGACTTTTTCCATTAGTACTACTCTTTTTTTTTTTTACAGCAATGGAGAATGCAAGATCTCTGTTGCTTTTTACAACCTGTCCCGCTATGTTAAACCCATTTAACATAGCGAGACACTTTAAAAAACAACGGAGTTCTTGCTTTCTCCGTTGCTTTTTTCAAAACTGTCTCGCTATGTTAAATGGGTTTAACATAGCGAGGCAAGTTGTAAAAAGCAATGGAGATCTTGCTTTGTCTGTTGCTTTTGCCCACAGCTCTGATGTACTGCGTAGGTATACGCATGTGCAGTACATCAGAACTGCCGCAGAATACCAGACAGCTGCGGAAGGGCAGCAAGGAGGCATTATACAATGCCATTATTTAAGAAAAGTAATTATTTTTTTTCCTTAAATAATGTCATTGTATAATACAATAACTCACTTCTGGGTGTGGGTAATGCTGGATTTACCCATGGTTGGCTTTGTTTGGCCACTCAGGCTTCACCCTCGTGACCAAACCACACCAACCGTGGGTAAATCCAGCATTACCCACACCCAGGCGTGGGTTATTGCTATAATAGTCTACATTTAATAATTAAATAGGTCTATTTGAGGAAACTAACTTTTTATCCTTTCCTTGTTTAAGTATAGGTGAGATTACAGAAAATTTCCATGAAGGAGAATTTTTTTGTTTTTTTTTTTTAATTTTTTTTTTTTTTAGTTGCAAACAGTTTACATCATATGCACCCTTGAAAGAACTGTAGTTGCAAAACATTATACATCACTTATAAACCTTCCAGTCATTGTCAGTTAAGCATTATATGGATCATTCAAATCCTTCCTCTTAAACCTGGCTCCTGCTCTGCATACATTTTTCTCACAATTCCCATTTTTTCGTATGAGGTTTGCTCCTTCCCTTTTCTAAAGATCGCAATTACAATTGTTTTATCTCAGTTATTATATTCACTTATTCTAGTTAAAAGGTGAAATTATTTTATCTCACTGAATTATTCTGAAAATGCCACTCACCAATTCAAAATATTTAATGGAAGCAGACTATATAATTCAATACTTAAACCATCTAACCTTGGAACATTTCCCTTTTTTAAAGCCTCTTTAACTTCTATTAGGATATTAGGCTTATTCAACAGAGGTGATAAAGCATGTGATCAAAGTCAAAAATACACACCAAGAAACACCAGACACTGGTACTTACGGTCAATTGCTTTGATTTGTTTTTTATTGTTTGTTCTGAAGAAGTCCTGCTGAGACGAAAGTGTGGAATAAAGTTTTTATACGCTAAGCTATTTGCTTTCCAGTCTTTATTGATCATCAGTACCACTGTCTGGTGTTTCTTGGTGTATATTTGGACTTTGATCACATGCTTTATCAGTTTTGTTTTTTTGCTGTGTGTTTTCTGATGGCCGAGATGGAAAGTGATCCACTTTTGGATGTTACCACACATCCTACACCTTCGGTTGATGAAAATGGTATTTTTCATTTATTATTAACCTCTCTGAATGAGATTCAAAAGACTTTAAAGACTTTGGTTGCTAAAGAGAATGCTGTTGCTGAAGCAATTTCCAGTTCTGATGATGAGCGTTTAACAGTGATTGACCTACATACCTCTAGTGGCTCTGGAGAAAATGGTATGCCTTCAAATGTTAACATTAAACCTGCTCAGTATAATGATATTCGATCTGTCCTGGACAACAGGTTTGACCTTTTTTTAAAGGCTGATTATAAAATTACTAAGGCCAGGATGGATGAATTCAATAAAAATGTGTGACAGTTTATGTAGAATGTTAAAGAAATACCGGTCTTTGGACTTAGAAATCCAGTATTTTCACAGATGCATAGAGTTGGAAATCATTCCAGAGGGCTTAAGGTTCTTCAACTGCCCTAATGGCATTACTGTCACTGATCTGTTTTTTAATGAACTTGCCACCTTTTTCAATACTGCGGGTCTGCAGTTGCTTAAAATTCTCATAGACAATAATCAGAAGAAGATGTCCTTATTGAAATAGAACATCACCAAGATAGATGAAGAGCTTTGTATGCTAATGAGAGACTTCCACTCTGATGGTGTGTTCAATCAAATTCTTAAAGAAGTTGAAACACATGAAGTAGAAGTTATTGAGTGTAAACATAACAAACTTTTGAGGGATGTGAATGTCTATAAGGAAGGTATTGCCTGTACCAACTTTGTTCCAGAGACAAAAAACAACCAAAATAAAAAAAGATAAGTTAGGTTCTACTAAAGAAAACACCCCTGGTTTTCCCAAGAAAGGTGGATGATCCATAAGAACAGTTCTATCAGACCGCGCTGGGCTACTAGCCAGGTCAACCAATCACAGCCCTCTAACTTGGCCACGAGATTTTTTTAGGGTGGAGAAATCAAACATAATTCATTTCAGAGAATGAAAATGAGGCAGACACTGGAGAAATTTCAGTTACCAATGAAGCAACAAGCAATACAGCCTCTTCCAATGCAAATGTAGCCGGTGCACATTCAAAAACTTCGGCTTTTTTTGCTGAAACAAGAGAATAGAACTGTTCGGACTCAGAACATGAAGGTGTGAGGTTTAATTACCTCTAAATCATCAAACGACAAACAGTAAGCCCTTCTGATAATAAATTCAGCATTATTTAACTTATTTGGGGTTTGGTTTGATGAGCACCAGTTAAATGTATTAAGTTATGGCTTTAACTTTGTTTCTACTAAAAAGGCGGATTTTTCCAGAACTATAATTGATTTCAAACAGTTTGTTCGCAAACTTAATTTAAATTATTTGCTACATCACACTGAAATGTGTAACTCTAGGTTATATAAACCATCTTGTTATACCCTGCCAAAGCAAACTCTGAGGTAAAGATATTCTCCCAGGTGAAAGATAACCATGAGGCTTTGAATCAAACCCTTAAAGTGTTTGAGGAAGTTTGTATTCAGGAAATTGATTGTTTTTTGAATAGTAAAAAGTCTGGTAGTAGATGGTATAACAATTTGACTCAACCTGAATGTAAAGCCTTATTAAAGTTGGTTGATAGAAATGACCTAAGATACATGAAAAGTGACAAGGAGGGCAACATTGTGATAATGACAGTGGAACAATACAATGTTACCATGTTTGAGTTACTTAGTAATCCTGAAGAATATATAGAAGTAAATGTTAGGGAAATTCACCACAGTTTTCATTATATCAGAGCATTTCTTTATGAAGCACTTATAAATCAATGTTTTGATCTTAACACATACAGTTTTTGTTTGGTGGAAAAACCTAGAGTTGGGACACTTTTTGGCATCCCCAAAACTCATAAGTCTTTTAGACCATCCTCCTTTTAGGGCGATAGCTTTGGCACCACATTCAGCTACAGAGGGTTTGGCTTTGCTTATAGATTATTTTTTAAATCCTGTTGTGCAAGGACTAGGGCCCTATTTGAAGGACTCTTGGGACTTCCTGGATAAGTTCAGGGAGTTCATTTTTACTTTTTCCTACACATGTGAGAGACATACTATTTTTACAGTGGATGTGGTTTTATTGTTCACTTGTATTCCACACCAAACAGGTGTGGAAGCAGTTAGGGAATTTCTTTCTTCATATCCGAACGTTGGGGATGAACAAACTGGTTTAGTGTGTAGTTTTTTTTGGAAATAGTGTTGGAACACAATTTTTTTACCTTTAATGGACATTTTTTCAGACATGTAAGGTGGTAGCTATGGGGTCTTCTGCTGCCCCCTCCTATGCAAAAATTGTGATGGCATGGAGGGAGGTTACCATTCTCTCTAATTTGAGATCATCGTATAATATACATTTCTATGCCAGGTTCGTAGATGACCTGATTTTTGTTCTAGAGGGTAATAATGGTGTTAGTGAACAATTTCTTCATGACCTTAATTCAAGGTCTTTTTTTTGCAATTTGTCAAGAGCGGTTCTGGACATCAGACTAATTTTTTTAGTTGTCAGTCTAGGTTGGAATACAGTTTCTGGATGTTTTGATAGTAAGATCTATAGAAAGGAAACCTTCACGGATGGTTACTTACATTTTAAAAGTAACCATCCTTTCTTTATCAAAAAGAATATCCCTAAGGGACAGTACAGCCGTGCTTGCCAGATAACAACTTCCCAGTCAGACTTGCAAGAAGAGTTTTTTAGAATTACCTCTACGTTATGATTTGGATTATCTCAATGGCCTGCAACTTGACATTTTGGATAAAAGGGACAGGTTTTATCCAACTATACTTAAATATCCCTTTGTGAGTAAACAAGTTAATGGAACTAATAGCTCTACTAACAGTACATTCTGTAATTTGGACATGCCACTGGATTGTAAAGGTACAAGAGAAATTGTTCAGAAAAATTGGAAGATTGTGGAGGGCAACAGTGACTTACATAACATCTTAGACCCCAGACCCAATTTTGTGTATAGAAATACAAACTGTCTTAAAAATGTTCTTGAACAAAGTAGTGGTAAGGCAAACAAGTGCATTGGGAATGTTAAAATGGGATTGTTTAAATGTGGTCATTGTAATTTTTGTAGGTTTATTTCAGAAGGACCGTTCATTTCCCTACCACACTTGGAACACACTATATAAGTACCTGGTCATTTTTCTTGTGGAAGAAGGGGAGTAGTGTACATACGGTTATGCAGTGGCTGTAATTCATTACGTGGGGATGACCACTCGTATCTTAAAGGAGCATATTAGAGAACATGTATATAGTATTAAGAGCAAAGATTCAAACAATGCTTTATATAAACATACTACAGAGTGTACAAAATATAAAAATTTTGTATTCTCTATTTTAGAAGTTGATCCCAAAGGTGGTGATTATAAGAATATTGCGGAACAAAAGGAAACTGCTTGGCAGATTAGATTAATGGCTGATAAAAATCCCAGTCTAAATGATGCAATTAACATCAAATGTTTTCTTAAATATAGGAAACTTACTATAAGGATGTTTTAATTCATTTTCTGTGTTTCCCAGACAGTTCTACTTTGCAGTGCAGGCTGCTTTAAAATTTAAGTGTGGTTTTAATTGTTTAATTGCTTTGGATTTTTTATTGACTCATACAGTTTTGAATTAGATATATTGCTGTGGTTGCTTTGATTTGGTTTTTATTGTTTGTTCTGAAGAAGACCTGCTGAGACGAAAGCATGGAATAAAGTTTTTATACGCTAAGCTCTTTGCTTTCTAGCCTTCATTGACCATTAGTACCACTGTCTGGTGTTTCTTATTCAACAGAGGTATTTGTTGGTCATTAAGTTTTTTGTAACATTTTTCTTTAAGTACTTATCAGTTTTGTAATCATCAGGATTAATATTTTTATCTTAATTAAGATTCTCATGCAATTTATTTTAATCTTAAGCAGTTCCTCTATGTCTGAAGTATGATTATAAAAGTGAGGATTTAGGATATTATTGTTTTGTGCCTTTTTGCTTAACATTTTACTTCTATTAGCTAATCTACATAGATTTTTTAAGTCATTGTATAACTACAGTTCTACTTTTTTTAAATCTGTCTCCACTTTATGAGTTGAAACTGTTTGGTATTTTGTCATTATTTTTTAATGACTTCAGTATTATGTAATTTCATTGTTTGTTGTTCAAACCTCTCTTTGTGGATTTAATATTATATTTCTAACAACTCTTTATCCCACTGTTTATTTATTACTACCCCATCTTCCCATTCTATCTTTAATATACATTTTAAGGAGTCCTATAATATGACTTTACCAACCTGACCATTATCATGCAAAGATAAAAATATCCTCAACTGGTTTCTTTAGGTAACTCTTAATTTTTTTTAAATTTCATTATATATGTTAGGATTCTATAAATAATTTGAAATTTCCTTATATCAATCAATATATTAATACTTAGTGCATCATGATCAGATAAAGGACACGGAATAGTTTTAAAATAATTACATTTATAAAATAATCTGTAGAGGCATAAATCATATCAGTTCAAGTTTGTAAACTTACAGCTGACTGGCAATCTTATCACACTAAGCTATTATGCAAAAAGAAATTCAATGCACATTATTCATCATGCAAACACACACATCCACACACACACACACACACACACACACACACACACACACACACACACACGCACACATGCATATCTTCTAGATGATGATATGATAAATATCAAAATATTAAAAAGCCTTTAACTTTTTAAATTAATTTATAAAATTATGTACATTACTGAGGTCAAAGAGAATGTCTTGCTATTTCTGTAGAGTCAAAAAATGTCTATAATGTATTCAAAAATTACAATTTGCTTAATTCAAGTCCCATTCTCCTTTCCCTGGTTCAAATATTTTGAAAAATCTACTTTACTTTAAATCAAAATGGATGATTCAGCAATATAATACTCAAATGTCAGCTCTGCCATATGAAATTAGTTATTTCAGGTAGTCTTAGTAAATCTAATAACTTATAATATGCAAGAAGCTTCGAAGTTCACATGACCAAGCTTTAAATTACATATTTCAGAATATTTTCAAATATTTTATATGATTTTTTCATGTAAATTATATGAGATGTTGTATAGGTTCATAGGTTCATAGATAGGTACTAGGCTCTTGGCCCTAGGGCCTATATAAGCCTAGCCAAAAAGGTACCCTGGCTTTTGCCACCCAAGAAAATTATTTTCCTTTGCCCTTGTCAAGCAGAGCCACAGAAGTGATCCCCGGGGTGAATTTCCTATTTCCCATCCAATCATCAAGATTTTTCTTGAAGAGTGCTAATGAGGAGCTCTGTTTGACATAGATAGTCTGTTCCAGAGTATGGGAAGTCTCTAGGACAGGAATCTATCCCTCAAGCATATTCTGTTTATTGTGGTGACAAGGTTTAGGTTCCTAGAGTGTGTAGTTTGTTGGGATTGGGATTTTTTTTAATGGATCATGTCTAACAGCTCTGGGTTTGACATAGCTTTGTATTTTAGGCAGAGATCGCCTCTGAGTAGCCGATATGCGATGGAGTAAAGCTGAAGTTTTTTGAGACTGTCTGCATAGGACATCTGTTTCAGGCCAGTAATCCTCTTTGTGAGGTATTTCTGTGGCCTTTCCAGTTGTTGTAGATGTCTTGTGAGGTACATACCAAGGGGTGTTGTACTCTATAATGGGTCTAATGAGTGATGAGTAGAGGGGAACAATGACCTCTTTTTTTCTGGATGAGAATCCTTTTATGATGAGGTGTGCCACATAGAAGGATTTCCTGACCACTGTGGCAATGTGATTATCAAAGGAGAGACTGCTGTCCATCTGTGTCCCAATGTCTCTTATCACAATTTGTGTTAAGTAGACTACCACCTATGTGGTAGTTCATGGGTACAGAGTTTTTACCAAAGAGAATAACAATGCACTTTTTGGCATTGAGCTTGAAGCCATGGCTTTGACACCATGCATCTGTCTCAGTCAGGCCCTTTTGTAGGATGTCCAGATCATTAGGAGTTTCGATTATGGCTCCTAGTTTGCAGTCATCTGTGAACTTAGTTAGCCAAATACCTTCTGTGTTAGCCTGTACTTCAGAGAAGTAGATACCAAACAGGAGAGGACCCAGGACTGAACCCTGTGGTACTCCACTTGTCACTGGTCTGAAGTCGGATTTGGAGTCTACTACTTTCACAGTGTGGGTTCTGTCAGTAAGCCAGTTGGCAACCCATCTTGTGACATAGGGATTTATACCTAGTTTAGTGAATTTATCTATTATTCCAGAGTGGGGGATGGTGTCGAAAGCCTTGGCGAGATCTAGATAGGCTGTGTGAATCACCTTACCCTCATCTATGGATTTGGTGACTACTTCAAAGAAGTCTATCAGGCTTAGGAGACATGATCTGCCTTTTACAAACCTGAACTGTGTGGAGTCCAGAGTTTGGAGATTTCCAATGATTTTGTTTATGAGTTAGATGATGATATGTTCCATGGCCTGGCAGACCAGGCTTGTCAGGCTAATGGGGCGGTAGTTCCCGGGGTCTGTCATGGCTTCCCCTTTGTGGAGTGGGATAAATGTCGCAGTGTGCCATTCAATGGGCACAAAGCCTGAGGTGAGGCTATGATTGAACATGGTACTTAGGTGGGGTGCCAGTTCATTCTGTAGTTCATGTAGAATGCAGCCTGTGATGTTGTCAGGTCCCATGGATTCTGTGTTCTTGGCTTTGGAGAGTGAGGTTTTTTCCTGTGCAGAAAATCAGACAGGCCAGCAGAAAAAGCAGGAATGATGCAGAGTCAAAAATACAATATATGAAGGTTTATTTGTAAACCCAAATAACCACAGACCGGTTTCGGCAGAATATGCCTTCCTCAGTGTGTTACAGACGGATAAACAGAGGATGAAAAATACATATGCATATATATAGTATGAATTGACCAATGAGCATAAAAACTGCCCTGTCATTCATTAATATTCATGAATAAGAATAGGGACACCAAAAACAGTGCAATTCAAAATGAATGATACTAGTAATGATAATTTCAAAAAATAAATGCAAAACAGTATATATATTTAAATAGACCAGTTATGCTAAAATATGAATGGAACATATTAATAACATGAGAATATATTATAACAGGACAATATATTATAAATATAGCAAATAATGGAATGAATTTGATAACCACCCTGATGTAGTCAAAGCAAAGTGCGCAGAAATGTGCAGAGTGCAAAATACAGGGGAAATATTCAATATCCTGCTGTACTAGGTTAGCAAAAAATCTGATAAACATATATCATCATGATAAAAAAGAACATTATAAAAATATGTATTATGGAACCAATTGGTATATGAAGTAAGAAACATACACTGAAGTGAATGAAGTAAGAAACATACACTGGCTGACAAGAAGTAAAGTGATACCTGAGTAACGATGTTCATAGGTATATATAGTCATGATAAGTCGGCATATGAATGTTGGTATGTTCACATGATAGGATATGTAGTGGACAACTGTGACATAAGAAAAGTTATGGAAATCAAGGTTAAAAATGATCATGGAGTCCTGGACTGAAAATAGCTCCCAAAGTAATGATCCAATATTTCTCCTTCTGATTTAGAATGCCATGCCAGCCTTGTTTATTGTTACGATCACCCACAATTCGATCAATAATCATAAACGTAAATAGTGCTTGTGGATGTTGGAGGAGGTGTTGGTACATAGCATTGGTGGTCCTTTTGTTTTTGATGTCATGGCAATGTTCATTAATCCTGCTTCTCAGTTGTCTGGAGGTTTGACCCACATAGAAGGCCCCACAGTGACAGGTAGCTAAATATATAACCCAGTCACTACTGCAATTGCCAAATACCTTGCATTCAAACACCTTGCTGGTGTTCCTGCTGGAGAACTGTTTGGATTTGGTAATATTTTGACATGATCCACAATGACCACATGGGTGTGTGCCCAAGAGTTCGTGTCCCGTGAGGGTTAACTGTTTGTGAATAGCCCCACCATTGCCTGTATGTTTGTAGTGAGAGAGGTGTGATCCTAACGTTTTACCCCTTTTGTATGAAAACTTGCATTCCTCGCCTAGAAGGGATCTGAGCTGGTCATTGGCGAGCAGAATATTCCAATGTCTTTTGATAGTATCACGGATGACATTATAATTCCTACCATAGGTAGTGATAAACCTAATGGTAGGTTGTGCAGTGTCAGTAGGTGGATTCTTAGAATCCAATAATTCCGTTCTCTCTGTGTTCTTGGCTCGATTTCTCGCCAGATTGACGTCAACATAACGATATCCCCTGTTCATAAATCTGCAGCAGAGATCTGTACTGGCCATATGATCATCCTCCTGATTGGAGCAAAGACGTTTCATACGCATACTGTGATACAGGGATGTTTCTGAAGGTGTGGCGTGGGTGCATGCTAGAAGCATGTAAGATAGTGTTATATTGGGATATTTACAAAAGACCTTCGTGGACACTGTATTGTCCAGGTTTCTGTAGACAGTCACATCCAGAAAGTTGATGGTTTGTTTGTCATAGGTAAGAGAAAATTCCAATCCCCAGATGTTACCATTAAGATATTCCACAAATTCATGTAGATATGCCACATCCGCACGCCACACCATCCAGCAATCGTCCAAGTATCGACGCTAAATATCCATTTCCACCAGGTATAGATTGTGGGACATATCATAGATCATGCACTCTTCAAAATATGCCATGAATAAATCCGCATGTATGGGAGCAAAGGATGCTCCCATGGCAGTACCCTGAAGCTGCCAGTAGCATTCCCCTTGGAAATAAAAGACGTTCTTGTCGAGTACATGTTCAGATAAGCAAATCAACAGTGTGTTGAATCCTGATATATACAAGTTGGCCCTGTCCAACCAGTATTGTAATGATTGTAATCCAGCCCAGTGTGGAATGCTGGTGTACAGTGCTTTGACGTCTAGTGTGCACATGAGCCAGTCGGGTTCCAACTGTATGTTCTGAATGATCTTGAGAAACTGAGTGGTGTCTTCTAATCTGGCCCTGACCAGACCCAAGAGTGGTTTAAGGTATTGTGTTAGAAATGCTGAGAGGGGCTCAGTTAAAGATCCTATCCCTGACACAATAGGTCTTCCTGGGGGCTTAGTTAATGATTTGTGAATCTTGGGTAATAAATAAGGAATTTGTTTGCGTTGTTCAACAACTTTAAGATGGGACACACACTTTTGACTAATGATTCCCTCCTCACATGCCAAATTCAAGAATATATCAATTTGACATTTGAAATTGGGAGTGGGATCAAAAGACATTTTCATGTAACATGTTTTATCAGACAATTGTCGGAGACCCTCCTGTATATAAGCATCCAGATCTTGAACAACTACTACGCCTCCCTTGTCCACTGGTAATACTGCAATTGTTTTGTTATTGCGGAGTTGTTCCAGGGCCAGATTCTCGTTTTGATTGAGATTATTCGCCATCATGGTGTGTCCATAATTCTGAAAATGAAGATCCCTAAGGACAGATTTTTTTCCTGTGCAGCCATGATTACAGGAACTTTGCATTCTTCTGATATAGAGATTGTCCCTTTATGGGGTGAGAGCAGGATAAAGTTAGCACTGAGCCTATCTGCCAGGATGTTGGCAATATCAGTTGGTTCTGTTTATTTAGAGCCATTGTGCTGTAACTCAGAGCAGATCTGAGTGTTACCATTGCGATTCTTGACATAGCTATAGAATGCTTTGTGGTTGTTGTTAGAATCAGTGGCGATTTTGTTTTCATAACTAGCTTTGGAGGATTTTATGAGAGATCTCAGCTTCTTACTGAGGCTGACCAGGGAGTTCCTCCAATCATGGTATTTTACTCTTTTTTGCAACAGTTTCTTTCTTCTGTTGTAGAGTTTGTTTATGGCAGAAGACCACCAGATTGGCTTCCTTTTTTTGGAGGATAGCATCTTGGTTCTGATAGGGATAGCACAATCCATACACTCATGTAAGTGTTTGTAAAGTGTATTTGTGTAGGATTCAGCACCCGTACCTCTATTGTCCATCTGCATGGGTGTCGTGAAGTTTGCCACTTCTGTCTTAAGAAGTGTGAAGTTGGCTTTGGAGAAATGTTTTATGGTTGTTCCCCTAATGGGGGGTGGGGTGGGATGTGGATGTCTAGGGTGATTAGCTTGTGGCCTGATCTGACCAACAAGGAATTGGCCTCTGGTGTGGAACTCCAATCACCCATGTTGGTAATGACCAGGTCTAGGATATTGCTGCCCCTGGTAGGGGTGTGGATAAGTTGATCCAAGGCGTTGGAATTTATGAATTCCAGAAAATGTTGAGCAAAAGAGTTGGTACATGAGTAGTTTCCCAGTTAATGGTGGGGTAGTTGAAATCACCCATTATTAGGGTGCTGGGCTGTACCCTAATATTTTCCAGTATATCTAGAAAAGAGGATTGGGAATCCTGGGACATGGTGGGGGGGTCTGTAGCAAGCTACAGTTTGAATTGCGGTCTTGCCCAGAGTTAGTTGCACTTGGATAATCTCAAATGCATTATGCTGAGCAACTAGCTTGCATGTGTGGACATCCTTAATGAATATGGACATGCCTCCGCCTTTAGTGTTTCGGTCCGGGTTAGGTGGCCGAAAGGTGTGGTATGAATTATAGCCTGGTAATGCACAGGTGCTCTCTGGAGCTTTGAACCAGGTCTCTGTCACTGAAAGATGTCAAAGTTCTCCATTTTAAGGAGTGCCTCGATTTAGTGCATTTTGAGGTTTAGACTTCGAGGATTGAGTAGCTTTACCCTCAGATTTTGCTTGCTTGTACCTGTTACGGTGGTGAATTTGTCATTTGAACCTTGCCTAAAAAAGGCACTATAGGGGTGGCAACAGCCTTTGCCAGTATCCAGAATCCCAAGGGAGACAGGTGCAGGCCATCTCTGGCAAAGCATCCTGGTCTGTCGATCATGTCATCCCATGCAGACAGATACTGGATTCCCTTAAAATGACACCAGAAGCTTAGCCAATTGTTGAAATCAATCATTTTGTCCTTGTACTGTGGTGTCATTCTGGGTGATGGCAGGATGCTACTCAGGGCTAGGGTCATACCTGCCTGGGCTACAAGATTGGAGAGCTCCTCCATGTCTTTTTTCATGTAGTCCAGGGAGGTATGTCTCAAGTCATTCACACCAACATGGACATGACAGAGTCATATTTGTACTTGTTGTGGAGTGATCTGATTGTGTGCGTTAAGTGGCAGATCCTGGCACCTGACAGGCAGCTGACAGTAACTTTCTCCTTGTTTAGCCTGGTAAATGGAACATCAGTGTGCCTGACTATAGAGTCACCTATGACTAGAGTGTGGAGTGCATTATGCCTTATGGGCTGTAATTGAGTGGCACACTGAGTTTGTGGGCTATGTGTCATTTGGGTTGTGCTGGGGAGTAGAGGTTGCTTGCATTTCTGCTATGGAAGTCTCCGTTGTTTGAGCAGATTTTTATTGAGAGCCTCCGTGAATGTAGGCATGTGTTTTGTGATTCTATGTGTATGTTTTGGTGGTGTAGGTTTTGAGGGACTATGTGATGAGTGTGGTGAGGTGCAAGTGTTTACCTTCTCCTCCTGACTGTCTAGCCCAGTCTTCAATGAAGAGAGCTTTGGTTCCAGTTTGGCTATATAAGTGCATCTCTCACAGGTTGTAGTGTTGGGTGGTAGGAGGAGAGGGTTGTCTGTGTACATGAGGCAATTGGTGCATTGCCCCAAGATGCCCAGATTCATCAGGTATACAGGAGAAAACACCGGGAGCTGACCTGTAGACATGCCTGGATAGGTGCTTATTTATTAAGTACTAAAAACTGTTTTCCTCTAGACAAGTGAGGAAAGTTGAATGTTGTAGTAATTTGTAGCTTATTTAGTGCTTATGAGTTCTGAACAAGTGCTGAGCTCAAAGTAACAGATTTGAGTGCTAAAACTAAAAAGCTGACTAGTTGTAAGGGAAAATTTGAAGAGCAGACTTATGGTGCTGGGAATAGCTTAACCCTAGTTAAGTGGGGGGGGGGCTCAGGAGCTTACAAACAGTCCTGGATACAGTAGATCTGTATCTGGACTAGACTTGTTACAGGAAAGGGGGGAAACAAGCTTAGAATTTTTTTTTTCAGTAAAGTGAAAATGGAGAAAGCTGGAACAGAAGTTAATTCAAGGTTAAGAATCTGAGTGGGTTGGCCTTCACAAATGTTCTCTATTAGATTGAATGAACTAATGACACTAGACTGGGAGGAGTGTCCCAGATCAAATATACAGTATGGGCAGGCAACTGCAAAGCCACCAAGTATAAGAACACCACAACAATAGGGAGGGTGGGTGGAAAACTAAAACTATATTACAGCTACTAGCTGTAGCCACTAAATGAAAGTTTTAAACAGATCATGGAGCAAGCAGACTCTAGAGAATGCTTTTAACTGCAAACAGACTAGACTAGAACACAGAAACCTCAAAAAATCAAAAATGCACAGAAAAGCATGGATGGAGCACTCACAAACAGAAAATACAACTCTCAGTATGAAAAAGCAGTTTACAGTTTAAGTAATTCAGTAAACATGCAATTAGAGTAATGAAACCGTATCTAGCAATGAAAATGACAGTTAAAACAGTATAAAACAGTACATAAATGCAGTGAAACAGTAAAAAAGTTTTATAACAGTGCAAAATGTGTAGTATAGTCACATTTCTGCCATATGCAGACATGTGTAATACATACCATTCTTATAAGCAGATTATTTAAATATATCTTTCTAGGGCGGCCACGGTGGTGCAGTGGTTAGCATTGTCGCCTCACAGCAAGAGGTTCTCCGGTTCGATCCTCGGCTGGGGTGCCTTCTGTGCGGAGTCTGCATGTCCTCCCTGTGGTCGCGGGTTTCCTCCGGTGCTCGGTTTCCTCCCACATCCCAAAGACATGCTGCAGGTGGATTGGACACTCTAAATTGGCCCTAGGTGTGCGTGTGAGTGTGCCTTCTGTGGAAGGTTGGGCCGGCTGGCAACTCGACACCGTAAAACTCCACTGCCATTCAATGTGCGGACAAGGTGATCCGCTGTGGCGACCCCTAACCGGGAAAAGCCGAAAGAAGAAGAAGAAGAAGATTTAAATATATCTTTCTCTCTTATTTACCCACTAATATTCTACCTTATTCTATATAACTTACATTTTTAAAGTCTCCCATCAAAGAGGTATTTAATCATTAGTTCCGTATTAGAGATTACAATATGTGTATTCATTTCTTAACTTACTGACACTGCTCTTTTATTAATCTTACATAGTAGATATCTCATTCCTTGTGCATTTGCATATTATTCGTAAGATGTTTACTCTTCTTTTTAATTCTAGTATTATAAGCAATCTTGACTAAATATATAAAATAATTACTGCTTGTTTAATTTGAATGTTTGCTTTAGCCATTGTGAAGTGCTGTTCTGATCTAGGCTTCACATGTTGACCTTAGACTTTGATTGCAGCATGAAACGGTTGCTAATTTCCTCTGTATGTTTCTCATTCTTCTTAATTCTTTTAAACTGTTCTAATCCAGTGGTGGCCCCTGCTACTGGAATGCAGGACTGCAGCCCCCCCAGCTGTAAAAGAAAGAAGAAGAAAGAAAATATAAAAAGAAAAAAAAATACAGACAAAAAGCGTGGACCTCGTGCATGCGCACCAGCAGCATTTCCGACATCCAGACTGTTGCTGAACTAGTCCAGAGCATGTGCAGAACTCTGGACTGATTCAGTAGCAGTCCGGATTAGAAACACAGCGGTCAAGAGCATTCCAGAAGTCTATGCAGTTAGTTGCAACTGCATAGACTGGAAAGGGATTGGACTGTAATGTCTGCAGGCTGGCCTGCTCTCGCAGGACTTCACCACAGGATTGAGGATGTACTTGGAGCTATACAGCAATGGGTGAGATCGGGGATGTACTTAGCAATGGAGGACTTCACTTGGATGGCCCTGGACCCTACAGCAACAGAGGACTTCACTGATTTGCCAGAAAAACACAAATTTAAAAATATTAAGCAAAACGCCAGATATTCTATGAAAATCTGGACAGTTGAGAGGTATGACTTGCCATCTCAGGTAGTTTGGTTTTCTTTCAGAATATCAGTTTGGCACTTTTAAGGTTTAGTCTTCAGAGATTTCTACCTTTGAGGCTTCATCTTTAAAGAATCGAACAAATGGGCAATGATATTTAAACATGTAGCTCTGTGGCAGTCAATATTCAGTTTGAGGAATTGGGACATCTGTAACTGTGATCAGTCATTTCTGAAATGAGTATCTGGAAAATCTTCAAGCGATGCCTAATTATCTTCTATTAAGAGTACACTATCTCAGTGTGAGGCTTAAAAGTTTAGATGAGACCTAAGTAAAATACTTAAGTACTTAAAAGCTGAGATAGGTTTAGTGATTTGTTAACATTTTGTGACAAGGACTTTGACCACTTGCATATTACAAACAAACATTATCTTGCTGATGTCAATGTTAAGCCATGTGTTCTCAAGACATTAAAAAAATCATAGAGAGGTCCTGTTTCACTGGGTGATGAATCCTGTTTGTTGAGAGAACATAGCATGAAGACACACACATAAAAATATTTTTATACCAAGTTTGATGACTAAAAGGATGTTGTTAAAATCAGAGAACACAGTTGATTCTTGATATGGTGTGATTCTGTGGCTTTGAAGTGACAGTTGTAGTGAGATTTAGGGACCAGTTTTCCACATTACCATGACCAGTCTACACTCTACAATGAAGCTGGTAGGCTAGTAAGTATTGTTTTTAACTTGTTTTTATTTTTAACAAATTTATTTTCTACCTCAACTTTAATTATTAGGCTTCTTCTTTATATAGACCCATGATTTCCTGTCTTGTCTGGCAGGATAACTCTGTCAGGCTGGTCTCCTTTCTTTTGGGAGAGATTACCTAGGCAGGCAATAGAGATAAGAGCTTAGTAAGTGGTGTGTGTGTGTGTGTGTGTGTGTGTGTGTGTGTGTGTGTGTGTGTGTGTGTGTGTGTGTGTGTGTGTGTGTGTGTGTGTGTGTGTAATGCCCCACTTGCTATATACTGGTGGCTAGACAAAACACATGATGGTAGGTAGAGAATACCTCAGGCTTGAACCCTATACCTTGGGTGCAGGTGGCAAGGGCCTGAATTCCATACTTGTCAAAAGTTTGCATAGTTTTGCCTCATATTTGTTCTGTTCTGTTCCTCATAATATCTGTGGTTTCTGTATTTTTGTTTCCTTACACAGTCAGTAGTGCAGTGGTGCACTGGTAGCATTGTTGCCTGACAAATACAAGTTTTATGGTTTGATTCTTGGCTGGGGTGCCTTCTGTGTGGAGTCTGCATGTTCTCCCATCTTACAAAGACATATGTCTGGAGTGTTTCTGCCTGGGTCTCTGCTGAAAATTGACCTTTGTTCCAAGTCAGACTTTTCTGGTTAACAAATGTTAAATATATAAAAATAACAGGCATTTGAATTCCAGACTTCATATTCTTCAGGAAGTACATGGTAGCACAAAACCTTTTATTCTAGCAATTTTCTAAGTTTATAACATGGATATTTGAAATTTTCCCCTATTTTGGGGACTGTATTCCCCCATTATTGGCTTTGTCCAGGTTTTTTGTGCTAAGGTTGAGAGCTATAGTGAGAACTGAATTCACTGAATATGTTTGGGGGCTGTATTCCCCCATTACTGGCTTTGGCCACGTGTTTTTTGCTAAGAGGTTGAGAGTTATGGTGAGAACTGAATTCACTGAATATGTTTGGGGGCTGTATTCCCCCATTATTGGCTTTGTTCAGGTGTTTTGTGCTAAGAGGTTGACAGCTATGGTGAGAACTGAATTAACTAAATGGTAGCCATTTAAATTTCAGTCTTCCTCTCTTTCACAAAACAGATGATTTGGCATAGTGGACAGGGTCCTGGGTTCAATACTTAACAGCAAAATGCATGGTGGTAACACAGCATTTTATTGTAGTAACTTCCCAACATTATACAAGCAATGTTTAAAATGTGTCCCTGTTTTTTGGGCTTTTGCCCCCCCCCCCCCAGTAAATATTGACTTTTTCCAGATTTCTTGTGCTGCAAAGTTCAGAGATACAGCTGTGTGTCGAGTAGATTTTAAAAGAAGCTGAGAGCTGCAAGGGAACGCAAGTTTAGTGCTGCTTATGTTGAATCTGCTTGCACTGTTAATACCACAACTTGCTTTTGATGCAGAAGCCTGTGGGTTCTACTCCCACAGTAGGTAGATGCATTGCTGATGCTGTACTGTGTCGTAAAGGGGGTGGATCCCTCAGTCCTTTTTGACAAAGATACTTAGTAACTATGAACCTGTTATCAATTTGCCATCCATTCCCTGTTGCAATATTACTAACTTATCATTTTTTTATGCAACATAGGCAATTTAATCCTCAAGGGCAACAGGCACTTTATTTGTAGATGAAGCAATGAAATATAAACTTGTTTGCTAGCAGCAACCTCTTCATTAGTTACAGATTTCTTTAATGTAGAATTATTTAGATGACTTTTATTTCTTCAGAGAGTGTGCATATTTGCTGATACTGGTGGACTGTAGAAGTTTGAATAGACTTTTATGGGGGTCTATATTAGAACACCAAACATTCAAAATGTCGAGTGTTCTAATATCAAACCCTACCAATCGAAAATACTAAACATCAAACATTCAGAACAGCAAATTTTTTCCTAAGGAAAAAATTTCCTGTTCCAAATCACATACACACAACACAAGCATACCAAATAAACAGCAATCCACACACATACACCTAAAGTCTTAAACCTAGCCCTACACTAAACTATACATACACCACTAACTATCCACTTACCTTAGCCCAAACCCTAACCCTAAGGTCCATCACTATTGCACAGTCACCTCACCCGCGCCCTAACCCTAGCTCACCTACCTCACCCAAACCCTCACATCCACACAATCGCACACTTACCTGACCCACGCCGTAACCCTAACTCACCTAACCCTGCCTTAACCCTCACGTCCACGCAATTGCACACTTACCTGAACCCGACCCATAACTTTCCACCAGAGCACTGAAAATACTGAAGCAACAGAAGCAGACAACTGAATTCTTATCCTAGAAAAAAATTTGGTTTTCTGTTTCTTCGATATTTTCAGTGTTCGCTGAAAATGGGTCGATTTTAGAACACTCGACATTTTAAATGTTCGGTGTTCTAATATAAATCCACTTTTATGATGGAAATGTTCTGAATTGTCCAGTTTTGTCATTATTGGTGCATGCATTTTGTTTCATTGTTTAATGGAAAAATGTTCAAAACAGTAAATTAAAAATGCTCTCTAACAACTGTACTGTATTGTACAAGGAATATAATTTAATACAATCAGGAAGATGTATCAAAGAGCATGTGTAAGTTTCGTGTGCAAGGGGCCTATGATTTGAAAAACAGCCCAAAGTTAATCTTTGTCTGCCACTGGCAAAATGTACATTTTTTGAATGTGGGTTTCAATGCTGTTTCAATGAATGTGAGTTTCAAGGGCAGAGAAGTTTTAATGCTAAGTCTATTTTCATTGTGAGACTGCATTGCTTTGTTTAGCAGATATGTATTAGTGTTTGTGCTGTAAAATGCAAAATAAAATTTTCAAATCCAAATCATTGCAAAGTAAAGCAGTATGCACATTACAGTGTTTATCATAAATGGGGCAAAATAACCAAGGAATGGGACATTGGCATGGCTGCAGGTGGGAGGATCCATTCGACTATGATTTTGTGAGGGGGGGAGGACAGCAAACTCAAAGACAGCCCCGACTGAACTATACCTCTCAACTGTCCATATTTTTGCAGAATGAATAGATTTTTGCTTCTTATTTTTGGTCTGTTCCTCATAAAATTTGTGGTTTTCTGGCAAATCATTTAGGAATGAATTCACTAAATATTGACAGACATTGAGTTTCAGACATCATAACTTTCAGAAAAATGCATGCTAAAGGATGACCTGTTATTCTATCAAATGTCTTAAGTTTATACAAGAGCAATTTTTAGTACTGGTTGTATGTTCCCCCAATATATTTGGCCTTGTCTAGATTTCCTGCATTAAGAGGTTGAGAGGTACGTGCAAATTAATCACTTTATAGAATAAGGAATATCCAAATCTCTCAGCTGTCCCCAATTTTGGCTCAAAATGTTGCTCTCCCCTAATAATCCCTCCACAAAATGGCAATTTGGAAGAAAACGTGGAGGGTTTACAATTATAAATAACTGTAATGATCAGAGTTATAGATTGCTTTTATTTCAGAAATGCATGTAGATTCTCTTATTTTGTCAGCTGCTCAAGTTAACAGTACTAATATTAAAAAGGTGTCGCTTCTTTGACAGGTTCCCAGCTGTATTGTGTGGCAATTTTATATTTTTGCATCACATTTTGGTCTGTTTTTCATACAATTGTGGTTTTCTGGCAAATTAGTGGCAAACCATTAAAGACTGAAGTTAGAAAATAATGGTAGACATTTGAGTTTCAGACTTCCTACCCTTCAGAAAATTCTTACTAATGCAAGACTTACTACTAGTCTATTATTTTTCTAAGTTTATAAGAGCAATATTTAAAAAATGTTTCCTTATTTTTGGGCCTGTGCCCCACTTCTGTGTATGGCTTTGTCCAGATTTCTTGCTCTGAGATTGAGAGGTATGAGTGGCAGAGCCATCACCATCAGCCAGAGACATTTCAAATTGTGACATACTTGTTGCACCCCACTCCCCCATGTAGTGACTCTGGATGTGTCTAAGCAAGGCAAGGAGCAGTTATGCAGTGTAAGTATGCAGAGTATTCCCCCCATCCAAAGTAGACACAAGTACGACAGTGGCTTTTCATCTGTCCTTGATTTTGCAGAATGTTCTGGTTTTCCGTCATATTTTTATACTGTTGATTTATGCTTCTTATTATTCAGAAAATACATGCTGTCGCAATGCCCTGTTACTCTGTGTTTAAGTAGCAATGCTTTAATGACCATCAGGTAAGCTTGTTGGAGATTGTAAGATGCAAGTAAGCTTTAATAAGCATACTGTTAAATAATTACCAACATGTAAAGCCTTTTTGTTGTTGCCATGCAGAGAATATTTACATAACTAGATAACGTATATGCCTTAGGTATTGAAATGCATATGGCAGTATTTGTAATAAAATACAGGATTACAGTATTTTCAGAATCTCATTACATTTGTTGGAGACTTGCAGTCATCTTTACAGGCTTTACCTGTAAACTAAACAGAATGCCAATCTATCATGTGTGGTTCATAACTTGTGCAGTAATACTTTAAGCAATTTATCTTGAGCTTGTTTCTTGTTTGCTGTTCATTTTTTACTTTGATCATGTCTTCCCCATGAAACAAATAAATAGTTGTTGTAAGGCAGCAGGTCTTTTTTGGATAAGAAACATTTTACAAGTGAAGGTATCACAGAGAATTCTACTTTCAGCATGTTACTTGGTAATTTTATAAAGCTGAATATAAATTATAATTAGAACTGTAGTTCAAGGTGAAGTGGTTTGAGTTGAGTGCTTAAATTGTATTTAAAAAGTAATTTATTTTTTCATGCCTCACAACCTTTGTGTTTCCATCTAGATCCAAACCAACAAAACACAAAAAACAAACCAGCTAAAGCAAAGCAAGCTGAGTAGAAACACAATGAGAGCCAGCAAAATACAAAAAAGACGTTTAATGAGCGCTTTCTGTTTGGACTGTACCTCACCTTCTTCTGACAAAATAAAATTCAATCTAGATATTAAGTAAGCTCTCATGTAGCCAATCTACTGAAGTATTTTTTCTTCTATACTTCATTTTGTCTTGATTGGACTCTCTTAATGATGGTTTGGCACCCAGGGCAGCGTATTTAATTAAAGTTCCAGTTGTTGTGGTTTTGAGCATAGCTCCACCCCTTTCTAGTTGGCCACACCCCTTCCCATTGGCCCCATCCATTCAGCTGTCAACTGCAGCCCCCCTTTAATTTGAAGTCACCAGCCACCACTGTTCTAATCAGTAACAAACATCTAACTTTATTTATTTTTATTAACATGTACAGTTAGAGTTAATAACATTACAGCATAAGCTTTTAATATACAGCAAAATGTAAGTAAATTCTATGTCAAACACAGCTCAATATAAAACTTTTCTATAGTTATTGTTAACCAATTCTTCACTTCCAAATAAATATTATTTCTCATGTATATACTTAAAAAAGGTTCCTTCCTATTTTCACAGGCATTAGTGATATATTTGACCTAGATTTTCTTTAAAACACCACAAGTAGCAGGTAGGAAGCAAGGCAAACAAAAATCAAGCATTTTTACACAACTGGAGCATTTTTTTGTTCTCAAGCCTTTTTAAAGTGACTGTTGTTTCATAAACAATATGTGAAAATAATATGTTGTACAGGACCAAAAAAAAAACAAAATTGCCAGCACTTTAACACTTTTAATTACTATATTAGTTAGAACTGACATTTAATTAACCCAGCAATACACATCCTAATTAAACTTAATCAAATTTTAATTCCTAACTTATATAGTCTTAATGTTACTAATTCTACTTCTCATAATTTAATGGCATTCTTAAAAAATATACTTCTTAACTTATATAGTCTTGAAGTTACCAATTGTACTCCTCATAATTTAATGACATTCTCTTAGGTAAAGTATTTGTTTAACATTTAGAAATGCATTTATACATTTAGTTAAATGAAATATATTGTCTTTCACTATAAATATAGTAAGACAGCAAAACTAACCATTTATGTTCCTTATCACAAAATAATGTTTTACAATAAAATATAAATGTATACTTACAAATGTTTTGATGCTTAAAGTCCAATACAAACTTATTACTTATAGGGTAAATCTAGTGTTCCAGAAAATAAAAGTCCTGCAATCAGGGAATAAAAGCCACTTGTTTTTAAGTTGTTTCATTTTAGAAGCAGATTTCTGGGAATTCACATCACTCTGTCTCTTAAGGGATATACTGTCTCAATCCATTTCTTCAGTATTATTAAGGATTTTATGTTTGTTAATGAAAGTGAATGTCTCCTCCAGTGTATCAAATACTGTAGTTCCTTCAAAAAGAAATAATTTGATCTTAGCAGGAAACACCAAAGTGGCTTTAATATTGTTATTTTGCTTTAGTTGTTTAATCAATAGAAAACAGGATTTTCTTTTACTCATTACTTTACTGGAATAGTCATTATCAAATCTGACTACATGTTCACCTATTTTAATAAGTGGGCTAGACCATGTTGCTTGTAATACTTGATTTCTTTCTAAGATGGTCATAAATTTAACTATAATTGAATGTAGTGGTGCATTTTCCTTCTTTGGAGGTGCTGTCAGGAATCTGTGTAGATTTTCAATTCCAAAAGCTAAACTTTCAGGTAGATTTAATGTTTTATGTAGCCAGGTTGTTAAGTACTTTATTATAGCATCTCCCTCATACTTTTCAAGTATACCATAAAGACTAATGTTATTTCATCTCAGTCTGTTTTCTAAATTATCAACTTTATCTATGAGCCAGTAATTTTGTTTTGAAATAAATTCAATCTGAGACATACCTTTATTTATTCTCCCTTCAGGATCATTTAAAGCTTCTTCCATACTGCTGGTTTGTGGACTTTGTTGTTTCCTAAGAATTTCTAAATGTTCCATCTTCTTTCTGCACTCTTTTTTGGAACTTTCTGTCCACATCTTTATTGTCATTGTCTTGGGATCATGGAATTTAACTCCCACATTGAATTTCTAATAGTGCAACTGAACGGGCTTTTTATTAACTTATGAGGTCAGAATTTTAAGAACACTTTACTGTGCAGCTATATCTTACATTCAGAAGTTTTAAAATATGCTGTCTCTTCATATATAGTAAAGCTTAAGTGTAGTGTAGTAATTAATATTATGCAATTAATCTGTTACATGACCTATGAAGTGCTCAGTATATTTTTTTGTTTCTTTTTTTTTTGTTTTTTGTTTTTTGTTTTAACTGACAATACTGTGCTTCAGCTAATTAATACACATATTACAATAAGTTTTTATTAGCTACTTCTGGGCCACTTTACAGACTACTCAAACTAATTTGAAAAGACCCAGTTTTACATTACATTAGGTCTATAATGTAAGCTTAAACTAAATCAGTGTCTCACAGTTTATAATATTACTTCTTAAGTCATGCATTTTAAACCTGTTTTCATTGCAACTTCATCATTTGCTGATATATAATTCCATATAGCCAAAGATTTTCTGTTTGCATTTCTGTTAAGTACATTTAAAGTTTATTATCACCTAAGAGATTAAAAAATGCACTCTTGGTTTACTTGGCTTGGTACTGGCTGGATACAATAAAGTTAACTTCAAATGCCACACTTTATACTGTCAAATTACATGTTGATATTTATTTGTTTTCATACAAGTCACAAGACAGTAATTGCCCATGTGGACTGATGGCTGCTTGCTTGTCTATTTCCGTAAAGCATACAGAAAATCTGTATTAAGATGAGCTAAACCTATATATTTTTTCATTAACCATTGTGAATTTTCATTTCAGTAAATCTTGTGGCATATAATATGTACTGTATATAATGTAAAACATTGTGAACTCTACAGAATTTCTACTTGCTTTTGGTGGATATGGCAGAGCTGCTTAAATGTGAAATGAACTTCTCAAATGCACACATATTTGCATTGCCTAAAGCGCAGTGTTCCTTGAATTGTTACTCTAGGTCAAATGGTTCATTGCCTTATTTAGACTAGGGCTTAAATTCATGAATGCCTACACTTAAGTATAAGTGATCTGTATTCAAGAACACCCCACCACATTTTTGTGCTTTCTGGTCACTCAAAAAGATTATACTAAGTGCACATTCAGTGTACAATTTGTGGTAACTTTTATAAACCCCCTAAATACTTAAGATTGCAAGAACATCAGTAGGAAAACGAAAATTATGAGGATGAAGGTGTGAGTTATGCTTGTGTTGTCTATTCAATCATAATGGTGTACACTTAATGTAGACATTCATTTATGTTTATCCCTGAACATAAGACTTTCTAAAGCAGTGATAGTGACTGCTAATTTAGTTGTTGTTGCTTTGCCTGTACATTGTAGACTTCTACTCTTGGACAGAAGATGAAAACTGGAATCCTTTTTCTCTAGGGATGCACAAGTGCTGTTTGGATATAGAATTCAGAATTAAATAGAATTAAGGTAAAATTCCATATTGTAGATAATTACTAATATTGATTTAGCTGCAGTTTCAGTCTTAACAGCATTCCCCCAACAGACAAATACACAACCAGAAATACCAAGACCAGAGGATGCAAATAGTCCAGAAAAGCCCCTAAAAATGTTAAGGTGTTTGATGACCTTTAGCTACCATTTCAAATTTCAATGTAAATCATGATGTTTGAGAATTGTCAAGGAGACTCAGAAATCTGATCATTTGACATCCCACACTTAGTTGATAAGGGATGGGTGACTTCTGGCCACAAATTGTGATTGTACTGCACAGATTAGAATGGGTGGTATTATATCTGTCAACTGTACAGATTTTTGCTTCATATATTTGGTCCATTTTTTACAAAATTGTGTTTTTTCTAGGAAATCATTGGTAAATCATTGAAGACAGAAGTCAGAAAATAATGACAGGCATTTGAGTTTCAGATTTCATATCCTTCTGAAAATTAATGCTAATGCAAAACCTGTTATTCTCTCAACTTTCTAATTTGTAAGAGCAGTATTTACAAATTGTTCCTATTTCTGAGCCTTTGTCTCCCCATTATTTAGGATTTGTCCAGATTTCTTGCTGTAAGAGGTTGAGAGGTATGAGTGGTATCCCTAATTGTCTTGCACAGAGAACTTTGAGGAGAATGACCTTATGCAGAGCTTTTCTACCAGGGCCTTTGTTGAAAATGGGTTCTGCCCAGATGGATTCTTCCAGTGAGCAATTGTAAAATAAAATAAATAAATCAATAATTTGATAGGTGGTACCCGCGGCTCTCTGAGTTTTATGAAAAATGCGAAAGGATGATCAGTTTTTCCTGCAAAAAACATTATTATCCTTGGTGCCCACATTCAGTGAGCTGGACAACAATAATCACAAATACCTTAAATCTTGTTTTCTCAATGAAGTTGAAGACCCTTCAGAGAAGAAAAATAAATGAAAAGAACCTCAGTATTTTTTGGTTACCATTTTAGCTAGACAGTTGGTGCAAAAATGCCCAGCACTCTCCTTACTTCTGAAATGTGTGTGCTGGTTTCTCACATAAACAAGCAAATATCATCCCAGTAAAGGTTTAGCTCATAGTATAGGGGCAGATTTTGCGAATTAAGTGATTCTGCTTAGTATACTGAAGTAGAAACTGAACACGGGGCTAATCTAAAGCATAAAGAAAGGCTCAAGGACAAGAATCCTTAAATTGTTCATTTCTGTGTGTCAGTGAAGAAAAGAATATTGAGGCTACACAAGTAATCCTTAGATGTTGCTATACTGAATCACAATCAGGTTATGGTAAAGAACTTTAGCCTCCCTGAGTGCCATAAATTGCTCTGTCATCCCCATAAGACATCACTCTTAGCATTTCTTATTGAATGAAGTATGATTATATCCCAAGTAATCAGCACCCATTTGCTCAGTTTAGAGAAACAGAAACCACAAAATCCTTGGAAATAGACATACACTTTTATTGACTGTTAGTCTTTTCATTTAACCTTATTTCATCATAAACATGGTAATCAGAAGTTAACATTTTAAACACTAAAAAATGTAATGTCTTTTTGGGCAGTCATTGAAACAGACTCAAGTCTAACTGTGGATACTAAATCTGCCATCTGTGAAACACTGGCTTATATGAACAGTTAAGTAAGCCTCCTTGTCCATTGCTTGCTATGCTCTTAAGAAAACTTGCCAACTAAATTTCTGAAGGGCTTTGAACTGGTATAGCTAGCAGCCCTTGTGAACTGTATGAACTTCTCAAGAAATAGCAACCATGAAGGTGGTATCTTTTGCTATGTTTGAGAATATAAAGGAGCCTTATTGATATTATCCTGAGTTTCCCTTTGGTGGCATAACCATCATAATCACTGAGTATCAGACTTGAAACTGAATGGTGATGCAACCTTTGTAATCAAGAAAAAGGACAAAGAGAGACCATATGAGCTGTTTCAGGGAGCTGAGGTATTAAATTGAGTTTTGCACCTTTATGGGTAGGAAGGTGTACAATAGGCTTAGGAGAACCAAAGTGACTATAGGTTTATGGCAATAAAAAATAAAGGAATGAATATACACTGGGTGCATTAAGGTGACTTTTGTCACCCATGCATTAATTTGTTCCACAACATGAAAATAGGAGTGATTATTGTTTTTAGTGGGGTCTAGAGTCAGATCTGATTGACCATTGTGGGACATAGAGGAAGCTGGATGGTAGCTTTTTTTTTTTTTTTTTATTTTACTATTTTGGCTTTTTTTCACTCAGTATGAGGTATTGTTTGATTCTTATTATGTACCCAGTTTGGATAATTTACTTTATTTTACAGGTAGATGAACCCTGTAAAATCGATGAACCCAGTATGGCCCTTTTCAATACTGAAACAATAAAATTAAAGACAAAGAAATAAAAGAATATTAAACTCATGCTAAAAGGAGTAAAAACAAAGAGAATTTAACATAATATTATCATCCACAAATCTAGCAAAGTTGAAACTAATCAGCTGTCACAGCTGAGAATAAACTGCTGTTATAATCATGTGATGTCTAAACAGTTACAAGAATATTATTTTTTTCAAAATTGGTTTGTATTTGCTTCTGAAGACTATTAAATGTTTATACATTCAAAGTTTCACAGGTTTATACCAGACTGTTGGTCCTGAGGACCACTATTAGACTTGCGACAATATCCCAAATCTTAGGGACCCAGTGAAATGGCTAATTTATACCCTGTTTAGACTCCTTTAAATGAGTGTTTGAAGGGCCATTCATGGTTAGATTTATAACTGCCTATCTTGTCATCCAATTTATACTTAAAGAGGGTCAGGAAGCTATTTTATTAACTTCCTTTTCCATAATGTCACTAAACAATATCCCTATTGTAGTAGAATCAAGTGCAAAACTCCTAGGTGTTACCATTGATGACCAGCTGAAATTCAATAATCGCATTAATAATTTTATTTATTTATTTATTTATTTTATTTGCAGTTGTTTAACCAGGATAGTCCATTGGGCCAATAAGAACCCATTTTCAATGGAGTCCTGGGGAGAAAAGCTCCTACACAAAGGTTATCGTAGTTTACAGATTAAATCTTTTGTGGTTCTAAGACAAAATGAAAATTACAGCAGTTGCAATAAAATTAATAGGTTACATTTAGTAGAAAACAAAACATTACTTTAGTAAATATACAGTTTCTTGAGATGGAATAGTACGATTTGAGAATTATAAGAAGTTATTTACAATAGGCTTAGTATTTGCTAGATGCAAATATGAAGTTGGGGTCTGGAATATATGAGATAGTTGCCTGTAGGAAGTGGAGAATAGGCTATGAGGGATGGGAACAGGAGCATTCCCATGTGAATGTTAGATGTGAGTGCAGTGATTTTTTAAAGGCAGGGAGGTTGGTGGTGGTATGGATGGAGGGAGGGAGGGAGTTCCATAGGTATGCCAGGGCAAAGGACAGGAGGTTTTGTCCTGGAGAGCAAAGGGGTTTGTACAGTTCTATTAGGTTTTGGTTGCTAGATATTAGGATTCTTTCTGGGTGGTGCATTTTAAAGGTAAAGGGAAGGGAGGGACAGAGAGAGGGGTGAAAAATGAGTTTGTGTGCATAAGTAAGCTGAGTATAGGAGAGATAGTTTGGAAGCTCTAGCCAGTTTAGTTTGTGGAGGGATGCGCTGTGATGGGTTGATGATTTGTGGCTAGAGGCAAATTTGGCAAATTTATTATAACAAGAGGACAGTTTTGTCTTGAGAGATGATTGTAGCTTTGTTAGGAGAGAGGCACCATAAAGGAGGGAAGGGATGAGAAATGTAGTAGAGATAGAGTGAGCTTAGTAGATGTAGTGAGGTATCAATTGTGTCGGTAGACCATGTCAAGTTTTGGTGTATTTTTTTTTTATGTTTAGCTGTAGATGGGAATTGAATTTAAGCTGGTCATCGATCTGGACTCCTAGTAGTTTGGTTTCAGATACCAGTTCAAGAGGTGTGTTATTCTGGCTGGTGAGGGAGAACAGGTTTCTTTCAATGGTGTTGGTTTTAGAGGGGGTAAATGCCATAAGTTTGGTTTTTGATGCACTGAGTGCTAAATGATTACCTTTCATTCACTGTTCTGTGGTAGAGAAGGCATCTTAAGTCAGCTTTAAGAGAGTGGGGATGGAGGTAGCAGTACAGATAATCGTTGAATCGTCTGCATATTGAATAAGGTTAGCATAAGGGATCAAGTGGAAAAAATCATTTATGAATACATTGAAGAGGAGGGGACCCAGTATGGAACCCTGGGGGACACCAGTGGGGGTGTTAAGGAAAGAGGAGATGTTTTTCTTTCCACTTAACAGCTTGTTGCCTGTTAGAGAAATAGCTGGTGAACCAGTTGAGAGAGGGAGGGGATAGGTATAGGTTGGATAGTTTAGTAAGGAGAAGGTTGTGAGAGATAGTATTGAAGGCCTTAGAAAGGTCAAGTAAAAGGGTAGAGACAGTAAAACCAGAATCCCTAGCTTTATTCATAGTTTCCAGGAAGGATAGGAGGGCAGTCATAGTGCTGTGACCGGGTCTGAATCCGTATTAGGTGGAAGTTAATAAGTTGTTCTCTAAGAGATAGGGAAGGAGTTGAAGATGGATACATTTTTCTAGGAGTTTTGAGAGGGGAGAGAGGATGGCGATGGGACGGAAGTTAGTAATATTGTTATTATTGCCTCCTTTGTGCAGGGGTATGATTTTCCAGAGGTGGGGTACAAGACCTTCTTGGATAGAGCAATGGATTAGGATACTGATAGTGAAGGCAATGGTATCGGCAAATATACTGAGGTAAGATGAGAGAATGTTATTGGGGGCATTGGTGTATGGTTTTAGCTTTTGCAGGAGTTTTTTATGGTAGAAGTAGGAATGGGTTTTTATGGAGAAAGGTGGGGGTTGGGGTGATAGGGAATGAGAGACTGGAGGTGAAGGGGTGACAAGAGAGGAGATGTGGAAGTAGGGGGTGAATTGTTGTTAGAGAAGGATGAGGTTAGTTTGGAAATAGAGTCTATGAAAAAAAGAGTTGAATTGGGTGGCTAGATCTATATCTAGTGCATTTGGGTCAGGGCTTGGGTTTTCAGTTGTGCCGGGTTTTAGGTGAGTAGTGGTATCTTTCCAGAATTGTTGTGGATTGGTTTTATGGTTGTTTTGAAGTAAGGAGAAGTAATTCTGTCAGTCTGCTGTGATAAGCTTTTTGACTCTGTTGCAAAGTGTTTTGAACTCATTAAGGGTGGTAGGAGTTTTCTTTCTTTGGTAACGTGCCCAGGCTTTGTCTCTAAGGTGGATAGTAGTTAATGTGTTTTTTGTTAGCCAGGTGACGGTTTTGTTTCTTATTCTTTTGGTTTTTATGGGGGCATAACTATCTAGCAGTTTTTAGGAAAGTTGCATTAAAGTGTGCAACAGCATTATCCAATGATAGATTTTTTAGAGGGTTCCAGTTAAGTGATTTTAGGGATTTAGAAAAGGCTTTGGGGTTGAAGTTCTTTAGGTAATGAGTGGTGATCTAATTATGAGTTACTTGTAAGGGATAAGGAAGATGCCTAGCAAAGATGGGAAGGTGGTCGCTGAGGGAATCAGGAAGAGTTCCACTATCAGGGTAGTAGTGGGGGTGAGAGACTAAGATCCAGTCTAGGGTGCTACCAGTGGAGAAGTCTTTAGAGGGCCTGGTAGAGGAGTTGATGAGCTGAGCGCAATTATATAGGTTGATATTTTTGGGGTGTGTAGGGGACTGAATGGAGGTCCAATTAATGTTTGTGTCTCCCATGATAATTGTTTCATTACTGATATTGGTAGAAGGCCAGGAGAGGATATCCTCAAATACTGAGATATTGTCTCCAGGGGGAATGCAAAGGGAGGCTATGCATATGTGTTTGTGTTTATTTAACTGAAATAGAGCCAGTATTAGTTCTGCATTGGTGAAGTGGGGAATGGGTTTATTATGGGGAGTAAGGGATATGGAGGATTAATAGAGTAGACCTACTCCACCACCCTTTTTGTGGGTCCTGTCATTTTTGATGATGGAGTAGTTAGGTGGTACTATTTCAGCATCTTTTATATGTGGTTTTAACCAGGTTTCAGATATATCTAAGATGTCAGGTTTGTTGTGAAGAAGCCAGGCATGCTGGTTGGGAATTTTGTTAGCTATGCTTTGAGCATTTAGAGAAACTAGTAGGATGGATTTAGATGTAGATGAGGGGGTGTTTTGGCTGGGATTAGGGTGTATATCACCAGACAAAAGTATGGATGTTAGATGTTGGATTATGCTGAAAAGTTGTTTGGATTGTTTTGTTTCTATGTTGTGTATTGTTAGATTTGTGAGGGATTTGGAGGTTAGAAGGGGGCTAGAGATGTTATAAGTAGTGATTAGTTTGTAGTGAAAAAACATAGATGGTTGTTAATGGGATACAGGCCAGGGGTTATTGAGATAAATGACTGTAAGTGTGTTGTGGGGAGTGAATTGGTTGTATGAATGAGTGGTGAGTGGGTTGTGGTGCTGGGTTGGGTAAGGTAGTGGAAGTAAGTAAGTTTCAGAAGATGTAATAGTTGCATTGAGAAGGATGTATGTTTTGTAAGTATGTTGAGGCTATAATAAAGTAGATATATGGTGTTGAGAAAGGTGCAGAAGTAGGAATTGCCTTATTAAAATGGAAGGGAAGGGTGGAGTGATAGATGGTGAGTAGGGGAGGGAGAAGGAAGAAGATGGTGGTGAAAGGGGTGGAATTTAATAGGTAGCGAGGAAGTAGGAATAGTTAAGTGAGTAAAAATTCAGAGGCACTGCAGGTGGGTGGGAAGTGGGGGTAGGTTAGGGGAGCAGAGTGAGCACGCAGGGCGAATGCAGCGGGTAGAGCCAGAAGGAAGTGATGCCTGCAGAAACTATCAGAGATTGTAACTCAGAATTAATAAGGGCTGCAGTTCAAGAGTTAATGTGGGTAGAATGGATAAGGTATATGTGGTTGTTAAAGTCCTGGGATGTAGAGAGAGTTAGGTAGATTTTAGGTTGGTAGAGCAGAAGTAAAATAGTTGATAGAGTTTATAGACAGAGAATAGTTGTTAATTTATGGTGGAGGTTTGGAGGGGAGAGACTGGGCAAGCGTCTGCAGGGATGTGTAACATACTGATAAATAGCTGAAACTGTAGGTGGTGCTAAGGAAGGAATAGACTAGGTAAGCATCTATAAGGTGTATGCTGCCACCTAATGGTAAGAAGAGGGTGGACAAAATGAGTGAAGAGTCTTTATTCACTCATAGATTGGGTCTAGGAAACACTGAGAAAGACTGGAGGGGGAGAGTGGTAAACAGGCTGCAGTAGGCTACTACCACACACACGGAGGTCATAACAGTACAGGCTTTGTAAAAAGATGATTCCTTAATAAGGCTACATACACGTAGGTTTCCTTAGGTAGAAAATGTAATCTCATTGGTGGAGATTGATGACGCCTGGGTAGTAGACAGTTGAAAGGTGTCTTCTGTTTGGGGCAGTGGTAGTCCTTGGATATAGATTGAGGGAAGGGAGCATCCGGGTGTGAGGCTGTAAAAAGAGAAAGGATAAGATTAGGCAATTGCAAGGCAGAGTAGGAGAGATACAAGGAAGATGAATAGATTAAGAAGGAAAGCTCAAGGTGTAGGAGAGAGAGCTAATCTGGAGATGGAATTAAGAGCATGTTTGCATAGAGGGGAGGAAAGGTTGAGAGAGATAGGGATAGAGAAAAAAGTAATAACTACTACAACAGCAGTATTTTAGGCAGTAATATCTCCAATAAAAACATTTCCCCAACAGTAATAACTATTATAACAGCAGTATTTTAGGCAGTAATCCCTCAAATAAAACATTTCCCCTTCAGCCAAGGAGAATAAATATACCTCAAGGCAGTCAGGGCACTTCTTAAGCATTAGCAGCAGAAAAAATCAATATTAGCTCTTGAAGAAAGCATTTTATGCAGTAATAGCTCTAGTAAAGCATTCCCCTACTGAAAATTCCTTTCACCGCATTTTGCGGCAGCAAAACAGTCAATATTAACAGTAAGAAAAATGTTATAGCCAGAGATGTCTCTAGCAAAGCATTATCCCTACATTTAGATGTATTTTAGGCAGTGAGTCTCTAGTGAGGCATTTCCTCACCATAAAGTCATTCTCACAGTATTTTGCAGCAGCAAAACAATCAGGTTTGGCAATTATAATTTTTTTTTTTGGACCGACGTATCTCTAGTAAAATATTCCCCTGTAGAAAACCCTTATCATTGTGTTTTGTGGCACAACAATCAATATTAGGACTTACAATGTCTTTTTGGCACTGAAAAAAAAGCAATTCCCCTGAAGTCCCAGAAGAAAGACAGTTCCTCGAGGTCGTGGGGCTCTCCTAAACACTAGCGACAGGATTAAAATAAGTCATGCAAGGCATAGACATTACACAGAATAATCTAAATATATTGTTTGTGCAGACAGCAAAATATAGGCTCCATTTGAGCATAAACACATGTCGTGCACAGATATATATACTGGGATATATGACACAAACAAGTATTCAGTTTACATTTGCATGGATACTATGAGCCGGTTCCGCAGTTAGTTAAAAGTAATTCTGCTGCAGCTAGCGTTCAGGCCAAGAAATGTACAAGAATCATGTTACACATAGAATAGTAAGCACAGTCGCTGTTCAAGGCAAAGCTGCTTTCAGATGTCTAGACTAGCTTTACATATTAATATGACGAGACCAAATGGTGCTGCCATTGGGCAAATAAAATGTGTTACTGTACAATATCATTTAAATAGTATCAAACATAACTCCATCAGTACAATGTTAAATATACAATTTAAGGTCTCCACGTGGTTAACATAAAAGTATGCAATGCTGAACCTACCAGGAGGCGAGACGAGTAGCCCAACCGCACGACCATTTATCTGGGTTGTGGATGCTAAGGCTATTTTAAAAATGGCGCCACCGCTAGCACCGCTTAGAAATAAAACTCAGAGAGGAAGTTAGCCTGAGGGAGGGGATAAGATAGAGAGGTGTGGTAGGGCTACAATGGTAGAAGGGAGGGGCTGAGAGCCAGAAGGAAGTGAAGCCTGCAGAAACTATCAGAGATTGGAACTCAGAATTAATAAGGGCTGCAGTTCAAGAGTTAATGAGGGTAATATGGACAAGGTATATGAGGTTGTTAAAGTCCTAGGATGTAGAGGGGGTTAGGTAGATTTTAGGGTGGTAGAGCAGAAGTAAAATAGCTGATAGAGATTGTAGATAGAGAATAGCTGTTAATTTAAGGTGGAGGTTTGGAGGGGAGAGACTGGGAAAGCATCTTCAGGGATGTTTAACCTACTGATAAATAGCTAAAACTGTAGGTGGTGCTAAGGAAGGAATAACCGTCTATAAGGTGTATGCTGCCACCTAGTGGTAAGAAGAGGGTGGACAAAAGTGAGGGAAGAGCCTTTATTCACTTATAGATTGGGTCTAGGAAACACTGAGAAAGACTGGAGGGGAGAGTGGTAAACAGGCTGTGGTAGGCTACTATCATGCACATGGAGATCAGAACAATTACATCAAGAAAATTCATCAGAAACTAGGACTCCTATATAGAAACAAAAAATGTCTCTCTCATGAAGCTAAAATCAGACATAATGGTAAAACAGCAAAAATCAGGTATCAGAGCGAAACACAGCTGATAAGTTTGAAAACATATCCAAAGGCAGCAATTCCATCAAGTGCAAGTCTTTTATTGAAACAAAGAGATAAATCTGGTAAGCGCCTTCGCCCAACAGGGCTTCTTCAGGCCATAATGCATCACTGATAACAACTCCTTATATAGTAAAAAAGGAGCCAAAAACCTGAATTCAAACATTTTCTTAAAGAGACAAGATCATAAGTCTATCTAAAAACATGAATTACATCGCCATATAAAAAATAAACATAAAACGTATAAAAAATATATAAAAATATAAAGAAATACATATAAAAATATGAAAAATATATAAAAAAAGTACATATTTTAATATAAAAATATATAAATACTGATGAGAATATATGCTGAAACTGATAAGTGCTCTCATTTCATAAGGACACAAATTTCATGTGCCTATTATACACAGTATATAATGGTCTTCACCAACTGGTGAGCAATTGGTTCTATCTAAGCCTTCTAGCCTCCAAAAACAGTTTCAGGGGTACCTTATCATTAAGACCTGGATAAAAGTCTGCCCCAAACTGAATTATCCATTTAGCCTTTTGTGTTTCAGTATGGTTCCTAGTGTCACCACCTCTGGGACTTGTGAATAACATCTCAATGACTCTGAAGATGAACATATGTGTGCTGCCTCTCTCCAATACATGTTTAGAAAGTGCATTGGCTGTGGATTTAAGTTTAATTTGATATGTGTTCACGTATCCTGTCTCTGAGTTTTCTATCTGTCTTGCCCACATAGAATCCACCACATGCTACACAAGTAGCAAGGTAAACCACATGCTCAGACTGGCAAGTTGCAGAGACATGGAACCCATAACTCATGCCATTTGAGGGGTGCACAAAATTACCACTGGAATTTATAAACTGGCAAAAATTACAACTAGTGCAAGGAACTGTACCAAAGGTAGCATAAACATTCTCCTTCCTACCTTTCTTAACACAACAACTTCTTCAGGTTGGATCTGTTCTTATACACAAAACTTGGTGTATCCCCTACCGCCTCTCTAAACACTGGATCCACAGTCAGCACCTCCCAGTGCGATCTAATGACATCTTTAACACTGCCCATGCCCTTAGTGTAAAAAAGGGGGATCCTGACAATACCATTTTCTGTGGTGACTATAAGGTGCTCTGCATCTACCTGATTAAAGGCTATCTCCTTAGGATCTGAAAAATAGGGGGTGGCCACATCCTTTCTTAAAGTGGAGATCCCAACTATTCCCATCTTGATCTCCTCATCCTTATAAGCCCTAGACTTAAATCTCTCACATAGTTTCTCTAATTCAGTTGCAAAGCCTTCGTATGAGGGGTTATAATGTAAAGTCCTCATGGCTTGACCTCTAATCACATTTTTAATCACATATCCCGGGTGCATGCTATATCTGTGCAATAAAGCATTCTGGTAGCATGATTTCCTATACACTCCAGTGTTTAGCATTCCATTCGTTATTCTCTCTACATATACATCCAAGTAAGAGATCCAAGTATCTGAAAACTCATACATGAACTTCAAAACACTGGACAGACCATTCGCTGGATCAAAAAATAAAACCAGTTCACCAATGGTCCCTGTCCAGATAAAAAGGTCATCCACAAATCGTCTATAAAAGGAGACCCTCTCACGAAACTCAACCAAGTCAAACAAACAATCCTACTCCCAGGCAGCCATGTAAAGGTTGGCATAGCTATTAGCACAAGAAGTGCCCATAGCTACACCATCCCTTCCAAATAATACTGGGAGTCAATACTGAAGATATTATTCTCCAACACTACCTCCAAAAACAAAACTATGAGATCTATCACATTTCCATTCAATCCAGAATGACTCCTAAGGTACTCATACACCCTTCGAACACCTTCCCCATTGGGGATAGTTGTGAACAAGGATTGAACATCCATGGTCACCATAAGGTATTTCAAATCCACGAGGACTTAGGATCCTGAAGATGCCAACGACAGGTACAGTGTATCTGGAACTTTTGTATAGATGGCAGCAGTTAAATATTGAGGTAAGCCTTAAGTATATGGCTCTCCTTAATGAATGTTTTTCACCTGAAGAGGATGCACTGCGGGTTTCAGTTAGGAACCAGCAGAAGTTATTATTAGACCAGTTTCCAACGACAGTGGTAGAGAGTGTGGTTGGATCCACAATAGACAGTGTGTTGATCTATGAAAAATGGCTTTTTGAGCAAAAGCGGCATAAACTTCAGAGAGACATTAAAGACTTTAGGCTGGATCAGGCCTTCACTTGGCCCAGAGTACATGCTGTAAATAGTGCAAATGTTGGTCAGACTATAGGGCCTGAGGCCCAGACCACTACTAATATCCCTGCTAAAGGGAAGGTATGATCTGGTAACATCCAGAATGTTGTCAATGTTGATATGTCTGATGTTGCTTTTTCACATGAATGTGAATTAACCTGTGTTTGATAATCCCACTCCATCAGTCAGCGGGACCTTTGGGTTCAAATTGTAATAGTATAGAAACTGTCAACTCAGTGAATGTAGATGGTAAAAAACAACTTTGTGTTCATAGGAAAGTGAATAATGTAGAACACATTGATAAACAGGCTGGTGAACAGCCTACGAAAGTGTATAATGTACATTGTCCTTTCCCCATCAATGGTTTATACAGGGGAGGAGGGGGGAGGATGAGATCTATGAGCAGGGGCAGGCAGATGAGGAAACTGTCTGCTGAGTCCCAGACCAACCACAGTCTGAAGAAAATTTGGGGGGAAGCAGGGACACTTTAATAGTTAATATTTATTCACATTCCCTGACTGAGGATGAGATTTCTGTCTTGTTCAGAGGTCTTACATGTATACCTACTTGTTATGGTGATTTTACTGACACAATAGTTGATTTTAAAATGTTTATTAGGAGTTTGTGTTTGAATCTAGAATTTAGGGATAGGGCATTTAGTACACATCCAAGGCAGTTTAAGAAACCCAGCCTCTATGTTCCTAGTGCACCACCTCTTGTAGCAGCCTTTAGTGGGCTAGTAGAGAATGACCTGTACAGAATGAGAGATGAGTGCAGTAACAACAGAAGGGGGAGAGGGAATTTGACCCTCAGACAGAGGAGAGCTCTGATGGACCTGAGAAATGACTATATGTTAGCTATTAGACCTGCTGAAAAGGGGGTAGTGTGGTAGTTATGGACCATATGTTTTATGATGGAGCTATGAAAGATATGCTAAGAGATGACACGTTCTATCTTGCCATAGAATGGGACATTGTAGATCTTCACATAAGAAGAATCTCTATGATGTTAGATGATTTACTTTAAAGTCACATCATTACTGAAGGATCGTATGATTATTTAATGGTTAGTGACCCCCTCATACCTTTGATGCAGGGCCTCCCCAAGACACACAAGGATGCTCTGAAACCTCCTATGAGGCCCATTGTGTCAGGTAGAGGTGGTCTATGGAATCTTTTTCAATCTATGTTGAAAAATATCTATGACCAGTAGTTGACTCCAATAAATATGTGTTAAGGGACACTAAACAGTTTTTTCTTGATCTTTATGAACATATGCAGGGAGTACCCATGAATTTGAACTACCTTATGGTGACCAGGGATGTTCAATCCTTGTTCAGGGTTATCCCCAATGGGGAAGGTGTTCAAAGGGTCTATGAGTACCTTGGAGGTCATTCTGGATTGAATGGTAATGTGATAGATCTCATGGTTTCATTTTTGGAGGTAGTGTTGGAGAATAACTTCAGTTTTGACTCCCAGTATTATTTGCAGAGGGATGGCATAGCTATGGGCACTTCTTGTGATAATAGCTACACCAACCTTTACATGGTTGCCTGGGAGGAGGATTGTTTGTTTGAATTGGTTGAGTTTTGTGAGAGGGTCTCCTTTTATAGACGATTTGTGGATGACCTTTTTTTTTATCTGGACAGGGACCATTGGTGAACTGGTTTTATTTTTTAATCAAGTGAATGGTCTATCCATTGTTTTGAAGTTCATGTATGAGTTTTCAGATACTTGGATCTCTTACTTGGATGTGTATGTAGAGAGGATAGCGAATGGAATGATAAACACTGGAGTGTATAGGAAATCATGCTATCAGAATGCTTTGTTGCACAGATATAGCATGCACCCGAGATATGTGTTGAAAAATGTGATTAGAGGTCAAGCCATGAGGACTTTACATTATAGTCCCTCACAGGAAGGCTTTGAAACTGAACCAGAGAAACTATGTGAGAGATTTAAGTCTACGGTATATAAGGATGAGGAGATCAAGATGGGAATAGCTGGGATCTCCACTTTAAGAAGGGATGTGGCTACCCCATATTTTTTAGATCCTAAGGAGATGGCCTTTGATCAGGTAGAAGTAGAGCACCCTATAGTCACCATGGAAAATGGTATTGTCAGGATACCCCTTTTTTACACTAAGGATGTGGGCAGTGTTAAAGATGTCATTAGATCTCACTGGGAGGTGCTGACTGTGGATCCGGTGATTAGAGAGGTGGTAGGGGATACACCAAGTTTTGTGTATAAGAATAGATCCAACCTGAAGAAGTTGTTGTGTTATCCTAAGAAAGGTAGGAAGGAGAATGTTTAAGATACCTTTGGTACAGTTCCTTGCACTAATTGTAATTTTTGCCACTTTATAAATTCTAGTGGTAATTCTGTGCACCCCTCAAATGGCATGAGTTATGAATTCCATATCTCTGCAACTTGCCAGTCTGAACATGTGGTTTACCTTACTACTTGTGTAGCATGTGATGGATTCTATGTGGGCAAGACAGATAGAAAACTCAGAGACAGGATACGTGAACACATATATCAAATGAAAGTTAAATCCACAGCCAATGTACTTTCTAAACATGTATTGGAGAGAGGCTACACGCATATCTTCACTTTCAGAGTAATTGAGATGTTATTCACAGATCCCAGAGGTGTTGACACTAGGAACTATATTGAAACACAAGAGGCTAAATGGATAATTTGGTTTAGGGCAGACTTTTATACAGATCTTAATGATACGGTACCGCTGAAACTGTTTTTGAAGTCTAGAAGCCTTAGATAGAACCAATTGCACACTAGTTGGTGAAGACCATTATATATATTGTGTATAATAGGCACATGAAATTTGTGTCCTTATGAAATGAGAGTACTTATTAGTTTCAGCATATATTCTCATCAGTATTTATGTATTTGTATATTAAAATATGTACATTTTTTATATATTTTTACATATTTTATATGTATTTCTTTATATACACTTTTATATATTTTTTATACTTTTTATTTTTATTTGTTATATGGTGATGTAATTAATGTTTTGAGATAGACTTATGATATTGTCACTTTAAGAAAATGTTTGAATTTAGGCTTTTGGCGCCTTTTTTACTATATAAGGAGTTGTTATCAGTGATGCATTATGGTCTGATGAAGCCCTGTTAGGTGAAAGTGCTTACTGGATTTATCTGTTTGTTTCAATAAAAGACTTGCACTGGATGTAATTGCTGCCTTTGGATGTGTCTTAAAACTTACCAGCTGTGTTTTGCTCTGATACCTGATTTTTGCTGTTTTACCATTTGGACTGTGAGAGGTGTGCAGAGCGTTTACTATTTGTGAGTTTTTGTCTTGGTTAGACTCAGACTTACTTACACTTACATTCTACCATACTTAACATATTGCTCCCAAATTATTACTAATATAAACTCTTCTCTACTATCAAAGCTTGAGTCAACATACCACAGTATAGCTAGATTTGCAGCTCAATAAACTTATAAATCCCACCACTGTCTATCCCTGAAACACCTAAACTGGCTTGAACTACCCCCACCTACTTCAGCTCACCCAGCTCCAAACCATACACTCAATTTTGCATCAGCCAGCCTACTGTCCTGCCTTTTCCTCCCTAATCTCTCTCTACTCCCCAACAAGAAATCTCAGAAGTTCATCCTGTGATCTATTAGATATTTATAAACCCAAATCTAAATCAGGTCAAAACATATACAGCTACCTTCCTTCAATAGCTTGAAACAAGCTCCCTCTTCAAATGAGAAATCTGAAGAATCCCAAACAATTTAAGTTGGCCATAAAAGAATATTTCAAACAACAATGGATCTGCCATTGCTGTCATCCTCCCTGATTATAACCATCCAACTGGCGTACTTCTTTTGATCAATCTCTATTGTCTTCCCTTCCACCTTACCTCTACTTCTTTTATCCTATTCCCTCCCTCTTCCTTCTTCCTAATATCCCCACACTTCCTTTTCTTTCTTCTCTGAAATTAAATTAAGACATCATTACTGTTTCAATTCTTTAAACACTTGCTTCTCTTTTCTGTTATCTCTTTTCTTTTTACTTTGTAATGTTCTAATAGAAAGTGTATAGTCTAGAATTAACATATCAACGTTTTTTTCTTTAAATGTATAACCGTAACTTTAACTATAGCTGTGTTAATATTAAAGTAGATAGTATTTAGTCTTTTACCTGCTTGTAATAACTTTAGCTTATTTGTATTGTATTTGGAGCTTTTCTCCCCAGACCTCTGCTGAAAAAGAGCTCTGGCTCAGTCAGATATTCCCGGTCAACAAATGTAAAATAAATAAAATAAATAAATAAATTTACAAAGGAAGTCTATTCCTTTCAAAACAGATTATTTTAAATATATAGTTATCTAACTGGCAGACCCTATTTATGTTTTAGTGGAAGTTAAGGTCTTTCTCACCAGCAGGTTCTATTTGTGGCTCGGTGGAAACTGAAATCTCTTGAGTGGATGTTTATGATGTTATTAGTTTTTGCAGATGTGCAGAAGTTTACACTGGACCAAATCTTTTCAAGGCTTTGTAGGCTAGACAGAAGCCACCCCTGAAAAGTGTGTGGAAAATAGAGAAAAGAGAGAGAGCGAGAGAACACTTTAAAGTGGTCTTGGTAGCTCAAGGAAGACATGCCCTAGATCATCTTAGTGAGTAAATGCTGTGGTCTTTCAAGTTGGATCAGATTTTTAAACAAGTACATACAAAATGCCAATTATACTCTAATTTTGGCCTGAGGATTTAGGAATAGAGATGGATGATAACTTTTTTAAATCTGGAAGAAATACCCCTGCTAATTAGTCTGGCTAGAGAAAAGGATTTCCTAACAACAGTGGATGGTAACCACGTGAAACAATGGCACTTGCTTGAGTGAGTCCCAAAACATGGAAACTGAATGGCCTTAAAAAAGGCCTTACTCATATCAATACAGAGATGCCATTTCCTGGAATACTTACTTTTCTCTGAGGTATGATGATCTTAAAGTTGTCATATACAAGTTTTGGGGATGTGGGGGGGGGGGTGCAGGTCAGCTTGCCTCCTTGCAAAAAAAAAAGAAGTTTAATGGAAAAGAGTGATGTTCAAGATTTGCTCTTCTCCCGTAATTTTGGTCTTTTTTTTTTGTTTTTGTTTGATTTTGTCTTGCCGATCATAGGATAGTCCATTGTCAGATAAAGTGTCCAGTCCACTAATGGCTGAGTCAGCTTGCAAGGGGATTCACCTATGAAGTAGATGCATGAATTACCACTTTTGCTAAGGGCACAGCACTGCATTTCTTATTGTTGCATGTTAGTCCCTCCTGAAGAACCTAGAAGTCAGGTGAGGAATTTATGATATAAACTTGGTCAGCCAAACTATCCTACACCCATTTTTATTTCTTCTGCAGTTGACTGGGTAAGTCCACTGGACACATTCTCCCTTTCTCAGGGGTCACCCTGTAGCACTGTGCAGTTACGTGGCTTGCTCAGAGTCTCACAGCCAGCAAATGAAGGTAGAAGAACTCAAACCATGTACTTTATATGCAAGAAGCAGCTCATTAATAGCTCAGAGCTTTAGTCTTCTTGGCTAACTGCCATACAGCTAGTAGACTGTGTCCTTGTTAATAAGCTCTATAATGATGCCTTCCATTACTTTGTAGATAAGGCTGGTTTGGCTTATAAGTTTGTAGTTTTCTGGAGAAGTAGTAGAATCCCTCTTCTGAAGTGGGATGACCACCATGGTTTTCAATTCATCTGGCACAGACCAAGTGAGCAGGCTGAGAAGCTATAGACTTATTAGTCTACCAGACAGTGTATGGTACTGACAAGAAAGCAAATTGGCATTTATCAGAACCAACGTAGCAAGTGCTTTTGGCCTTGGCGAAAGCATTCATAACTTACTCAGAGGTGATTAGAGTGGATAGTGCTTGGTGAGCTAATAAGTTAGGGAAAGTTAGGGGAAGATAAAGTAAAGTTAGAGCTGCATTTCTCCAACAATATGTCTTTGGACATGAGTATGCTTTGTTATGTATTACCTATGAACATTGCAGGGCATTACCTCTAAAGTTTCTGACATAGCTGAAGAATCTTTTGAGGTTGCCTTTAGCAGAAGTAGCAATTCTCAGGCTTGGTAGTTTCCAATCTCAAAGTTCAGGCTCTGTAATTGGGAATGTCTTAGCAGTATAGGTTAATTTATACCTGAGTATGGTTTAAAGATCATGATGAAAGAATACATAACCTAAGTATCCTAACTTTAGGATTTAACAGAATTATCCTGTGCACAGTTCTACAACTCCTCAATCATACCTCTCAACCTCTCAGAGCAAGAAATCTGGACAAAGCCATGCATAATGGAGGGAAATAGACCCAAAAATATGAACAGGTTTTAAACATTATTCTTACAGACTTAGAAAGTTGATAGAATAACAGGTTTTGCATTGGCATGGTTTTTATACAGGGTAGGAAGTCTAAAACTCAAATGTCTTGCATTATTTTATTACTTCAGTCCTCAATGATTTGCCAACAATTTGCAAGAAAAACACAATTTTTGAAGAAATAGATCAAAATCTGAGGCAAAAATCTGGACATTCCATGAAAATCTGGACAGCTGAGAAATATATCCTCAAGTTAAGCAACTTGTGAATAATATGATATACAATGGTCTGAGTTGAAGGCAAATGGACATCTAGTCAGACTTGGAATGATGCAATCAATGCTCACTTCAACAAGGATTCATTTTAAACTAACCAGTTTTACTTAAGGTGTGTTGTTACTAAGCAACACACTCTAACGCAGGGATCAGTAGTCCTTTGCAAGCGTTTGCCTTATCTCAGGGGTAAGCAGGTTACATTAGTTATAGAAGGTAGCCTGTAGATAGAGAATTTGTTCACATTTTAAAACTGAGTGAGGCCATGCAGCCATATAATTTGTATTGAAGATTAAAATGTATCATGACATGCTTTAGCAGCTTACAGTTAAAACTGATCAGACTAATTCAGTGAGGAATTTAAACTGCTTAAAAGTGATTTGGAACAATAGCATTGCACAGAATGTCATTGTGTGTGTGTGTGTGTGTGTGTGTGTGTGTGTGTGTGTGTGTGTGTGTGTGTGTGTGTGTGTGTGTGTGTGTGTGAGAGAGAGAGAGAGAGAGAGAGAGAAAGAGAGAGAGAGAGAAAGAGCATTTGTCAGCGGAGTTTTTCTGAGGTCTCCATGCTTCCTGTTAAAAGCATTACCCTGTGCAAAAATACAGACATGATTTATAAGTAAAATGCTTATAGAATACCAGGGAGTGCCCTGACACTAAAAGCCGTACTTCATTGTACATTGGGCACTGAGCTTATAGAATACCAGGGAGTGCCCTGACACTAACAGCCATACTTCATTGTACATTGGGCACTGAGCTTATAGAATACCAAGGAGTGCCCTGACACTAGCAGCTGTACTTCATTGTACATTGGGCACTGAGCTTAGAGAATACCAGAGAGTGCCCTGACACTAACAGCCGTACTTCATTGTACATTGGGCACTGAGCTTACAGAATACCAGGGAGTGCCCTGACACTAACAGCTGTACTTCATTGTACATTGGGCACTGAGCTTATAGAATACCAAGGAGTGCCCTGACACTAACAGCTGTACTTCATTGTACATTGGGCACTAAGCTTATAGAATATCAGGGAGTGCCCTGACACTAACAGCCGCACTTCATTGCACAGTGGGCACTGAGCTTATGGAATACCAGGGAGTGCCCTGACATTAACAGCCGTACTTCACTGTACATTGGGCACTGAGCTTATAGAATACCAGTGAGTGCCCTGACACTAACAGCCGTACTTCATTGTACATTGGGCACTGAGCTTTTAGAATACCAGGGAGTGTCCTGACACTAACAGCCGTACTTCATTGTACATTGGGCACTGAGCTTATAGAATACCAGGGAGTGCCCTGACAGTAACAGCCGTACTTCATTGTACATTGGGCACTGAGCTTTTAGAATACCAGGGAGTGCCCTGACACTAACAGCCGTACTTCATTGTACATTGGGCATTGAGCTTACAGAATACCAGGGAGTGCCCTGACACTAACAGCTGTACTTCATTGTACATTGGGCACTGAGCTTATAGAATACCAAGGAGTGCCCTGACACTAACAGCTGTACTTCATTGTACATTGGGCATTGAGCTTATAAAATACCAGGGAGTGCCCTGACACTAACAGCCGTACTTCATTGTACATTGGGCACTGAGCTTATAGAATACCAAGGAGTGACCTGACACTAACAGCCATACTTCATTGTACATTGGGCACTGAACTTATAGAATGCCAGGGAGTGCCCTGACAGTAACAGCCGCACTTCATTGTACATTGGGCACTGAGCTTATAGAATACCAGGGAGTGCCCTGACACTAACAGCCGTACTTCATTGTACATTGGGCACTGAGCTTACAGAATACCAGAGAGTGCCCTGACACTAACAGCCGTACTTCTTTGTACATTGGACACTGAGCTTACAGAATACCAGGGAGTGCCCTGACACTAACAGCCATACTTCTTTGTACATTGGGCACTGAGCTTACAGAATACCAGGGAGTGCCCTGACACTAACAGCCGTACTTCATTGTACATTGGGCACTGAGCTTATAGAATATCAGGGAGTGCCCTGACCTCTAACAGCCGTACTTCATTGTACATTGGGCACTGAACTTACAGAATACCAGGGAGTGCCCAGACACTAACAGCCGTACTTCATTGTACATTGGGCACTGAGCTTATAGAATACCAGGGAGTGCCCTGACACTAACAGCCATACTTCATTGTACATTGGGCACTGAGCTTATAGAATACCAGGGAGTGCCCAGACACTAACAGCCGTACTTCATTGAACATTGGGCACTGAGCTTACAGAATACCAGAGAGTGCCCTGACACTAACAGCCGTACTTCTTTGTACATTGGGCACTGAGCTTATAGAATACCAGGGAGTGCCCTGACCTCTAACAGCCGTACTTCATTGTACATTGGGCACTGAACTTACAGAATACCAGGGAGTGCCCAGACACTAACAGCCGTACTTCATTGTACATTGGGCACTGAGCTTATAGAATACCAGGGAGTGCCCTGACACTAACAGCCATACTTCATTGTACATTGGGCACTGAGCTTACAGAATACCAGGGAGTGCCCTGACACTAACAGCTGTACTTCATTGTACATTGGACACTGAACTTACAGAATACCAGGGAGTGCCCTGACACTAACAGCCATACCTCATTGTACATTGGGCACTGAGCTTACAGAATACCAGGGAGTGCCCTGACACTAACAGCTGTACTTCATTGTACATTGGGCACTGAGCTTATAGAATACCAAGGAGTGCCCTGACACTAACAGCTGTACTTCATTGTACATTGGGCATTGAGCTTATAAAATACCAGGGAGTGCCCTGACACTAACAGCCGTACTTCATTGTACATTGGGCACTGAGCTTATAGAATACCAAGGAGTGACCTGACACTAACAGCCATACTTCATTGTACATTGGGCACTGAACTTATAGAATGCCAGGGAGTGCCCTGACAGTAACAGCCGCACTTCATTGTACATTGGGCACTGAGCTTATAGAATACCAGGGAGTGCCCTGACACTAACAGCCGTACTTCATTGTACATTGGGCACTGAGCTTACAGAATACCAGAGAGTGCCCTGACACTAACAGCCGTACTTCTTTGTACATTGGACACTGAGCTTACAGAATACCAGGAAGTGCCCTGACACTAACAGCCATACTTCTTTGTACATTGGGCACTGAGCTTACAGAATACCAGGGAGTGCCCTGACACTAACAGCCGTACTTCATTGTACATTGGGCACTGAGCTGATAGAATACCAGGGAGTGCCCTGACCACTAACAGCCGTACTTCATTGTACATTGGACACTGAACTTACAGAATACCAGGGAGTGCCCAGACACTAACAGCCGTACTTCATTGTACATTGGGCACTGAGCTTATAGAATACCAGGGAGTGCCCTGACACTAACAGCCATACTTCATTGTACATTGGGCACTGAGCTTATAGAATACCAGGGAGTGCCCAGACACTAACAGCCGTACTTCATTGAACATTGGGCACTGAGCTTACAGAATACCAGAGAGTGCCCTGACACTAACAGTCGTACTTCTTTGTACATTGGGCACTGAGCTTACAGAATACCAGGGAGTGCCCTGACTCTAACAGCCGTACTTCATTGTACATTGGGCACTGAACTTACAGAATACCAGGGAGTGCCCAGACACTAACAGCCGTACTTCATTGTACATTGGGCACTGAGCTTATAGAATACCAGGGAGTGCCCTGACACTAACAGCCATACTTCATTGTACATTGGGCACTGAGCTTACAGAATACCAGGGAGTGCCCTGACACTAACAGCTGTACTTCATTGTACATTGGACACTGAACTTACAGAATACCAGGGAGTGCCCTGACACTAACAGCCGTACCTCATTGTACATTGGGCACTGAGCTTACAGAATACCAGGGAGTGCCCTGACACTAACAGCCATACCTCATTGTACATTGGGCACTGAGCTTACAGAATACCAGGGAGTGCCCTGACACTAACAGCCGTACTTCATTGTGCATTGGGCACTGAGCTTACAGAATACCAGGGAGTGCCCTGCCACTAACAGCTGTACTTCATTGTACATTGGGCACTAAGCTTATAGAATACCAGGGAGTGCCCTGACACTAACAGCCGTACTTCATTGTACATTGAGCACTGAGCTTATAGAATACCAGGGAGTGCCCAGACACTAACAGCCGTACTTCATTGTACATTGGGCACTGAGCTTACAGAATACTAGGGAGTGCCCTGACACTAACAGCTGTACCTCATTGTACATTGGGCACTGAGCTTACAGAATACCAGGGAGTGCCCTGACACTAACAGCCATACCTCATTGTACATTGGGCACTGAGCTTACAGAATACCAGGGAGTGCCCTGACACTAACAGCCGTACTTCATTGTACATTGGGCACTGAAGTCGGTAAGCAGTAGAGCATAAAAATAAAAATCCCAAGAGCCAAGAGATGACAATGCATTGGGACACCTCAGTTTTCTCTAAGAGAATTAGTGGGATTTAGTTTAATTTTGGAGAGGCAGAAGTGACTGCTGACATTAGAGATCAAAGAGAAGCACCAGTGTTAACTAATGGTGGACTCCATAGAGGCCAGAAAATATTTAAGTGTAAAAATAAATTGTCTTCCTGCTTAAACCCTGAAACTATTGGGTTTTAATCACTTCAATGATTTAAACATACAAAAATAAAATATGAAGATCAGAATTGCTTCCTGTCTGTACCATTTCAGTAGCATAAAGAAAATAGGAAAAAAAAAAAACTGTGTGAAGAAATATCAGTTGATAACTTGTTCATCAAACACAGATCCAGTATTTGGGATTCCCATCTTAAGGCATAAAATGTTTACTATTCATTAATTTTTAAGGCAGCAAAGCTAGTCAGTTGAATAACGGTTTCTACAGGAACTCTATGCAGTTTACCTTTTAGACAAATATGTGATGTACAGTAGCTCATTTACCAATAATTCTTGTTATGTGAACATTTTGTGTGCATAGATTATATGTAGTCAATATTGTGTGGTAGTCAGAAACACTTCAAGAAAGGTATGTTATGAGTCCCACTGGGGCACTTAGTGCCTTCTTACAACTTAAGCAGTCCAGTACTCAAGATTGTTTATTCTGAAATGTTATATATACAGTTTGGTAATGGGCACTGAGAAACAAACAAACAAATGCACTTTGGAACTTACTAACAGTTATATTCTATATGCTTTTGCCATTTGTTGAACTTTAGTCGCACAAAATGTCTGAGTTGAACAGTTCTAATCGCAGTTCTACTGGCTAAACAATCAAACAAAATAAATACATACATATATACATTCTTTGGAGTTTTTTTTTCTCCAAAGCTCTTATCAAAATTATTAACCTTTATGGTTGTCTGTGGAGCTACTGCTCAGGAAAGAATTCATTATCTGTTCAACTACATGGTATTTTAAAAGCTTGAATTTTATTTCACTAACACATTAAGTTTTGCACGGAATATTTAGAGTGTACAGATGTCTTAACTGTATTGGACTCAGAAATAAATCTATTTATTTCTTTATTATTCAGGTCATCTGTCTCTGTTTGTTGTAAACAGTATACAGGAAGCTATATTAGAAAGATCAGATCATCTCTAGTCTGCCTGAGGTTTTCAGTCAGATAAATAGCCATATTTTTCCTTCCTATGCCAAAATAAGAATATCCTCAAATAACATTTCATCTTTAAATTATCACTAACTGCTTTTTAATCAGTAAGTCATAACAAGGAGTGGCTTACCATATGATTTAATTATACGTCCCACAGGTTGGTCACATAGCGCATTTTGTGAAATAAATCTACATCAGGGGTTGGTACCGATACCAATATAACATATACAACTGAAGCTATAGAGATAATAATAATATGATGAAATGTATTATTAACCCAAGCAAGTGGGTGTTTTTTGTTTTCGAATATGGATACTGTTTCACTACTCAAGGCAGAGCCTTTTACCTATATCAGAATGGTAGTACTATTACTAGTAAGGAATATGATGGACAGTAGAACAGGTGAACAGTTTCACAAATATAACTCCTTTACTTGGTTTTTATGTTCCCTCCATCACTTGAGCTTACATTACATTAACCATAAAAATGTTAGTGCTTTTCAAGTACTGCCATATATATCCATAAACTCCATAACAATGTGCCTCATACACATTAGTCATTACCTAAAAATATATATTTATTTTGTATAAGTAGATATAATTGCTATTGTGACATTTCATGAAACCAGAGCTATTTACAAGTAGCACATGGTAGATGTGGCCTATAAACTCGAATATTTATAACAACATCTAGAATTGGTTTTTCAAAATTATTTACTGAGCAGCATTTTAAACCAGGTATTTTTTGTTGTAGCTATGAAAATCTAGGACTTCTCTGTTGTTGTTATTCATTTTCTTTAAAGAACATGCTTTTTAACCTAAGATTCATAAATGGGAAAAGAAGTATCCACTACAAACATGTATAATTTTAGTTTACTGATATTTACACATCAAAGAGTTTTCATCAGCTCAATAAAGAAAAGCACCTGAAAAAAAATATCATTATACAGAAGGACATTTCAAGTATAACATGCAGCCAAAACATTACGCATAACTTGTTATTTTATGTTAGGCAATGTTAACTAAGCTATAAATCACTGTCTTCACTCTTCACATTTGTAAGGTTTCAGTATCAGCACATTGAAGCTTGAAAATAACTTTGCATTACTATGCAGTAAGTCTTATCGCCGTGTAATGATTTCAGTTGTTAATAATGTGATAAATTTAAGCTCTCATGTCTCATATGTAGCACATGGTTAGCCATATGTTAGCAACTGAAAGCTACAATGAGCATGCCTGAGCTTTCAAAGCTTATATTGCAGGTCACACAGACACTGTCAGGTTCCATGAGATGTGGGAATTTTTCCACATATTCAATGTGATACTTAACTTAGCAGGAAAGCACTGCTGCTTTGATGGATTATCGCATTTGTACTTTGTTGAGTGCTTCCAAATTCACAAATTCCCAGAGCACAGTTCATCATTTAAAACTTTCCCTGCTATGGCAAGTTTGTTTAATATCTTCAGCAGTCTCAGACTACAAGCACCCTTCTGCAGGAGCAGTCATTACACAATATACAGAGCTGATGCAGATTTGTATAGTATCCCATTTATTATCAAGAGACATAAGTCACAGTGCTTTAAATAGATAGCCTATCTTCAGCTTGTGAGTCAGTGATTAGATGTCTTCCTTGGTCAAGAAGTGTTCCAGGTTACCCTCATTTCTGTTATAGTAACACAGTTTCTCTGAGAAGTTGCAGCTGCTTTTGAGTCTAGTGAAGTGTGCATGCATAATATTATGAGGATTTGAATCTACGTCTGGTAAAACCTTCGTGGTAAAATATTTTTGTTTTCATCTGTCTCATAAGTCTTATTTCTTTAAAATTACTTAGCAATGATAAAGCCCTGAATGCAACTGCGATGCTTTGGGTTGTTTAATAACCTAGGCACTGGAGTAGCTAATGATGGGTGAGAAGAGAGTCCTGAAGCCATGCCTACTCACCTGTATCAGAGAAGGATATTTATGGGGATGTGCAAGGAGCACATGTTATATCACAAGCTCCAGCAGTGATACCAGAACCATGTTGGCAGGAATAAACCACTACTTCACCCTATTGATTGGAAACTGGTTCACAGATAGCCTACAAAAAGTTTGGATAGGGCTCACCTCCTAAAGAAAAAGACATGTCATAATTAGGATTCCACAATGCTCTGCTCTGGGACAGTTCTTATTTGCAACTACTTTTCAGAAGTCAAAGGAAATCTCTGGGTCCTTTGGTTGACCAAATTTGCTGATGGCTTCAATCTGAGAGCACTCATTTGGTCTCTTGAGGACTCAGTGATCCTACAGGAGGGCTTTCCCAAACAACTAACCGGTGTTAAAGTCATGTACTAAAAATAATGCAAAAAGTTCATTGTAGAGTCCTTAGAAAATTGAATACCTTTTGGGATTAACACATTGACAATATGCCCCTAAGAGTAAACCCAGTAGTCAGGGATTTGGGCACATACATTGACAGTGACATAGCTTTCAACCAACATATGTTCACTGCTGTGAGGAAGTCTTTCTATATTGTGTAAAGTATAAATAAAAGAATGGCATGTATGTCCAGAGATGTCATTGTCTCACTTTGCTCAGCTGTCATTAGACCCATCGTCAAGTGCAATGCTTCTATTGGCATGTACCTGTTGAGGCACTCATAATACCTGGAGCATCCACAGAAGTTGTTTATGAACAGAATAGTGGGCCTAAGGCATATGACATACATGGACCTCTTCAAAGCCCTGTCATTATAGTCAATGTCATACAGGCATCAAAGATGTGACTTATGCCTGGCTTATAATGCATCCACAGACCTAGCATTAATGGTCCTACTGAACATCTGCAAGTGTAATGGTATTAGAAATACCTTACCAATATAAACAAAATGGCCTAAAGGGACAGGTGCATATCCCATAAGATACTGGAGCTATAGATCAAATTCCCCATTTGCATAAAGCAAAGCCCCTCCAGACCATACTTAAGCATAATTTGGACCAGTTGATGGGAAATAGGAAATTTATCCCAGGGCTAACCCTTATCCTCCCAATGGATAGAGGCAGTGCTTAAATGTCCCACCTTACAGTAGGGGTCCCTAGTACACTAAAGGCGAGACCCAAACAAAATAATCTGCTACAAATGAGAAGTATTTAAATATAGCTATGGCAAGGATAGTTAAATACATATAAGATAAGACATCTGGTTGACAAGCAGGAAGCATGGACATTCTTAAAATTTGCCATCAGAGATGATAAATTAATATGCATCTGTGAACCTATGAACTTAACCAGACATTGCCTTCAGGCAGCAGTGAAATTTAGCTAGCCTCCTCAATGGTCTACTGAACTGCATATTTTGTTACTACCAATGAACCTCCATCCTTTCTTAGCACTACTAGAAATAAGCCATAAACCCTACAGTGGTCAGCATATCAGTATGACATGTGATACACACATCAAGAACACACTTTGGTGATCTAAATGTTCACCTACCTAGATAATTTTGTGTTGTGTGAGGAAGCAAGATGAGAACCCAACACAAACTCATATTATAAAAAGAGAGGTCAAGCAGAGCATGCAGAAAGCACCCCAGCCTAGAAGTGATCCAGAAGACCAACAACTATCTTGTAGTATTAGTAGTAGTAACTGCCCTATGTGTTTGAAGAGGTACATTTAGTGAGCTCCTTCGTTTGCCCTTTTATTATTCATAGGTGCCCATAATATACTATTAGCAGAAGCTGCAAGGCGGGATGTTGTACAGGAGTTGTCAGTACAGAAATCAGTTTATTATGCTCTTCGCTGTCATTAATGAACTTTTCAGGTGGTCTAGTCTGTAAATTTTATCTCTGCATTTTTTGTCAGTACAATATTAGCAAAAATGCCAGCTGAAAGTAGTATATAAACAGTTTCGCAGGACGTTAGCATCAATGGGAAGGTATGCGATCATTGTCACTGTTACATCTATTTCAGCCTGCAGTTAATTATTTTAAGATGTTGCATTTCAGTGAAAGACACTACATATGCTGAAATATTCTGATAGATTGATAGAGACAGATGGATAGAGATTTGGATAATAAATAAATAGACATTTTTAGGAAAGACTATTCTACTCAGTTAGCTTTTTTGCAGTTGAGTTTGCCGTATGTCCTGATTCTCTCTGATCTTAAGAATCACTAGCTTCATCTAGAATGAAATAAGTGATGGTCTCAGACTGCTGTGCGCTTTTCCTTTCTCCATTGCTGTGCAACTGTATTTTTGGTTTATGTTTCTTGGTTGTAAAGGGTACAAAGCAGAGGACTTGTCCCATGCACACACACAAAAAAATGTTGCTTTAATCTGTCCCATTAGTTTATATGTAATGGGCAGCTTTTGATCTTCTTGATGTAAAGATGCATGATGCAAGCACTCAGGAGTCAAGATTTTGTAATAGAAGTGTGCTGTCCACCAGGTGGAAATAACCTGCTTTGTAAAAGGAAAGTCTATCAGCTCAGTTTGTTAATGTCAAGTCTCCTACTTAATGTAGTAATTTTATCCCAGGATTAGTTTGTCGGTAACGTTTACAATGTCATAGTGTAGACTATGTGCTGAAATCCCTCTTAACTGCAATATATGGGTATGTTTGGTTAGTACAGATTTTCATGCTATCCCCAAAGTCTCAAAACAACCTACTAAACAAGTATTGTGGGTGCAACAACAAAAAAGTGTAAGAAACGTTTCAGTTTGGAAGATTTTCAGTTCATATATCTCTAGTTAATCACTGTATATTAATCAGATCAGACAATAGTAGTACAAGTATCGTACTTAAACTCAAGTAAAAAAAAAAATAAAAAATATATAATAGAATTACTAAGTATTCAAAAGTAATCCAAGCAAGGCAGGTAGTTTGTTTCCAGTCGAAAATCCTTTATTAAGTACACAGTCAAGGTAAGTCTATGAACTTAATAAAGGATTTTCAACTGGAAACAAGACAGCCTGCCTTGCTTGGATTACTTTTGAATACTTAGCAATTCTGTACAATTAGATATATATATATATATATATATATATATATATATATATATATATATATATATATATATTTTTTTTTTTTTTTACTTAATACAGTTTTAAGTTCGCTACTTCTACTACTATTGTCTGATCTGATTAATATACAATGATTAACTAGAGATCTGTGGGCTGAAAATCTTCCACACACACAAGTTTCTTACACTGTTTTGTTATTACAGATTTTCTCATAGTCAAGCCTGCACTTGATTGTTTTTACATACATTTAACAATATAGTGATTTCAAATTTACTTTTGACATGAGCAGATGAGATTACTTTTTATAACTTTTGACTGCAACTGTTATATATTTGATAATCCATTACATACCAGTGCATGCATATGTTAGATTGTGACATCTTTATTAAGATGAGAGAGGTCTAGCTACTTAATGTGTAACACTGATCTCTTTTCATCAACTTTTGTTTTGAAAGGAAAATAAAGTAAAAACACCTAGTAATCTAAAATTTTAGAATTAGGCCTGTATTATTTCTCCAGCCTGCTAAGACAATAACTATGTTTTGATGTTGTCTTTTCAAGTACCAGAGTCAAGTTCACTAGGTACATTAGTACAGCAATAACCCACGCCTGGGTGTGGGTAATGCTAAATTTACCCACGGTTGGCTTTGTTTGGTCCCTCGGGCGAAGAGGGACCAAACAAAGCCAACCGTGGGTAAATTTAGCATTACCCACACCCAGGCGTGGGTTATTGCTATTATACCATGACATTATTTAAGAAAAGAAACTATTACTTTTCTTAAATAATGGCATAGTATAATGCCTGTTTACTGCCCTTCCGCAGATGTCTGGCATCCGCGGCAGTTCTGATGTACTGCGCGCCTGCGCAGTACATCAGAGCTGTGGGAAAAAGCAACGGAGAAAGCAAGATCTCCGTTGCTTTTTTTTTAGTGTCTCACTATGTTAAATGAGTTTAACATAGCAAGACAGTTTTAAAATAAGCAACGGACATCTCCGTTGCTTATTTTAAAACTGTCTCGCTATGTTAAACTCATTTAACATAGCGAGACACTAAAAAAAGCAACGGAGATCTTGCTTTCTCCGTTGCTTTTTTTTTAAACACTGCCTCGCTATGTTAAACCCATTTAACATAGCGAGACAGTGTTTTAAAAAAACGAGTTATACTAATGGAAAAAAGTCCGGGCGACCGGACCTTTTTCCATTAGTATAACTCGATTTACAATGGGCACGCTGGCCAATCAGCGTGCACGTTTTGGGGGGGGTCATGGTATAATAAAGGTTAACATACCTTTACAGATATTTTCAAAGCAATGTCTTAGTAGATACCCATTGGTGCAGTGTTTAAGCTTTTCTTCACCCACACTATTATACATAACACTTTTACACTTTAAAATACTTTTCTAAGGTATACATTACCCAAATAACCTTGCCACTGTGTAGGTTACTTCTTAGGAGTGCAGTACTATTATCTTGATAAGTATATTCCACAGCTTAGCTCTATAAACATTCATGGGGACTTGACCAGCAATTCTCTGGATAGCAACCTGATTCCTAGGCTCTTACTTTATTTATTCTTTTTTTTCCACTTTTTAGCACAACTGATAGTATAGTATGATAAAATGTTAAGGTGAAATGTAAGGACAGTATATGAAATTTGAATTTCTTTCATTAGATTCCAGACTGTGTTTGATACTTGGCAAGGAAACTACAGTGGCTAACACTGTGAAGTTCCTCATATACTTCTTTCAGTTTCAGATTATTTTGTGCAGACAGGCAAGCACAACCCCCTACATACCCTACATTTAGAGTGCTTATCCATCCCACCACCTCCATTCTTAGATTTTCTCATTCACATAACCATGGAGAAAAGAGAAAAATAATAACACAAACTGAAGCACTGCAATTGTACAGATAAAAACCATCCATACACCCACAAACCCTTTTTCCCATTTTTTCACATGTGGTTAGGGTGTCACTTCAACAGTGACAACCATCTAGAGCCAGGGTTTACACTACTGGGTGGCAAGCTCTGACACTTTAGTTGTTCCACGGCCAATTTAGAGTGTCCAGTCCACCTACTGCATGTCTTTGGAATGTGGGAAGAAATGGCAGCTCCTGAAAGAAACCCACATAAACACAGGGAGGATGTGCAGACTCCACACAAAAGGCACCCCAGCTGAGAATTGAACCAGGAAACCTCTTAGTGTGAGGCAACAATTCTATTGGCTGTGCCACTGTGCTCCCCTTATATAGAAACCATGACAACAGTAATTCCCAATATAAAACTGAGATCAATAAGCTGAACATGAACATTACTGAATTATACTTAGCAAGTGGAATCCTAGGCCATGTAATATCCATTTAAGTATATGTAAATGGATGTGGGTGATTCTCAGATGAACCTGAAATGCAAACTGGGCCAAGTAAAATAAGTGCCTCACAAAATTAAAATATTGGTGGGAGAAGACTGTATTCTTGTATAAAATGCAGCAATGAAAAAAAATAGAATGATCTTTTGAGATAAACAAGTATTACAAGAGAAACAAGCTTTACTAGAAGTTATGACATTTCAAGATGCAGAGAACAGATTTTAGGCATCAGAACCACTGGATGGTTGGGATATGGGAAGCAGTTTATGAAAATAAATGTTGGAATGTACTACAAATAATCATCAAAGTGGTTCTGCTGATCCCATGGTACTGAGTGAATACACAGAATGAACAAATGATGACATTGACTCAAAAGAACACAGGAATGTTGTGCTCATATCCACTTATGCCAATTGAAATAAAACTTTGCCTTTAATCATGCCAGGCACTAAGATTCATAAAAGTTGTTCCACAATGTAGGCAGATGCAGAGATACTTGTTCCACAATGTAGGCAGATGCAGAGATTCATACAATGTGCTCTGTAATCCAGCAAGATGCACAGGTTCCTAAAAATGTTTTGTAACCAAGCCATGTGCCGAATTGCGTATAACTGATGGCATGGACATAAAAGTACTAGATGATTTTTCAAGGAAACTTCATCAGAAAAGAGTGGTACAGCATAAGCTGGCTATAAGGTATAAAGTGATGCAGCCCTGAATGTGGCCAGCATGATCCAAGATTGATTAGCATCTTGGAGAATGAGGGAGCTGGGAAATATATGGTGGGAAGGATGGACATTTTACCATCTTGCTCACTCTAGAAATCAGCTGAAAGTTTTATGGACAAGTTCCAAATCACAGAACACCTTTTATGGCCCAAAGATCAGAAAATATGTAGGCATCACCATTGACCCTCATATCTCTTTTCAGCCATACTGAATCCCATCTTAAAAAAATTCTAACCCAAGCAAAGCTCTATTTCAAAATTTCAAACTTACTGACTGTGATGTCCCCCTCTGGGCCACTAATCAAGGAGCCTTATCCTTACCACTGACACTGGAGAGGAACAATCACTAGGAACAAAAATAGATACACACAATACTTCCAGATGCAGCTCCAAGCACACAGGTTTCCTTGTGAACACACAGGGAACACACTCAGTCAAGGATCTCGTTTTTTCTCTCTCTCCAGGTCCTCAATAAGATGCCCCACTGGCACAGCCATATATTTGAGTCCTTAGCTGAGTGTCCAAGCCAAGCCTTCCACCATGTTCTCTGTGAAACCAGTGCTCTGTGTCCCTGCTGAAAGCAGGACACACACACACACACACACACACACACACACACACACACACACACACACACACACACACACACACACACACACACACACCAACCTCTGGGAAAGGCTGGCAGAGATTTGCTAGCTATGTCCCCTATTGCCCAGACTACAAGTTAGATACACTACCACCAGACACTCCAAAGCCAGCTACACTAAGGCTCTTACAAGGGTACCCAATTATACTGAGGGAAATTAAAATGATCCCAAATAATAGTGTTTGACCAATGCAGTAAGGCTTTCAGGAATGAACACAGAGTCACCAAATAGATATAAGTACTTTCAATTTTTAAAATATTCTCTAAAGGAACAGCCACAATAAAATGTTAAATATATTTAATAATAAATAATAAAAGAACATGAAAATCCTAAATATATATTTACAATAAACACCAGAGTTTCAATCACAGAAAATATTGAAATAACACAGACAAATAAACTCTCACAGATACAGAACAACAGTATTTAACAAATCTCACTATATTTTGCTGACTAATTTAAAGAATTACTATTCCCTAGTTCACTTACTAGAGCAAGGCAAGATGAAGGAGGTGAGAGATCCTTCTATGTCAGGTGACAAGAAACAGACTGCTCTGAGACTTCAGTCTAATCTAGTAATTAAATATCATTACAGAGCTGGCTTACAGAATGACATCACACACAGCTGGTCATGTGACATCTGGTTCCCATACTACCCCCTTGGTTAGAAGTTGCCAGGAGCTAATAAACCATTCTCTGGTACAGATATTTAATCTCTGGCTGCAATACTGTAAGATATAATCGTTATGGCCTCAATTAAGTAATTTCATTTCTTACTATTTTTCAAAGTTAGCTGGACTGAGATTAACCTCTTTTCTTCCTGTATCCTATTTACAACAGTACAGTCTGATATTAACATATTTATTTTCTGTTCAGCAGGACACACTGTCCATAGGATCATAGGTGGATACTAGGCTAATGACCCTAGGCCCTTACAAGCCAAACCAAGTTTTACCCTTATTTCCATGATCAGCGCCTATCATCCCTATTCCAAGAGGGAAATAGGTGGAACCCCTGGTGTGAATTTATAGTTACCAATCCAATAGTCCAGATTGTGTTTGAAAAGGGCCAGTGAGCTACTCTGCTTGACATGAAGCTGGAGTCTGTTCCAAAGGTGTGGTAACCTCTGGGAGACAAATCTGTCCCTCCAACAGGTTCAATTTATGTCACATACCAAGTTAAGGCAATTAGAGCGAGTAACCTGTGTACCATTTGACTTACAGATAGGCAACATTTCCAATAAAACATGGTCAAAGATTGCCTTATATGCAGGGCAGAGATCACCTCTGAGTAGTCTGTATGAAATAGAAAAAAGTGACAGAGATTTCAGACGATCCTCATAGGACAGATGCTGAAGACCTTGAATTTTCCTCGTGAGGAAACTTTGTGGTCTATCCAATTGCTGCAGGTGCTTGGAAAGATACAACACAAAATGGGCATTGCACTCAATTATTGGTCTGTTGAGGGAAGAGCACAGGGAGGTTATAACTTCTTCTTTTCTTGGAGGCAATGACACTTACTTATTTTTTTGCATTGATTGTAAGGCCATGACTTTGGTACCAGTCATTTGTTTGTGTAAGACCCTCTTGAAGGATGTTGACTTCATTTGGAGATTCTATGACCACTCCTTTAGTTTAGTTTGCACTTGGGAGAAATAGATTCCAAACAGTAGAGGTGTCAGGACTGATCTCCGTGGAACACCACTGGTTACATGTCTGCTGTTGCCTGTTGTAGGTGATTCCCCTATTTTGATGATATGGGGTCTATCAGTGATCCAGTTAGCAACCCATCTAATGATAAATTGGTTGATACCCAGCTGGGTGAGTTTGTCAATTATACCTGAAAGGAGGATAGTGTCAAAAGCTTTGGCTATGTCTAGGTAGGCTGTATACACAGATTTGCCCTCATCAAAGGCCTTGGTGGCTGTCTCGAAGAAGTCCTCCTTATTTAAAAGGCATGATCTCCCTTTGACAAATCCATATTAAGTAGGGTCAAGTCAACAGCAGAACGTATAACAAACAGATAAACAAAAAATAGCTGTTGAAGGCACAAACTCCAAACGATGCTCTGTTGTTTGAAAATGTCTTTAATATGTACTTTTCATCCAAATAGTGCTTGAACTTCATCAGATATATTCTAACTCAAAATCCACTCTTTGGGGCGTGGCCAAGATGCCAGAGTGAGTGCAGCAGTTCTTTGTTGCTCTGTCTATACGTTTTTATTTCTGACAGGAATTATTTGGAATTTTTGAAGTACATTGGGAAAAACTACCTATAAATATTCTCTTTATCACTGTGGATTACTTGAGGAAGAAAAAGTAACAATTTTCAGTGATTTTTCTCACAAAATGCCTGTCAGAATATTAGCAGCTGTATACAGATACTTGAAATATGAGTCATTCAAAGTCATCAGCTCAAGACAACTCTATGAAAAAAGAACTGCAGGACATAATTACAAGTATACAGGAACTTTCTACTAAAATGGACAATTTGAAAACATCATGGAAAATATGAAAACAGAGAGTAAAAAGCAAATTCAAGATTTAAATGAAATTATTTCAAAGCACTCAGATCAAATAACCAACATAGAAGAATCTCTACATGACATAGATGGAAGACAGATAGATAATGACAGTCAAATAAATTTCCTATTGAAGCAAAACAACTTATTAATTGAAAAAGTGGAAGATTTGGAGTCAAGGTCAAGGAGGAACAACATTAGAATTTATGGAGTTCCTGAAAAGACAGAGGGAAATAATATGATTCTTTTCCTAAATAATTGGTTACCTAAAGTACTAAACCTTCCAGAGTCACTTTCTTATGGAATTGAAAGGGCTCATAGGTCTTTATCAAATCCTTCTGTTTCAAAAAATCCAACTTCAGCAAGATCCATCATAGTTAAGTTTTTGTCAACAAAGGATAAAGATCTGGTCTTAAAAACTGCCTGGATGAAGAGCCCCATTCAAGAAAATGGAAGAGTTATTAGATTTGATAATAATTATACATCTGTGACAATACCAAAGAGAAAAGTGTGTATTCCCCTCATTAAAGACCTTAAGAAAGCTGAAATAAAAGCTCAAATACTCTTTTCTGCTAGATTAAAAGTCACACTTCCAGATGGTCAGAAAATCTTTAATAATATTGAAGAAGCAACAGAATTTGTCAAAAAACATAAATTACTGGACAAAATTGAAGATATGGAACTTTCTACTCCAAGTCTAAAGAGGCAAGCTACTAATGGCAAAATAACAGCAAATGATAAGTCCACAAAAAAACTTAAAGGGAAGTAAAGCATAAGTTTCTAACTTCCAGTGGTTATTCTCCTTTGTGAATAGGACAAATAGTGCAAAATATGAGGTAAGATTTTAAAATAAATCTTTACAACTATATATAACTAACTCCTTTTCCTCCTTTTATAGTAATTACTCTTATTATTACATAAGTAATTACTTTATGCCGTTCCTCCTTCCTTTACTATGAGGTTTTATCCCCTATACAGAGTATAACATAAATAAAAACAAATGGTTTATAAGCACATAAGATCTTGTCATAATCTTACAAGATCGTGATTCAATGTTTATTTTAAATTAGTGGTGTGCCGAGTGCCGTTAGAATAGTATTAAGCTTCTGTTTAGAAATAGTTTATGTGTCTTTGTTCTGTAACCGTAATGCATTAAATAGAGCTGCAGTAGCTTTAAATGCTGGAATGGGGACTGCAGACACCTACATAATCTGTCAGGAAGCTTTATGGGTTTTAGATTGATTAAATGGAGACCATTGTGTGTTTTTCTTCTATTTTCTTTGTATTTAGTAAATTAATTATGAGAGATGTTTTGGGGAGAGAGAGCACCTTCTAGAAAAGTGCGGTGTGTGATTTTAAGGGAAAAAATTAATAGCCGCATAGTGCTGCCCTGTTTAACCTGTTTTTTTTTTTCTATTTTACATGCTTCTTTGCAACCCACAAGCGCACGAAAGCTAGGAAAGCCAAAAATAACTAAAAATGTTATACTTAGCTTGTGTATGCAGTTCACATTTGAATATAAAGCTTCAAGAGAACTAAATCACGAGCTATTCATTGCTCCATGGTTTTGAGACTGGCGCTCTTTGTAAGAACTTCTAGTGATAATGTAACTGTTCCGGTCACACATAAGAAACAACTGTTTCATAAGAAACAACTGCGACAGATGATAAGGATGTAACAAGGAAGTTTTTGCTGCTGAGACATTTAAAATGCTCTTCAAAGTAGTTCTTTGACTGTAAGTTTAAAATTTCCTAACAAAATGAATGCTTATTAGTTGTTCATGATGCCGTAGACTAGAATTAACAACATATATACTGGAAACTGTTGTAGTTGCAGTTTAATTCAGTATTCTAGGCACAACTATCACTCATTGCTTCTTTGCATTGTTTTGAGTTGTTTGTTCTCTAAACATATTAATAGTGTGATGTACATGTTTTAGTTATAAGGTGAACACTGGTTAATTATATGTAGATATAAAATAACTTGCAAACGAAGAGTAAAATTGCACATGAAGAGAAAATTAACATTTCTCTATATACACAACACAGATACTTTAGTTATAATGCAGCTTCACTAGATATTTAATGTAAGGTAAATGTAGCTGACTGAAGAGAAGGTTGGAAAAAATTTTACAACAACTGTATGGGTTTATACTGTGTACACATGACAATTATTATAGCTAGGTTATAAATGTATCCTGTACCCATTATTGGTATAACTGCTATAAGTTTATTCCATATACACATGCTGATTATAGCAAGGTTAGGAATGTGCCCTGTACCCATTGTTGGTATCACTGGTATGAGTTTATACCCTATACACATGATGATTATAGTTAGGTTAGGAATGATCCCTGTATCCATTATTACAATAACTGGTATTGATTTATACTGTGTACACACGACAATTATTATAACTAGGTTATAAATGTCCCCTTTACCCATTATTGGTATAACTGCTATGGGCTTCTTCCATGTATATATGATGATTATAGCAAGGTTAGGAACGTGCCCTGTACCCATTATTGGTAAAAGTGGTATGGGTTTATATCTCGTACACATTATGATTATACCTAGGTTAGGAATGAACCCTGTACCCATTATTACAATAAGTGGTATGGGTTTATACTGTGTACACATGCTGATTATTATAAACAGGTTTTAAATGTACCCTGTACTCGTTGTTGGTATAACTGATACAGGTTTATACTCCGTACATATGATGATTATAGCTAGGTTAAGAAAGTACCCTGTACCCGTTGTGACAATAACTGATATGGGTTTGTAAGAAACATTGAAATAGTGCATTCCTTTATAAGTCACAGATAGTTTTTTAAAAAAAAGGCAGGTGTAATATTGTCACATGTTAATAAGCTGAGGTAAATACAGCTATCTGACACATAAACATCTAAAGGATTTAACTAAAAGAAACTGTAAAGAGAACATTACTGATATTCCTCCATAAGTTACTTATGGGGAACCATACTTGGACGTCCCTTCATGCATGTGTTATATATTTTATCCACAAGAATCCTAGTTTAAACATATCTCTTTTCATGTGAGCGCTGATATATTAGGAATGGTATTTGGATAATAGGAAATTGTTTATTATTTGCAAGGATAATTTACATCAAGGCATCCCTAAAGTATAGAAGGATACAGTAAAGTAAGTTGATTGCTTAGTTCACATAGTACTAAATAATTGATTTTAAGCAAGTACAGAATATAACAGTAAGTGTTGAATGAACAAAACAAAAACGGTTTAAGGAATAACACATACCTAATTACTTTACAAGCAGCAAATACATGTACTATCTGATCATTATACTAAGGATGTCATCATATAATTAATAACCAACATAAGCAATGTTGATCTGTGCTTTTGCTAATTGCAGTGATATTGATAACAGTGAGGACTTGAATGAATACACTTTTGAAATATCAATGCTAGAAAGTAGTATAAATGACTTATTAATGGAACAAAAGGGGATGAATGAGATGGAGAAGGGTGTTTAAATAAAGTAAGTTTATCACATTAAATAAACTTAAAACACACATAATAATTTAATAGCATAAATTTCAAAATATTGGTCATATTTTGCTTAGATCATACACATATAGCCCATAAACAAAATGTATAGAAGGAATAGTTGAGAGGGGAATGGGTGATAGAAGAAGAATGGAGAAGGTTTTCATGCCTTAAATATATAAATATATATTTAATACGTGGTATCATTTCAAATCATATACTTAAACTGGATGTACACTCTTTATTCACAGATTAATCTATACTAAGAAAATAATATATTTTTCATCTTAATGAAAGATTCTGATCCCTTATATTGTTTTTGAAGTTAAGCTTACATATGTTGGTTTATGAGAATATAAAACTGTTACTTTAACATACAGATGTTTGTCAAACATGAACATTTATTGCATGACTATTTTTATTTGTAATTCGTAAAATACTTAATATTTCATTGTATATCTTGAAATGTTTTTGCGCTTTAATAACTAAACATAATGCTACATAATATTGAATAAGTCTAACTGTATACCTAATTATAAGAGGGCAGAAGTAGCAATATAGAGGTTGATTGGTTGTAGGACTGTTAGTGGTGGTGGCTAAGATTATGTTTTCAGCAAGCCAGGAAATTAGGTTTCCATGTTTAGTTTTGTATATAGTTATATCTGCTATGTTTTTTTTATTCATTTTTATCTACTTGCTCATAACTAAATTCAGTAGATATATCTGTATCACTCTAAATGTTCTCTTATAAATGTATGTCTTTAAATGTCAATGGCCTTAATAATCCTATCAAAAGAGGGAGTATAGCTAGACATTTGAAATTGAATAAAGTAGATACAGGTTTTTTACAGGAAACGCATATTGTTGGCAGAGATATAGATAAAATATCTTTTAATGGATATATGGTCCTTGTAGAATCCCACTACCAAACCATGAGAAGAGGCACAATGATACTATGGAGAAAAACATTACCAATGCCTAAAGTCATCGATACTTACTCAGACAAGAATGGCATGTTATGCCTGGCAGTTCTGGAGATAAACAAAAGATATGTAACTCTTGTAAATTCTTACTGGATACCTGGTTTTGTAGCAGTTACAGCAAAAATCATCTAGAGTTAATAATTTCTAAATCCAAAGGAGAAATAATACATGCAGGAGATTTCAATTGCCTTCTCACTGAAAAAGACACTACTAAGAATGATAAATTTAGAATTTCCATTGCAGCCAAAAAGTTAAAGAATTTTATTAATGTATTATGTCTTAGGGATATATATGATTTAAAAGAAATACACTCATTAAAGTACACCCATTATTCATATAGGTATGGTACACAAACAATAATTGATAAACTATTAGCTATTAACAATATATTTTCTAAGGTCCAAGAAGTGCTAATTAGTTCATGCCCATTATCAAATCGTAATGCCTTATTTTGTAAGGTTAATATCATGCCGAAAGACTTAATAACATGGCAATGATTACCTGTCTACATTACTACACTTAATGGTTTTAAAGAGTGGCTTCTTGGTGAAATAATATTCTTTTTGGACATCAATAATAATAATGAAACTTCAAAGGTTATACTTTGGGATTCACTAAAATGTTATTTATATGGTAAGATCAAAAATTGGTATCTAAACAAAAGAAAACAATGGGAAAATGAATTAATACAAATACAATTAAAAATGGACGGAATAAGGAGAAGTTTAAACACCAAAGACAAACAAACTAATTCTGAACTTAAAACATTAAATACTAGATATGCAGAAATTGTAAATCATAAAGTGGCAGTAAATCTAGAAAAATTCAAAATTCAATCCTATTCAGTGAACCCCAAAAATGTACATAGGTTGGCAGTTAAAGCAAAAAATTTAGCTAGACTTAGTCATATAAAAGAAATTACTGATAATACAGGAGTTAAAACAAGACATGTAACTGAATACAAAGAAATTCTGGAGGTCTTCAGATTGTATTATGAGAAGTTAAATAATATGAATAGTGACTCTGCAAACAATATGCTTAAGTGTAATTTTTTGAATGATAATATCAACAGAAGAGTAACAAAGGAACAAAACACTAATTTGCTCAAACCAATAACATTAAAAGAAATTAAAGAATGCATTTGAAATCTTAAAAAACAATAAGGCACCTGGATTAGATGGGATTATAGGAGAAATATACAAGTTGTTTCCTGAGGACACCTTAAAGACTTTAGAGGCAGCTTTTGAAGAATTTAGGAAAAATAAAATTATATTTCCTTCATTGAAATATGCTATAATATCTCCCATTCTAAAGCAAGATAAAGACCCTAAATTAGTATCATCATATCAACCTATATCTCTGTAGATTATAACATTTTTACCTCTATACTTACTAAAAGATTGAATCAATTCATCCCCAAAATAATAGCAGATGGTCAAACAGGTTTTATTTTGAATAGGAAAGTTCAGGACAATGTCATCAGATGTTTAACCTTAATAGATGTTGCAAATAAAAAGAAAAAAAGAACTATCAATTATTAGTTTAGATATAGAGAAGGCATTTGATTCTTTATCTTGGACATACCTATTTAACGTCTTGGAAACATTCAATTTCTCCACAGATTTCATAGAACTAATAAATAGCTTATATAAAAACTCTTTGTCATATATTAAAATTGGGGCTTTTTTATCTAATAAAATTCAAGTACTAAAAGGAACTAAGCAAGGTTGTCCTCTGTCACCTTTGTTATTTGCATTGTAAGTAGAACCATTTTCAAATTACATAAGAAATAATAACAACATAAATAGCTTTATTGTTAATTCAAATTATGCTTCTAAAATACAATTATTTGCTGGTGATATAATATTAACCATAGGAAATCTAGATTCCACAATAACACATATCACAGCAGCTATAGAGCATTTTGAGAAATTTTCAGGTTTAAAATTTAACAGCAAAAAATGTGAAACATTATTAGTAAATAAAAAAGTAAGTTCTGAATGGAGAAAACACAGTAATTTTAGTTGGGGAAATGACACCCAAGTATCTAGGTGTATATAAAAAACCTAACTGGAAAGAAATCATACAAATCAATTATAGAAATTTGTTAAGTATAATCAAAGAATATATAAACAAATGGAATAAAATGTTCTTTACTTTTGAAGAAAAGCTAACATTAATAAAAATGTGTATTTTCCCAAAGGTTTTGTTCCTTATTCAAACCATAATTATTAGCCCTCCAAAAAAATGATAAAACAGCTCAATTCACTTCTAATTAAGTTTTTATGGGTCCCACAAAAGCCAAGAATAAAGTATGACTGGCACAATAGAGATTGGGAAAAAGGTAGAATTGCATTCCCAAACTTAGAACTATATGCTGAATCAGTCATAATTCATATCATAAGCAAGTGGTTAAGTAACAAATATACTTCAAGCTGGAAAACATCACACATTTATATTCTACTATCTAATGCTGATGAAGCAATAAACAATTACATTTTTACTGAAAATATCAAATTTTTTTAGCAGTGAAGGACTCAGTATATAAAGAAAATAAACACGAGAAGCTACCACATTGTATTAGCTACATACTAAACAATTTTAGGAAAATTATAAACAGAAACTGCATAACAAGATATTTTTCAATATTAATGTTTCCAATAGCACTCAGGAAGAATTGTCTAGACTCTTTTAATATGAATAAAACAATAGAAATGAAAGGCAATGGACTAAATTACGGGCACCAGTTCCTAAGTACAAATAATATTCATGACACTGCAAACCTTTTAGCAAAATATAACACAAATCAAGATAATTGGTTAAATATTCAATTTTTCAGGGAACATCTAATAAAGGAATTTAAAATGAGCCAAGTGACTAATAATTTATTACAGCCTAAAATAATCTTTCTTTTATGTGAATTACATTCATCACAATTTAACATGGGTTTCTCTTTATCTAAGATTTACAAGACATTGAGAGCTGACTTAAAACAACCTGAAGACTCTTTATGGAGTTATATAGAAAGTATGAACAGATTTAATTTTTCTGAAAATGATAAATTATTAACACTCAGGTCAATCAATCATACAACATCATCTCCATATTGGAAAATATTTACATGGAAATTTTTACACAGGAGTTTCTTTACTCCACAGAAAATTGCTATAATATCAAATAAAACTAGTCACAATTGTTGGAGATGTGATGAGAGTCTCTGTGCTGATTGGGTACACATGTTCCTTGAATGCAGAGTGATTGTCCCATTTTGGCAGAAATTTTGAGATTTTATGAAGGCATTGTGGACTGACAAATGTATAATAACAGATACACTTTTATTGTTTAATGCTCCAATACCAGATTGTATACCAAAGCCACAAATGCATCTTCTCTGGTCTCTTTTGGCAATAGCAAGGAAAATTATCACTTCAAACTGGAAAACCAAAATAAATGTATCTTTTGCTGAATTTATATTATTGGCCAAAACAGTATGTAACAGAGAACTTTTAACTCTTGCCTTTAGAATGACAAGAATGACACACAGAAAGTTATCCTGGATGAAACTAAAAAAGTTATTAGATAGAATGTAATGATTTTAAACAGAATAGACTAAGTTTATGAGCATTTTTTTGTATATAGTTTTTAATATTTAGTGTTATGTTTATGTATAATTATTTGCATGGTATAAGAAGTTCATGATTTATGAAAATTAATAAAAAGAAAGTTTAAAAAAAATCCACTCTTTAAAATGGTTAATGGCTGTCATGTGATCAAACTGTGCAAGTTTACTTCCCGTTGAGTTAAAGTGATACACATAATAAAAAATGCATTCAAGTACTAATTTCTTCTAAAAAAAATGACATTATTAAATTTCTTCATTCTTCCTATAAAAAATATACAATCACATATATTTAACACATACTATGAGTATAAAATGCAAAATATGAAATTTATATTTCCAGACTTTTAAGTTTAAGAACACTTAAAATCGAACACATCTCATTGATTCCAGGGTAATGACATGCATCCAGATGGCATTGCCATAATAATTCTAGCTTTTCTAGATTCAATGAGTGTGCCCCCCCCCCAATGTCAGCTGTCACTTGATCAATTCATTTAAATTTAAACTGGTAGTTTTCATTTTCTATATTGTGTCTAGCTAAGGTGTTCTCTTGTTTCTGTCAATTAATGCTATACACATGTTCATATATTATGTCCTTTAGCCTCCTATCAGTTTTTCCCGATGTAAAATGCAGGACAGCTTTGGCAGGCGGCTAGGTACACCACCATTCTTGATGTGCAGTTGAATTTCTTTTTTAGGTAGTACTTTCTGTCCCTTATTTTAAATGTTGTGCCTTTCTCCACACATTTGCAATAGTTGCACATGTTACACTTGGACATCTCTGGTTTTCTAACCTGTTGTGAACAACCTTTACTTAATATGTCTTTAAAGTTTTAACCCCTTCTAAAAACAATCTGGGGGACATCCATAAATTTATTTACCAAAGATGTATAATTTTTAATTACATTCCTGTTTTTACATATAATGTTTCTTATGTACATCATGTCTACACTATATGTTGTAATAAATCTGTATATTACAAGGGATGCTCTAGTGGTTTCTTCTACATCTCCATTTTCTTCCGAGATTGCCAATTCTAAGTTGTTTCTAAACACTAAAATAGGTATAAATGCGCCATTAGATCTTTTTAATTTCACTTCTTCTGTCAGTTGGCTAATCATCTGGTCAGGGTATCATCATTTAAGAAACATGTCCCTGAGCTTATTACACTTTGTCATAAAGTCAGAATCCAATGTTGTCATCCAGCCAGCTCTTACCAACTGTCCCTTAACCACTGAACGTTTTTGGTAATATGGGTGACAACTGGAAAAGTGTAGGAAAGCATTTGAATATGTTTCCTTTTGAAATATTTTAGCTGTATAACATTGTTTGTTCCTGCCTTTTCTCAGGTTTACATCTAAGTATGATATTGAATTCTTATTGAAGTTATATGTGAAGTGTAGGAAACTAGTTGTACTATTAAAGTACTGCATAAGCTCCATCGCTCGCATGTTCACCCCTTTAATAATCATAAAAATATCATCCAAAAACCTGGTGTAGACATATATGGTGTCCTTAATGTGTGGGTTGTTGTTAATAAATTCATATTCCCAGTGGGCTATAACTAAATTATAAAAACTTGCACCAACTGGGGAACTCATAGCCACACCATTTTTTATAAGTAAAATTCGTTATCAAAGGTAATATAGTTGTTAGTAAGGATGATGTCTAAAAGTTCTTGTACTAATGCAATTTCCTCACTTGCAGCTCCCTTTATTTTCAACATATGGGCAACCCATTCGATCCCTTCAATATGTGGGATCGAAGTGTAAAGGTCTAGTACATCTATAGTCATAAAGTTGTAGTGTTCTTTATATTCTAACTGACTGATCTTATTTAAAAATGTCCATGAGTCCTTACAAATTTGGCCCATGTTGCTAACATATTTTTTCAAAATTGTGTCTACCATCTTCGCATATGAATAAGTAATAGAATTACATGCGTCAACCAAAGGTCGCATAGGGGGATTTTCTATACATTTATGTATTTTAGGAATCCCAAATAAAATGGGAATCCTAGGGGCTGGCATAGTCAGATAGTTCAACATGTCTATACTAATCCTTGATTCAATAAGCATGTCATTTAAATACATTTTTACTCGAGCATATGTTGTATATAACTAATTTCTTGACACTAACATGTATGTGTCACTCTGAAGGATTTCTTTCATCCTTCTGTTATAGTCGTTTGTACTCATAATGGCCAGCACTCCCCCTTTATCTGGTTTCATAGTCCGCACTGGCAAGTGTTGTAATTCACATAATAAATCTCTCTCTGGTTTACTACTGTTAAGTTTGTGCACATTATTACCATTCTTATTCAAACAATTCCTGATGTCCGCCTCACACATGGTTTCAAACATTGCAACATCAGGATGGGGGAGGGTTAAACATACTGTTAATATAAAACCCATTGTGTATAAATTCATTTCCCCCAAACATAACATTTAAATTTAGAGTCCTAATAAAAAATTTCAAGTCAAGAAGTACTTTCCCCAAGTCCTGTATGAAAGTAAACCCCTTGGCCAGTAAATCAACAAGTTCTTTTTCTATTTCAAACAGTGAATAGTTGTAAACTTTAAAGTTGTTAGTACTATTCAAATGTGTTTTAAAGTTATTTACCTGAGGGGGGGTTAGTTCCTACATGCATTACCTCCTCCTCTGGTTCATTTTCCATTTGAGTTTTTCCTGTTGTTGATACAGACATCTTGGGTTGTGATTCCGCCCTCTGTTCTGAAAATTCGAATATTCATTCAAAGAACTTTGTCTAAGGTTATTACCCAGGTCATTCTCCACAGTTTGTCTCATATTGCTGTTATTAGCAATCCTTTCACTTCTCCTTACAGGTTCCAGTTCATTTACATCTCCCTCTCTACTTGCTGTCTCCCGCTCCGTTCGCCCTTCGGGCTCACTCCGCTCCCATACCCTACCCCCAATTCCCACCCACCCCCAGTGCTGTTACACTTATACCTAGCAAGTTACACCCACTTTCCTACCTACCCAATCACTCTCAACATATAATTCTCAACTCCTCCCCTTCTTGCTCTTCTCTACTCCACCTCTTTTACTAGAACTATACCTCTTGACTTCTCTCCTCAGCTTACTCCTTACCTACTTCTACACATAATCAGTATCTATAATCACTTATTTTACACCTATTTATTTATCTTATACTCCCCTCTCCCTTTTTCTGACTATCTTTCTAAACTCTTAACCTATATCTTTCCCTACATTTGATCCACATTTTCAGCTTCCTATCTCCTGTATATAACCTCTATATTCCGCTCCCCCAATGGCCCATTCTCTCAAACCTTCCCTGAAAAACTGTCTTGTCTCCTCTTCCTTATTTCTCCTTCTATCCTTAACCCACTTTCTCACTGCATACGAACACTACACTCTAAAGCTCAATGTGACCTATCTACAAACACTCCCCATCACAGATTCCCTCAGTCTTTCTCATAGTAACATTACCTCTACCTCAGCCTATTTGCTTCCCAAGTTCCATAGGAACACCCATGTTTCTTACCTCCCCAATAAGCTATCCCCACCCAAGTACTATAAATACTTAAAGACTTCATCCATTCAAACCATAAACATTTTAACAGGTGGAGATATTCATCCCAATCCTGGTCCACCCTTACCAAATACCAATCTACAGAATCCATCATTTAATAATGCTACCTCTTCTTTCATAATTCAGAACTCTCTCAGTATAGCACATCTTAACATTCGTAGCATTAACAACAAAGTTAGTCAACTGCATGCTCTCCTTCAGGTTTATCCATTTGATATCCTTTGCCTTACTGAAACTTGGCTAAAACCTTCCACTCATGACCTAGAAATAACCCCTCCTGGATATAATATATTAAGATATGACCGTACATCAAAAAAAGGTGGCGGTGTAGCTATCTTGTCCAAATCTGATCTTCTGGTTTCACTACATGATGTATCACTTCCCTCAAATACCAATGCTGAGACCCTTACTATCAAACTCCAATTGAATAGCTCTAAAGCAATCTATATTGTCTGCTCTTACATCCCTCCAGGAAGTAATATTAGCACCCTAGAAAACATTCTCAGTAGCCTTTCTACCCAATTACCACAAGAAACAATTGTCCTAGGTGATTTTAATATAGACTGGACCTTATGTAATTCCCCCACCCCTAACACCCATATTAATCTATTTGGTTTCAATCAAATAATAAACTTCCCCACTAGAATCCACAAACCAAATAGCAAAGAATCTACTCTTGACTGGATCCTTATAAATAGTCACCCAGATTCCTATAAGGTAGGATCTCTCCCAGATGACATTAGTGATCACATGCTAACCTTTATCACTAAACAAAAGAAATATATCCCAAAAAAGGACAATTTTGTCACCTATCGTTCTAAAAAACATTTCCATGCTGAGAACTTTATTAATGAACTAAATGCATGTAACTGGTCATCTCTGAAACTACTTAATCTAGATGAAGCAATCTCTTACTTCAATTCTACTTTCCTTCATATTCTAAATAACCACGCTCCTTTCCGCTCCTCTAGAATCAGGACAAAAATAGCCCCATGGCTCACAAAAAATACCAAAAAAAAATGTTTCTTCGAAATAAAATATGGGCAAGATGGAGAACCTCTAAAAACTCTGTTGATCATCTACACTTTAAGCAACTAAGAAATGCTGTCAAAAAGGATATAATCACAGACAAAAAAACCTACTACTCCCACCTGCAACATTCACACTCCAATAATCCTAAAAATTCTGGTCTGGCATTAATAAACTTCTCAAACCAGGACATGCCACAACTCCTTCCCCTGCTCTATTCCTAGTAGTAATCCTCTGCAAATAGCTAATGCCTTTAACAATTACTTCATTGAAACTATTCAAACATTAACTCAAACTCTAGTTCCCATGTCCCCCACTCCTACACAACACACAAATTGTCCCTTTCCCCCCCTTCATCTGCAACCTGTTCCCATCTCCTTTATCTGCAAACTCCTTCAAAAACTCAAACCCTGCACTCCCTCTGCTGATTGCCTCCCAGCAGAATACCTTCAAATTGGAGCCAAAGCCATAGCATACCCTGTTTCTATCCTGATAAATAGATCCATCTCTGAAGCCTACATCCCCTCTATTTGGAAATTCTTACATATAATCCCTCTGCACAAAGGTGGTAAATCTACTGAGATCTCCAACTACCGTCCTATTGCTCTACTCTCCCCACTAGCCAAAATTATGGAAAAATGTATTCACCATCAGCTACTCCAGCACCTTCTCCAAAACAACTTGCTTGCTAACTGCCAACATGGATTTAGGCCCTTTCATAGCACTACTTCTGCCCTTTTAACTTTTACTGATTGCATAAATAGGAATCGTAACAATAACTGTCTCTCAGCTGCCCTATTTATTGACCTTTCCAAAGCCTTTGATATGGTCAATCATAACCTACTTATCAATGTGCTAAAAGCCCAATCTCTTGACCCACAAGCAATCCTTTGGTTCAAATCTTATCTGGAAAACAGACAACAAGCAGTACTCTGGGATAATAATCTATCCACATACCTCCCAGTAAGCACTGGAGTTCCTCAAGGTTCAATCCTAGGCCCTCTTCTTTTCTCCATCTTTATTAATGATCTCCATACTGTTTTTCCACAATCCACCTGTATACAATACGCTGATGACTCTACTCTTATCTGTACTGCCAAATCGTCTTCCTCTCTCCACACCCTTACACAAAATGTATTTAACACAGTTGAAAACTGGTTCACACAACGCTGCCTTCTTCTTAACCCTAAGAAAACTAAGCTACTACTCTTTACTCCCACTATAAAATCTCCTCAGTTCCACTTCACTATTACCTCTGACAATGGAACCTGCATTTCCCCCGATTCTACTGCCCAACTACTTGGACTAACTATTGACCATAACCTCACCTTCGATGTCCATGTTAATAATATTATAAAAACTGTTAATAAAAAATTAGGCTCCCTGTATAGAATAAAACCCTTCCTTACACCTCTAGCTAAGAAATCCATAGCCCAGACTCACCTTACTTCCACCCTTTTCTATGCTTCTGCCATTTACACCAATCTATCTAAGCATAATCTCACCAAACTTGAAACTAGCTACAATAACATAACCAGATTTGCTACTGGCTCTCCATACAGAACTCATCACTGCCTTAACCTTAAACAACTCAGATGGTTAGAACTACAAAACCAACTACAATACAATCAACTTGTGATTGCACAAAAATCCTGCACCATCCCTCTAATACTCCCATCCTTACTAATCTGATCTCCCCTTATAAAAATCTTTCTACACTACGCTCAGCTAATAAACTTCTTATTGCCTGCAACCCTTCTAATAACAAAGCAGGCGATTCCCTCTTCTCCAATGTTGTGAGTAGAATCTGGAACAAACTTCCAAATACACTCACCTCACTCTCATCCTCTGTAATCTTTAAAAAACATCTTAGAGACCACCTTAAAATACATTGGCTTTGCCCCTGCTCAAAGCCTGATTGAATCTACTTTTCATCTCTCCCCTCCCCTGGTTCTTACATTCCTGCTTCCTTAATCAATTACCCTCCCATATCTTATGAACAACACTATAACATGTTTCCTAATGTTAAATTGTTTTAGTTTTGATTGACTTCACATGAACCCTACTAAAGCATTAAGACTTGTTTAATTTTTTTTTACTTCTACTCTAATGAAACGTTACTTTATTCACAATTTATTTTTTTCATGTCTTATTTTGTAATGTAAAACTAATCTTTTTTATAATATTTTGAATGTATTAATTTACTTATGTTGGAGCTTTTCTCCTCGGGCCTCTACTGAAAAGGGATATGTATCCAGCTAGACTAGCCCGGTCAACAAATGTAAATAAATAAATAAATAAAAATAAATCTCCCACCAGATGTTGTTGTGATGTCACTTCCTCCTGCGTATTTTCTGTACCTCCTCCTATAGCTGTTGATTGATAGATGGTATAGCCAGTAGAATTCCATAATTGTGAGGGGGCAGTTTTGGATATGCAGTTCCATTCTGGTAGTCAGTGACGTCTCCATTAAGTTTTTTTCATTTTATTGTCTTTTAGTTTATTCATGCATTGGTCTATATTGGTGAAGATTCTGTTATAATCATATAAATAGCAATTAAAATTGCTGTATGTTCTGATTTTTTCATCCACCTGTTTAATTTGATTTTCAGTTTAGTTTACCATAATTTGGTAATGCTTTAGCATTACCTCTAACAGTTCCAAACCATGTCTGTCAAAGAGTTTCCACAGATCCTGATGAAATAATTAACCTGTCTCAAGCTCTGTTAGATATTGCCAGGCTCTTAAGCCCTTAGGGACTATGTTCTGCTTTATACATTCACGGAAATATGAAATTTCTAGTTGCAGTTTTTGTGTTTGAGTAAGTAGTAGTCAAATGACTTTAAGTGTTCTGTAATTAATACTGTTCCTCCAAGGATGCCCTTGTTCGATTGTATCAGGTTGTAGTTGGAATGTTGGTGTAGAATCCAACCAGTTGTTCAAATTAAAGACCCCAATAAACCCTGAGGAACTTTCAGCGTTAGTTGGTCTTGCTGGTTCACTACCCAAGTTGTTTCTCCATGTTATGGCTACTGAATTGCCATCACAGTTTGTCAGCAAAGTAGTATTTTGTGTTGAACTAGTCAGGGAAGCAGAAACTGTAGAATAAGTTGCACCAAATCACTGGTTGTTCTCTTGACTGCCATAGCTTCCATTCTCTACCTGTTGACTGTTAGGTAGAGAAACTACATCAGGTCTAGCAGATAGATCTTCCACACATCAAGAAAGCATCATTATCATCATAGTTAAATTTCCAGGGCTGTCATTTGAAGTATTTTGACTTGGGTTGGGGCTAATGTGTCCTTCACTAGCCATATCCAGAGTAGTGTCAAGTGTTTGGAGATTACCAATATCTTTGTTGATTAGATCCATGATGATGATTCTATCCATGGTCTTGCAGATAAGGTTAGTCAGGCTAATATGTCTATAGTTCCCAGGGTCAGTAGAAGCACCACCAGTGGAAATACTGTACAAAATATGTTCCCAATTATAGTACAATATCTGCCCCCCTAAGAGAACTGATAAGGAAAAACAGACCAGTCAAGCTACTGTGGAACCTAGCCTGTAAGCAGGCATTCCAAAAGCTTAAAGGAGCATTGGGAGGACCCCCTGTGGTAGCCAGTCCATATTACAGCAAATAATTTGTTGTACAGGCAGATGCTGTTGATACATTTTTAACACAAATAGCTTTACAAATACATTTTTAACTCTATCAAGTTATACAACTGGGTGCTTTTCTCCCTCTGAGGAAACCTGGATGAGTACAGCCCCCACCACATGGTTTGAAGTCCTCTGACTCTGTGTGACTATTTAGTTTTCTGTAGTCCACACAGAACCTGGTGCTGCCATCTTTTTTTGGTAACAGCACCACTGGGGAGATCCAGGGACTGCTGGACTCCTGGATTATCCCCATTTCCAACATTTCCTGTAAATCCTCCCTAAGAGTCTGTGTGATATGCTCGAGCACCCTGTAAGGGATCTGCTTGATAGGCCTTCAGGGTCCTATATCCACATGGTGCTGCACCAGTTGGGTACACCCAGGTTTCCCAGTGAACATGTCCCCAAAATCCTGTAACACTGCTCTTATTTCTTAAACCTGGGTAGGGGATAGCTGCTGAGACATTGCTACCCCTTCCACTGAGATGTCAGTCCAGCCTCACTGAGGAGATCAGTCATCAGATACCCCTCAGACTCCTCCTGCCATCCACTGCAAATGCTCAGCACCAGGGCCTCCCTATCATGGTGGAGCTTCATCATATTAACATGGTACAATTTGTGCCCCTGCCTCCTGCCTAGCAGTTCTACCATGTAGTTAACATCACTGACCTTCCTTACGACTTTGAAGGGTCCCTCCCAAGCTGCCTGCAGCTTATTGTGTCTAACAGAAATAAGAAGCATAACCTGCTGCCCCAGAGCATACTCCAGTGCTCAAGCATTTCTGTTATACCAGATGTTCTTCTGCTGTTGGGTTCCTGCCAGGTTCTCCAGGGCTAAGCCCATGAGCTCCCTGAGCCTTGTCTTGAGGTTTAAGACATATACCACAGCAGACTCATTGTGAGATTCACACTCACCCTCCCACTCATCACAAATCAAATCTACAGGCCCCGTCATTCTATGTCCATACAGCAACTCAAAGGGTGAAAAACCTGTGAATTCCTAGAGTACCTCTCTGCATGCAAACAGCAGCTGGGGCAAATATTTGTCCCACTCTCTCTTAAACTGGTCTGCAAATGCCAATAGCATGGTCTTTAGTGTAAAGTTTAACCTCCCCATAAGAATACATGGGGATGGTAGGGGGTGGTCTTTAGGTGCTTCACTCCACAGCGCTTTCACAGAGAAGCCAGCAGGTCTGACATGAAACTGGCACCTCTGTCAGTAAGTATTTCTCTTCCTCCAGTATATACTTCTTCCGTGTGGAATTTGGGGTACTCAGAGGCCCCCCAATATCCATAGCCTCCCTCTGAAACAATTAGCTCCTCAATCACAGGCAAAAGCATCAAATGAGCACTGATCTTTTCTCTTGCCTTGCCTATGTTTTGACACTGCTCACAGGTCCAGCAGTACCCTGTTACATCCTTTGCAATCCCTGGTCAATAAAAGTTCTGCATAATACATCTCTTGGTATGCTTTACACCCATATGATCAGCAAATGCCACAAGGAGTCTACTGTGGTATATCCATCGAGGCAGAGAAAGTGGCAAATACTTTGTTAGACATTTTCAGCAGGGTACCTGTACTCCAACACCCCCACCAACTTACTATATACTTCCTCTTCTCCACACTCAATAATACTCTCTTCTTCACTTTCTTTACCTCACCTACAACTCCACCTCCCTCCAGTCATACCAACTCAAACACTTCCAATCACCTACACTACCACTTTCCACAATCTACTCACAATCCCACGCTTATAGTAACATTAACACAACTTTATAATCACACAAACTCTCTCCTCTCACCTCTCAAACACTTACACACCCACCATCCTATTTCCTCAGCCTCCAAATACCATAAACTAACAAATAAACATAGATTTCTTCTACTATATTACACAAATTAAACTCCAAGCTGACATCCATTCCAACACAGGTCCCACTGACAACTGTCAACACCTACTATCTTCCTCATGTCCCAATCCTACCACCTGTTTTCAACCTATCACACATTTACATCCCTACCCCTTTCATAAAGCCTCTAACTACAATCTGCTCCTTATAAATTTTAATCTCCATAGCATCAGAAATAAACCAGTGAATTCCACGCTGCCCTATCTACCTTCTCACCAGATATAGTTGTAATAAATGAAACCTGGTTAAAGCCCCACATTAAGGACAGTGAAATTCTCACAACAGACTGTGACATCTTTAGACTAGACAGAGTTAACAAATGAGGAGGTGGTGTTGCTGTTATGTTTAAATATCCCCTCAAAGTTGTACAACTAACCTGTACCCCTCCTGACCTACCCAACTCTGAAATATTGTCCACCTGCCTTAAAATTGACACAAACAAAGCAATAATTATCATAGCTACCTATCTTCCTCCTGGCAATAACCTTCCCATCATAGAAAATCTACTTTCCTGGGCAGCTACCAAATTCACCCAAGAAACTATTGTGCCTAGTGACTTTAAACTGGATTGTCACACCTTCACATCAAATAGCCCATCCAATTTTGTAAATCTCTTCAACTTTACCCAAATCATAACCTGTCCAACCCATATAGAAAAACATTCCAACAAGCAGGCAACATTAGACTGGATCTTAACTAACAGACCTAAACTAAGTTCCCTAGCCGATTGCCTACCTGACTCCCTCAGTGATCACTCTCCAACCTTTCTTTACAGGAAACACGCGCATATCCAAGGCAAGATCTCATATAAATACATCATTACCAAGAAAAATGTCTCTCCCGCTACTTTTAACCTCCTACTCCAAGAATGTGACTAGACACCAGTTAAACACCTATAGTTAGACTATGCTGTTCATTGCTTCAACCAAACCTTCCTTACAATACTTAATAATCTTGCCCCCACTAGAAAAGTTTGCACTAAAACTAACCCCCTCCAATGGCTAAACAAAGACACTAAACTACCAATGAATGTAGAGAAAAAGCATGGTCAGCTTACCATACATCCAAAGACAATAATTGTCCTCTTAACTTATCAACAACTAAGAAACTTAACAAAGGAACAAATCAAAAAAGGCAAACAATTGTACTTCCAATCCTGTTAAAAGAAACACTAAAATAACCCCCAAAACTCTATCAATCCATCAACCAGCTTCTCAACCCTGGCCAAACCCCAACCCCTCCCCCAGTCACCCCTGACAACCTAGACCCTATTTTAACTCAGTTAAGCTCCCACATTATCAACGCCGTCACCTCCGTACTATCACAACCCCTTCTCCTTCACACCCATGTAAACTAATTATATAAAGACTCTCTTAACCAAACATAAACCCTGCTGCATAGCTGTGGATAAACTCCCAAATGAATTTCTAAAACTTGCCTCTCCTTCAATTGCCTACCCCATTTCTATTTTGATTAAATGCTCTTTTAAAGAACAGTATGTTCCACTTCTATGGAAAATATCTCATATCATACTCCTCCACAAATGTGGACCCTCCAAAGAGCTAACTATCTTCCCATAGCCATCCTTTCTCCCCTTGCAAAAGTCTTAGAAAATGCATCCACAACCAACTCATTAGCTACTTCCTTAACAATAATCTCCTCGCCAGTTCTCAACACAGCTTTAGAACTAAACATAGTACCAGCATTGCCGTTCTAACCTTCACTAACACCATCCATCATCTCATGAATGAAGCCCAGCTTGTTTCTTCCATCTTTCTTGATATATCCAAAGCCTTTGACACCATATCCTACCAGCTACTACTTAATAAACTGTCTTGCTATGGCCTCAGTCCATCATCAGTAACTTGGCTCCATAGCTATCTTTCCAATTGACTACAGGCTACAAAATGGGAAAACTCTCTTCCCCCCCTACTCCCCATCTCCTTGGGTGTACCCCAAGGTTCTATACTTGGTCATCTTCTCTTTATCATATTCACAAACAACCTTAGTTCTGCTACCCAACTTGCCTACATAGTATAGTATGCCGATGATGCTGCACTTATGTGCTCTGCCTCCTCACCCCAAGAACTCCAACTAAAAATGCAATCATCTCTTCAGGACATTGCAACATACCTCTCTCAACATCAACTCATTTTAAATTCCAACAAAACCAAAATTATAGTTTTCAGTAGCAAAAATCCAAACCTTCAAAGCCCCCTCTCTCAATCTTCTCTGCAAATGGAACCAAGGTAGTAACCATAAACCACATTAAATTTTTAGGTGTTACCACAGATAAAAATCTCAAATTTGATATACATATTGCTCAAACTATCAAAAAAGTCCACATCAAACTAGGCACCCTATACAGGGCCAAGCCATACCTTACTCCCAATGCCAGGCTAGCCACTGTTCACTCACACCTGCTATCCACCCTCTTTTACAGCTCTCTCACATTCACAAACCTTCACAAATTAGACCTCAACAACCTAGAATCATGTTACAATAAGATTGCTAAATATGCTACTAATCATCCACACAGATCTCACCACTGTTCATCTCTCTCACAGTTAAACTGGCTAGAACTCTCCAAACTTTTATTATTTAATCAACTAACCATAGCCCACAAAATAGTTTATGATTCTAGCAACTGCCCTAATAACTCCTCCATAATCCAACCTAGTATTAATCTTAGATCTCTCAGATCTTCTAACAAACTTTTGCTAAAGGTTTCCAACTACCACGGCAACTCCCTCTATTTGCATAATATAGCGAAACTCTTGAACACTCTTAAAGAAACCATAGCAAAAAATCCTAACCACAATCAGTTCAAAACACTCCTAAAGGAACACATTGCTAGTCATTGGCTGTGCTCTTGCCACTCTCCAGGATAATTATTTACCCACTTCTATTACTTTTCTCAGCATAAGTTGTATCCTCTGTTATCTTAATTTGTTTTAGTATATAAACCTCCATTGCTTGCATTGTACTATTGCTTATACCTGTTTTATTGCTTGTACCCATGAATTTCCACATAGGTGGCACTAAACACCGAAAGTGTGATAAGAGACTTAGTGACACAGGTGAACAGTGGTCTCACCTTCGATAACCACATCACTACACCAGTCAGGAAATCCTTCTATATGGCACACCTCATCACTAAGGGCTTTTCATCCAGAAAAATGGAGGTCATTGTCCCATTGTACTCATCCCTCATTAGACCCATTATAGAATACAATGCCCCATTTGGCATGTACCTCTCATGAAATCTGCAACAACTGGAAAGGCTGCAGAAATACATCACTAAAAGAATCACATGCCTAAAGCGGATGCCCTATGCTGACTGTCTAAAAAAACTCCAGCTACACTCTGTTGCCTACCATCTACTCAGAGGCAATCTCTGCTTAACATACAAGGCCATGTCAAACCCAGAGTGGTTGGACATGCTACACTTAAAGAAATCCCAATCCCTCCGAACCACATGATCCAAGGATCTAAACCTTGTCATCACAATGAACAAAACATGCTGGAGGGATAGGTTCCTGACCCACAGACTCCCCAGATTCTGGAAGAGACTGCCCATACATGTCAAGCAAAGCACCTCTTTGGCCCTCTCAAAAGGAACCTTGACGATTGGATGGAAGATAGGAAATTCACCCCAGGGATCACATCAGTCACCCTGCTAGACAGAGATCCAGGAAAGTAAATACTGTGGGAAGAAATAGCCAGGGAATTGTTATGGCTAGGCTTGTATAGGCCCTAGGTCCGATAGCCTAGTACCAACCTATGAACCTATGAACCTATGAACTTGTGGTGTATTATTTCTTGTATGTTTGTAGTGAACTATTATGGAGATTTTCTCCCCGGGTCTCTACTGAAAATAGGCCCTTGACCCAGTCGGACACTACCCGGTTAACAAATGTAATAAATAAATAAAATGGATGCCATGGGCTATGGCTAGAAGTGCCAGATCATAGACTCTAGGCACTACCAACTGCTGTATTACCTCACTTTCTAACCCTTCCTCAGGGTTCCAGTCCCTATACTGTAAACCTCTGTTCCAGTATACAGACTTCCCATTTCCTTGAGAATCAGATGGCTCCTTAGCTACCTCCCGCAAACCTCTTAATGTAAGGTCCAAGAACTGAGCCTGTATCAACTCCATCTTTGTGACCCTTCCCAGCTCCCCTTCCAAAGGAATTCTGGTATCCTCTGACAGCAGTGTCTCACTGTCAGCCTGGGCACTACCACTCACCTCTGCCCTTGTAGTCACTCTGTCTAAGGGACATCAGTACTTCTCAGCAGCTGTGGCTCACCTTCAGGCCCACTGATATAGGGTAGCTCCCTCCCTAAAATAGCCACCTCACCAGCCCTGGCTTCAGCTGTGGGGTCTGCCTGGGTCTCCTCCAGGCTACCAGACACATATGCCTGTCTCCAAGTCTGGCTGTTTGTAACTGCATGAACACAAGATACTGCATTATCAGAATCATTCCCTATCAAGACATATGCAGGGAGATCCTCAAACACACCTACTTGCTTGCTTTTCCACCATCCCAGTCAAGGTGAACCCTGGCCAAAGGCATTTGGAATTGGGTCCCTCATAAAGCTCTGACTGAAGTAGAGTGCTCAAGCAAGTATTGCTCCTGTTTAACGCTGCAGGCTTCAAAATAGTTATGCCAGAGGTTGTGTCTCTCTTAGCAGTGGCATGCTTTCCATCCACTAAGATTGGATATAAACTATAGTAATAGTTTGGTACCCCAGTTTTCTCCATACAGCTTACCATTGGCATACTGTTACTACCACTTGCTGGCTCCCCCATCTTTTGTTCCCCACCTTGCTTCCATGGGCATCTATGTGATAAATGGCCCCACTGGTTACATTTAAAACATTTAACCCTTGGTCCTGGCTGTGCACATGAACTAGTGGCTTCTCCTGTTACTGGTGGTCTCTGGTGGGTTGGTTTAGGCTGCCCACCATGGATTACCATATATCCATGTACAGCACTGGGTATCCCCTTCCTGTGTGGTGATGCCCTGCTTGCTAAGTAGAGATTCACTTTTTCCCCAGCTCATCTGCAGAGTTGCACTCCTAGTCTGCCAACCAGATTTTCATGTCCTCAGGCAAAGTACTAAGGGCTTTTTCCCTCACCAAAAGGTCTGCCGTCCCTTCAAAAGTGATGTCTTGACACCCACTCACCCACCTATGAAAATAAGTGCTTAACTTAGCAATATAATCACATACACTTTTATCTGCCTTATGTCTATGCTCACAAAGTTTTTTATGCAAGCTTCAGGTGTTAACTTAAAACACTCTAGTAAACAATGTTTTACTCTGCCATAGCTTAAGCAATTAATATCAGACAATTTAGAAACAGCAGTTACAGCTTTACCATGGAGTAGGGGGGGTCAAGAACCATACCTAGAGGCCTCGGTCAACATTATACTGTTTACGTACTCTTTCAACTATATGAATAAAACTATCAAAATTATAACTGTCTGTAAATTGTGGAAGAAATTTACTGACTTTTATTGCTTCTGGAGTTCAGTTATTCCATTATTCATTACCTCCATGACCCTGGTAAAGTGTCAGCATCTCCCTCTTATGTTGACACTGCTTCTAATTTTCTTTGGTTTTCATATGCCACAGTTTCTCTGGTCAATCTAATTCCCACTCTTTGGCCTTGACTTCGAGTCTGTTTATCTCCAGACAGATTTTTAAGTCCATTCTGTTTCTGAGGGCTGCAAATCCCCATCACCAGACTGGTTTTCTTCCTGTGTGCTGGTCTGAGCTGCGACTAAAGCTGAAATCATTTCCTCTTTAATCAGGTTGGCATGCACCAATCTTCTGGCTTCACACACCTTGGCATCTTGTTTTTTGTCAGCTTCCCATAATCCTGCTGACCTCATTGCCTGCTTTCCCTGAATAAACTAAACTAAGAAAAAATAAATAAAACTGTTGTGATAATGAAACTCTGAATGTTTAACTTGTGGCTGCTGAGACTGCACATACCTTCAGTGATAATTGCCTACAAGCTACAGAAGTTCAATTAACATTCACACCACTGTTCACCAATATGTGACATCCACCCTCTAGGCCAGTAATCAAGAAGCTTCAACTCTCACCACTGACATTGGAGAGGGACATTCACTTGGAGCAAATATAGACACACACAATTTCCAGAAGCGGCTCTCTGCATCAAGCACAATTTCCCTTAAGAGCACACAAGGAACACTCTCAGTCCAGGGTCTGGGTTTCTCTCTCTCCAAGTCCCCAGTAAGACCTCCTACTGGTGCAACTGTAGAGTCCTCAGACAACTGTCCAAACCAAGACCTCCACCATTCTAGCTGTGAAATCAGTGCTCTGTGTCCCTACTCCAAGCAACTGACACACACACACACACACACACACACACACACACACACACACACACACACACACACACACACACACACACACACACACTCTTTGAGATTTGATTTTCACAAACACACACACACACACACACACCTGGGAACGTTTGGCACAGATTTATTAGCTTTTAATATTAATACAAGTGATAGTGTTTGACCAACTTAGTAAGGCTTTCAGGAGTGGCCACGGAGTCACCAAATAGATAGAAATACTCCCAAAGTTTAAAATATTCTCTAAAGGACTGGCCACAATGAAAAGTTCAAATAGATATAATAATAAATAATAAAAGAAAATGAAAATACTAAATATTTATTTACAATAAACACAAGAGTTTCAATCACAGGAAATATTAAAATAACAAAGATGAACAGATTCACAGAAATACAGAAAAGCAGTATTTAATCTTCTTCTTCTTCTTCTTTCGGCTTTTCCTGGTTGGGGGTCACCACAGTGAATCACCTGTCCACTCATGATTGGCAGTGGAGTTTTATGGTGTCAAGTTGCCAGCCCGGCACCCAACCTTCCACAGAAGGCACACACACACACACACACACACACACACACACACACACACACACACACACACACACACACACACACACACACATACACACACCTAGGACAAATTTAGAGAGTCCAATCAACCTACAGCATGTTAATCTCACTATATTTTCCTGACTCATCTAAAGAATTACTATTCCCTATTTCACTTACTAGAGCAAGGAATGTTGAAGTAGGTGAGAGATCTTTCTATTTCAGGTTCCAAGAAACAGACTGCTCTGAGACTTCAGTCTCATCTAGTATTAAAATATCATTACAGAGCTGGCTTACAGAATGGCATCACAAACATTTGGTCAAATGACTTCTGGTTCCCATACTACTCCCTTGGCTCGAAGCTGCCAAGATTTAACACATACATGTCAATAATGCACACACACAGAGCTTTGGTAAGATCTGTTGCAGCTTCTGGAAGTCATAAAACAATAAAACACTTCCACTCTTCCTACAGGAGCTAATGAGCTATTTTCTGGCACAGACATTTCATCTATGGCTGCAATTAGAACTGTAAGACACAATCTTTATGGCCTAAAGTAAGTAATTTAATTTCTTACTATTTTTCAAAGTTAGCAGGATTGAGATTAACCTCTTCTCTTTCAGTATCCTATTTACAACACTACCATCTGATATAAATGTATATTTATTTTCTGTCCAGCAGTACACATTGTTGATACATTTTTAACCCAAGCAACTTTACAAATACATTTTCAACACAAGCATCCGCACAGATCAATTTGATATACAAATGACATAAATTCTTTGCAACATTCCAGCTAGCTGTGCTGGCATATGTTACACATCCACTGCCCTACTTCTCCTGGCAGAGTTGGTAATATCTCACATTGTCATACTGACTATAGAAGCTAAACTGATTGTTGCTGTAATGTACTCTTCCAAAGACTCGAGCGTGGACTCCGATTATTTTCAAGTGGCCTTCACAGAATGATTCAATATATGTTCTTTAATTCTGTCTGCAGAATGCAAATGTCTCAGAACTGTTACTCTAGCTAATCAAAGACAGCATCATTATATTCCAGTGCAAAAAACAAAATGGACCCATGGGTCATCCACAGCATCTCTTCTTCACAACATGCTCACTATTGAAATAGTCCATGAAAGATATTCTTATCGTGCTCTTCACAAACACAGCATTACAAAGTCTACATTTCTTAGAAAAAAAATTCTAAGCACATTCAGAGTATTCTGCTGGCTCAGTTATTCAAAAAATCTCTTAATTACACCATATAAATAAGGTCTGAAGGTAGACAGCCTGTGTTATGTTTCTTTAAAATGACTGCTCTGATTGGTGTCTTGTTACTATATTAACTAGACTTAACGCCAAGAACAAGGACTGTGAAAGTAAATGCTTTATTGATGCGGGCCAATTATCCAAACTATCTTACAAGTCTGATGTTACATAACATGCAACTATGATCTTTTTTTCACACAAATTAGCCTCTCTGTTGTAAACCTTTATTTTTTTTTAATTTATTAATTTGCACATTGTAAATAGTATTTTATTGTGTTGCACTTGGAAACTGATTCTGCCACTTTGTCTATGTTATTTTTTTATTTTCATCTGTGCTTTGTAAGTACTACTAATTTGTTATCATGTCAATTTATACTTCTTAGCTAATGTTTATGGTTATGTTATTACTGTTTGTTGTAATAATCCCTCTGTGTTGTTGTGTTTTTGTTTTTGTTGTTGTTGTTTTGATATAGCCTAAAAAAGTAGACCAGCCTACTTATATCATTAAAAATGTAATAAATGAAAAAATAAATTACATGACTGCAAACAGTTTTCTGATGTTTGATTATAGCATATGAAATATACAATAATTTATATAAAAAAATTAAAACACAAAATAATTAAATAAAGCCACAACAGCAGGTTGCCAACTGGAAATGTTGTCATCTACAAATTAGGCATACGACTAATACAGCAAATTCACAAACTAAAAACCTACAAACAAATGACATTCTTCTTACTACACTACTAAAATATTGTCACAAAAATAAGAATGGAATATCTAAGCATCTACCTATATTATAATTGGAATACATTGCACTTTAGGGTTAGTGAACATGTTTCATGTCTGACAGCTTATCACCACTCATCACAAATACCGTTCCCTGTGCCCTAAGTATAAGACATGTCATTTATAATACAGTAGACTCTCACATATTCAATATACAGTCTTGTCACAAATCTAATCTAAAGTCCTCCACAGTTAGGTTGACTATGAAAACACTCCAAGAAATTCAACATAGACCTCTTCACTGGGAGCAGACATTTGTTTATGGTTCTTTTATTTTATTCACAGTCCCTTTGAGTTGGGGCTTAATTCACATTCAGCCTGCACTTCTTCATACTTTTAACCAACACAAGTGTACACAGTGAACACAGGACACCAAAATGATAGGTTAGTGCAAGTCCAGTACTGTAAACTATTTATTGATGTTAAAATAATATTTTAGCACACAACTACCCACTTTTGCATTTTTGTCCTCATAGAAAAGTTAGCACGCAAGGATTTCATTAGAAACAAAACAGGAAGTGATTCTTAGCACTTCTGTAAATAAAGTGTTAATTGATTTTGCCAAATAAAGAAACAGTGTACTACTTCTGAGTACTAAAGCTTTCACCATACATATTTTACTAATGAAACATTAAGGGTAAACAAAACTATCCCTCAGGTATATGAAGCCCTTTATAGCGTGCAGGATTAGTCTAAGAGCTATTTTCGGCAATATGGCCAATGTGCAATCCAAGAACGAGCTCCCGGGACGTGCACGTGAGCTCTTAGGCTAATCCTGCACTGACCGAGTTCCTGTATGCAAATTACCCTCATTTGCAGGTGAAACCATACAAATAAGGGTAATCTGTGATCCAGGAAGCCAGCAGCTGTCAGTGCAAGACAAGTGCAGTCTGCAGAAATGTACTCGGTTAGTAACTGAGTACATTTCTGCAAACTACAAAACAGAGCTATGACAGCTCCAAATAAAGGATGCATATTATTGAGGAAGTATGCCAATGGCCAAGTAGAAGGCCATTGGCATTGCAAACTGTTTAAAAAAAAAAAAAACTTTTTTTTTTTTTTTTTTTGCCGATCTTGGCTGTTTAAGCATAGGACAACGGCACACAAATGGGATCGGGGGGGAAATAATAAAATAAACCCAAAATAAGCATTCTAACTAAAATCAGTATTCTGCCATGCAAGTCAATGGCAGGCATAAGACAACCTGGCCAGTGAGTAATGGTTGCTAAGGGGGAGGCTCAGCGTGGGACATGTAACTATGCATTAGCAGGCAATCCTATGCAAATGAGGGAAAGGTTAGTGAATCCCAGTTTTCCCCAGGGTGTGAGGCAGGTCCCAAGAGTTTAAGAGTATAAATAGCTGGGTGCAAGACTAGGATATAGGTGACATCATGGTGGGGGTGTCAGGCATACTTTAAGTGGATTGGAGCCCTGTGGCACTGGATTGCTCCTAGCTTAGCACAGATAAGCAAGGGGTGTGTCTAAACTTGCCTAACACTCTTTACAAAGTGTAAGCAAGTGTGCATGCCGTGCACTGGGTTTTACAGGAAGAAAAGGGAAGTTAAACCAGGAAATAGAAGCTCTTTGCACATTTGAGCACTCCATTTGCGCACACACTGGCTTAAACAGGGAGGCAATGGGAAGGGAAAACAGCAGTAGGAAGTTAATCAAGAAGAACTAGCTTAGCTGGTAGGTGAAATGTATTAGAATCAGCCAATTACACAGACAGCAGGCCAGCACAGCCCGGAACACTACTATAAACTAAGCAAACACCTTCCCTTCTGGTTTATCCACACTCTACACCACTGGTGTATACAAACAGGGAAACTTTAACAAACAAACCTACAAAATGAGAAGGGCTGCAGCAGTCAACATAGAACATCATGTGCAAGAGGCTGAGGGTGGTGAGGATGTGAATGCTGCTGAAAAACCCATAGTGAGGAGACAGAGAAGAGTGTACAGACCCAGGGTAACCTACCAGGGGCTACATGAGCTGGAGATAGCGGAGCACTATAGGGTGGACAGGGACCTCCTACAACAGGGACCTCCTACAGCAAATTATTGAGCAGTGCCGGCCACAACTGACACACCAAACTGGCCAAGGGGAACCATATCCCAGTGGATAACAAAGTATGTGCAGGCCTAGGTATATTAGCCACAGGTACCTCCCAAAGCTCAACTGAGGATATCATGGGGATTTCACAGGCATCAGCATCCAGAGTATTCCACCAGTTCCTAGATGCCATGGCAGCACATGCCAATGAGCACGTATATTTCCTCAACACACGTGAGGTGTTGACCAGCAATATGCATCTCTTCCACCAAATAGCAGAAAACCCAGGGGTAGTGGGTGCTATAGACTGCACGCATATACACATCAAAGCACTACCCGGTGAGCAGGGTAGGGCTTATGTCAACCGCAGGGGCATCCGCTCCATTAACTACCAGGCCATGTGTGATGCCCAGGGAATTATAATGAATGTGTGTGCTGGCTGCCCTGGAAGCTATGATGATTCACACCTATGGTATCTGATGCAGATGTACCACAGATTTTCCAATGTAGACACCCCCTACAGTCACCTACTGGGGGATGCTGGGTACCCACTGGAGCCATGACTGATGACACCCATCAGAAATGCACACACACCTGAACAACAATGCCATAATGAGGCACACACACAGGCCAGACATATAATAGAGCATGTGTCTGGGATGCTCAGGTCACAGTTCCGGTGTCTGGACACATCCGGTGTAACCTTGCAGTATTCACCAGCTACATGTACCCAAATTGTTATGGTATGTGCTATGCTACACAATATGATCCTGCAGAAACAGCTCCCCAGCTCCCCACTAATGCCAAGGTCTGTACAGGCACAGAGTGACTCGGAGGAGGAACAACCTGAGCCTGCCCCAGTAGGCAGAAGGAGGTGTGCCCAGTATGCCCTGGCTTTGGCAAAGAGTTAACGCATAGCATATGCAGTAACACAGTAGGGACCCAGGGAATGACACCTCTTTCTGACTCGCACAAACAGTAAAAGGGATGCCAAACATGACACTACCTGTGCTCAACCAGATATAGGTTGTGTACTATGTGCACCCAACATAGGCAACCCTCCAGCACCATCCTCAAGTCTGGCACACCCTCACGGTACATCAATCAACCTACCAATTGCCAAATGGAATAGAATGTGCTGTTACCTGTAGTTATGGTATGGATGTGAGCATGCAAGGGAATTGGGTGGCTGAATAATATGGCAGCAGACAGTAGACACCCATAGTGGCACCATGACATCTGTAACACATACTGGAGTCACCATAGTAGCCAGCACTACACAGGGTGACAAAACGCACTGCAGGAAATGGACTGAGTGACATGTGTGTCCATAAGACCCACACATGCCAGTCAGGAAGGTTCACATACCCAACAACAATCTCAGCCAGCAGGACAGGTGTAGACAAACACAAACAACTGCTGTACTATGGCCTCTGAATGAGCCCTATGGGTAACCCCTCCCCAAAGCCTACACAGACAGACTATAGCAGGCTAGGCAATTGCATGTAAGTTGTGAAGGCTAGTAAATCAGAAACTAATATGTAGGTAATTAAAGCTAATATCTATAGTACACTGGTATGCCTCTAGCCAGCACGATAGGTAAAACTACAGACTGAAATGCAGTACCTGACATAGCATTACAGTCCTAGCAAATGTGTAGAAGTGTCAGTTGTCCCCCCCATCCCACGTACACTTATAGTAACAGTCAGGTGTGCCCCCCTCACTCCTGTGTAGAAATGTAGAAACAGTCAGGTGTCATCCCCCGCTATGCAGAAATGTAGTAACAGTCAATGCCAAATGACTGATGGATACCCTGTAGACACAGCATGCTACCTGTCGGTGTACAACACAAAGGTCAGCACCGCAGTACAAGCTAGCTGGACTTGATCCACATATGCAATACAGATGGGCATACTGGGCATGCTCACACACTTAGAGGAATGAAGGCAAAGTCAGTCAACTATATACTGAAAGGTCATACTGGGCATGCTCACACATGTAAACACATGAAGGCCATGTCTGCAAACACCAGTGGACCAGACATATCTTGCAGTCACAATTCTTAGTGCAGACACATGCCAGCATGCACAACTCCTGCCTTTCACACACAGTGGATAGGAATACAGACACATATGTAAGGACAACACACTATAATAAGCCAAAGGTAGATGGACATAGATGTGTGGAAGAGGGTGACCGTGACCAGGAGCCATCTGGGCCTGTCCCACCCAGCATACAGCCAAAGGGCCCCAAACACTTGAGGTGCAGATGTCACTCACTGCAGATTCTAGCCACCAGTATCTATCAGCACAGCTCCTCATGGTGTTCTGCAGAATTCTACAAGCAGCGGAGAGTGAAAAGAGAGACTTTAAAAAGATTTAAGTATTTTTTTCTACCTTCCTAACTGTGACTGCATATTCTCACCGAAAAGCGAGTTTTCTGACTATCTGAGATTTGCAAAGCAATGTTTATCTGCATTTTATGTGTTTGCAGTTTTAAAAGTTGTATTTTTTGCCTTGTTTAATTGTAGGCTACACAATCAAGTGCTCTAGCCAATTTAAAGCATTTACTGTGTCCTTGCACCTAGTTTCTGTTTAGAAAAATAAAAATACCCTTGTTTCCAGCCTTTTCTGAACTAGAATAGTCCAGTTTTCAGATCTTGCTGAATTCTAGGCTGTGTTATAGTTCCTGTGTTGCCATTATCCTTACTTGGATAGGAGGAAGCTTCTCTGTTCAACAGTGAGAGTGGGGAGCTTTGAGCAGCCTATCTGTCCCTGGAGGAGTGGTATCAGCCCAGTAACTTGTAGCTTATTGGCCATTTTGGGCCATTTCCTATCTCTTTGAAACTCCCTGCCTTAAAACCCGCTTTAGTGCAGTTTTGCACTTGTAACAGACTCAGCACAGCTCCTCGTGGTGTCCTGCAGAGTTCTACAAGCAGCGGAGAGTGAAAATTGAGACTTTAAAAAGATTTAAGTATTTTTTTCTACCTTCCTAACTGCGACTGCATATTCTCGCCGAAAAGTGAGTTTTCTGACTATCTGAGATCTGCAAAGCGTTGTTTATCTGCATTTTTGTGTTTGCACTTTTAAAAGTTGTATTTTTGCCTTGTTTAATTGTTGTAGGCTACACACTCAAGTGTGCTAGCTGATTTAAAGCATTTACTGTGTCCTTGTGCCTAGTTTCTCTTTAGAAAAAAAAAAGAAAAAAAAAAACAAAAAATATCCTTGTTTCCCGGCTTTTCTGAACTAGAATAGTCCAGTTTTCAGGTCTTGCTGAATTCTAGGCTGTGTTATAGTTCCTGTGCTGCCCATATCCTTACTTGGATAGGAGGAAGCTTCTCTGTTCACCAGTGAGAGTGGGGAGCTTTGAGCAGCCTATCTGTCCCTGGAGGAGTGGTCTCAGCCCAGTAACTTGTAGCTTATTGGCTGTTTTGGGCCATTTCCTATCTCTTTGTAACTCCCTGCCTTAAAACCCGCTTTAGCGCGGTTTTGCGCTTGTAACAGACTCAGCAGAGCTCCTCGTGGTGTCCTACAGAGTTCTCCAAGCAGCGGAGAGTGAAAAGAGAGACTTTAAAAAGATTTAAGTATTTTTTTTCTACCTTCCTAACTGCGACTGCATATTCTCACCGAAAAGTGAGTTTTCTGACTATCTGAGATCTGCAAAGGATTGTTTATCTGCATTTTTTGTGTTTGCACTTTTAAAAGTTGCATTTTTGCCTTGTTTAATTGTTGTAGGCTACACACTCAAGTGCGCTAGCCGATTTAAAGCATTTACTGTGTCCTCGTGCCTAGTTTCTGTTTAGAAAAAAAAAGAAAAATGAAAAAAACAAAAAAAAATCCTCGTTTCCCGCCTTTTCTGAACTAGAATAGTCCAGTTTTCAGGTCTTGCTGAATTCTAGGCTGTGTTATAGTTCCTGTGTTGCCCATATCCTTACTTGGATAAGAGGAAGCTTCTCTGTTCACCAGTGAGAATGGGGAGCTTTGAGCAGCCTAAGTGTCCCTGGAAGAGTGGTCTCAGCCTAGTAACTTGTAGCTTATTGGCCGTTTTGGGCCATTTCCTATCCCTTTGAAACTCCCTGCCTTAAAACCCGCTTTAGTGCGATTTTATGCTTGTAACAGACTCAGCACAGCTCCTCGTGGTGTCTTGCAGAGTTCTACAAGCAGCGGAGAGTGAAAAGAGAGACTTTAAAAAGATTTAAGTATTTTTTTCTACCTTCCTAACTGCGACTCCATATTCTTGACGAAAAGTGAGTTTTCTGACTATCTGAGATCTGCAAAGCATTGTTTATCTGCATGTTTTGTGTTTGCACTTTTAAAAGTTGTATTTTCGCCTTGATTAATTGTTGTAGGCTACACACTCAAGTGCGCTAGCCGATTTAATGCATTTACTGTCCTCGTGCCTAGTTTCTGTTTAGAAAAAAAAGAACAAAAAAAATATATCCTTGTTTCCCACCTTTTCTGAACTAGAATAGTCCAGTTTTCAGGTCTTGCTGAATTCTAGGCTGTGTTATAATTCCTGTGTTGCCCATATCCTTACTTGGATAGGAGGAAGCTTCTCTGTTCACCAGTGAGAGTGGGGAGCTTTGAGCAGCCTATCTGTCCCTGGAAGAGTGGTCTCAGCCCCGTATCTTGCAGCTTATTGGTCATTTTGGGCCATTTCCTATCTCTTTGAAACTCCCTGCCTTAAAACCCACTTTAGCATGGTTTTGCGTGATTTTGTGCATCGAAGAACATCACGCAACCGTTTTAGCAGTTTTTAACTATTCCCGGCTCCACAAAATCTGCTCTTCAATTTTTCCCTTAGAACTAGTCAAACTTGCAAAAATAAGCACTCAACCTTCATTCTACATCCCAGCACTTGCACATATTGCTCAGTAAGCACTAACTAAGTTTAGCACTACACCCCCTTATATTATACAGAAATACAAGGCTCCCTATTCGTCCATTGCTGACAATCAATAAATCAGTTCATTAAACCATCCAGGCATGTCCAAATCACAGTTTCAGGTATACTCTCCAGTCCAGCTGGTGAATCTGGGAATCCTGAGGCAATGTTACAATTGCCTTATGTACACAGACAACCCTCTCCTCCTTCCAACAAACACAAATATACGTAAGAGATGCAACTATACAGCCAAACTGAAGGATGGGCTCTCTCAACCCAAGACTGGCACAGTCAGTCAGGAGATGAAGGAAAACACTTGCACCACACAACCAGTCTCACATAGACAAATTGCACCAGTAAACAAGACACGTACACTCATAAAAACATACGTGGAGGCTTTAAATAAAAATCTGCCAAAACAACAGAGACCTCCAAAGCAGACATCCAAGCAACCACTACCACACAACAACCTTCACGTATCACATACTTCACAAAGTCAGTGTGCCATGCAATCACAGCCCCCAAGGCTAAATAACACACCTAATACACTAGTAATTGGAGACTGTATTGTCAGGCACACTGACATCCCACTCACAAGGCTGAACAAGGAGAAGGACACTGTAAGCTGCCTGTCGGGTGCCAGGATCCGCCACATAACACAAGCACTCAGGTCACTCCACAGCAGGTACAAATATGACTGTCATTGTCCATGTTGGTGTGAATGACCTGAGATGTACCTCCCTGGACTACATGAAAAGAGACATAGAGGAGCTCTCTGATCATGTAGCCCGGGCCGGTATGACCCTGACCCTGAGTAGCAGCTTACACTCACCAAGAATGATGCCACAGTATAAAGACAAAATAATCAATTTTAACAATTGGCTAACCTATTGGCGTCATTCTGAGGGGATCCAGTGTCTGTCAGCCTGGGATGACATGCTCAACAAGCCATGTTGCTTTGCCAGGGATGGCTTGCACCCATCACCCTTAGGCTTTCAAATACTGGTTAAGGCCCTTGCCACCACCATAGTGCCTTTTTAGGCATGGCTCAAAAGACAAACCCACCTCCATAGACAATACCAGAAACAAAAAACTAAGGGTAATGCTACTCAATGCCAGAAGTCTAAACCTCAAGATGCACGCACTCGAGGCACTCCTCAGTATGGAGAAAATCGATATCTGTGCAGTAACAGAAACCTGGTTCAAGGCTCCAGAGAGCACCCCAGCATTACCAGGATTCAACTCATACCATTCTTTTTGGCCCCAGAACTCAGACCAAAATACTAAAGGTGGGGGAGTATCCATCTTCATCAAGGATACCTACATCTCCAGGTTAGTGGCACTGCATGAGGCAGCGGAGACCATCCATGTGCAACTAACAGTAGGTAAAACTGCTTTTCAGTTTGTAGCCTGCTACAGATCACCCACCCTGACTCAGGACCCCAACTCGGCATTCCTGAGAACATTGGAAAATATGAAGTTCTCACCAAACACCATAATATTGGGGACTTCAACTACCCAAACATTGACTGGGAAAACTACTCAAGCCCCAATTCTTTTGCCCAACAGTTCCTTGAATGTATAAACTCAAATGCCTTGGAACAACTGGTCACCACTCCCACAAGAGGGGACAACATATTGGACTTGGTCATCACCAACATCGGGGCTAAATGTTCCATACCAGAGGTAAACCCCTCGTTGGTAAGATCAGACCATAAACTAATCACAATGGACATCCACATCCTGACCCCACCCCCAGCCAAGGAAACCAGTGTGAAAAATTATTCAAAAGCAAACTTCACACTTCTCAAGACTGAGGTGTAAAGTTTCAAAGCCCCCGGGCATATGGAAAATGCTACCCAAACCACAGAATCCTTTACAATTGCACTCTATGAGCATCTACAGGAATGCATGGATTGTGCCATCCCAAGTAAAACCAAGACTCACTCCTCCAAAAACAGGAGACCAGTCTGATGGACCCTGGCCATAAATAAGCTATACAACAGAAGGAGGAAACTATTACATGAAAAGGCAAAATCCCAAAAAAGGAAGGCATCCCTGATCAGTACTAGTATTAGTAAGAAACTTCGATCCCTCATAAAATCATCAAAGGCTAACTTTGAAAGGAAAAATCACCAAAGACTCTAAAGATAATCACTAGGTGTTCTTTAGCTCCGTCAAGAATCTGGGTGGCAACTCTCGGATATGCTCTGAGCTGGTGCAAAATTGTTACTGGAAAATATTAAGATACAACCAAACACCCTAATACTGGGTGATTTCAACTACCCTGCCATTAATTGGGAAAACTACTCAGGTACCAACTCCTTTTCCCAACGGTTCTTAGAATTTATAAATTCCAACGCCCTGGATCAACTAATCCATTGTCCCACCAGGGGTTCCAATATCCTAAACCTGGTCATTACCAACATGGGAGACAGATGCTCCACAACAGTGGTCACCCCCTCATTGGTCAGGTCTGACCATAAGCAAATCACCCTTGACATCTACATCCCACCCCACCCCCCAGTAAGGAAACCTCCTTAAAAAACTTCTCCAAAGCCAACTTCATGCTACTGAAGTCAGAAGTGACAAACTTCACAACACCCACGCAGACGAGATCTGGAAGTTCGACTGCAGAATCCTACACTAAGGCACTGTACGAGCACATCCACTTGTGTATGAATCGTGCCATCCCAAATAGAACCAAGATGATCGTCTCCAAAAAAAGGAAGCCAATCTGGTGGTCCCCTGCTATAAACAAACTATACAACAGAAGGAAGAAACTGTTGCAGAAAAGAGGAAAATCCCAGGATGCAAAAAACTCCCTCACCAGCCTCAGTAAGAAACTGAGATCCCTCATAAAATCCTCAAAAGCTAGTTATGAAAATAAAATTGCCAAAGATTCCAAAGATAACCACAAGGCATTCTATAGTTATATCAAGAATCTAAATGGCAATGCTCAGATCTGTTCTGAGCTACAACAGAATGGCATTAAATATACTGATCCCAAGGATATTGCCAATATCCTGGCAGATCAATTTAGTGCAAACTTCACCCCCTCTCACCCCCTAAAGGGCCCATCTCAATACCAAAAGATTGCCAAATTCCGATAATCACAGCCACACAGGTAGAAATAGCACTCTCCAAAGCTAAGACTACAGCATCCATGGGACCAGATGACATCCCAGGGTGTGTACTACATAAACTACAAAATGAACTGGCACCCCACCTAAGTGTCCTGTTTAATCATAGCCTCACCTCAGGCTTCATGCCCACTGAGTGGCGCACAGCTACAGTTATCCCGCTCCACAAGGGAGGATCCACCTTGGATCCTGGGAACTACTGTCCCATCAGTCTGACAAGCCTGATCTGCAAGGGCATGGAATGCATTATCATGGAACTTATAAACAAAGACATTGGCAACCTTCAAACACTGGACCCCACCGAGTTTGGGTTTGTGAAGGGCCGATCTTGTCTCCTGAATCTGATTGACTTCTTTGAATCAGTCTCCAGAGCTGTGGACGAGGGTAAGGCAGTCCACACAGCCTATCTGGACCTCGCCAAGGCCTTCGACACCATCCCCCACTCTGGAATCATAGATAAACTTACTAAGCTGGGCATAAATCCCTACGTCATTCGATGGGCTGCCAACTGGCTTACTGACAGAACTCAGACTGTAAAAGTAGCAGACTCCGAATCCAGCTCCAGACAAGTGACAAGTGGAGTACCTCAGGGTTCAGTCCTGGGACCACTCTTGTTTGGCATCTACTTTTCTGAAGTACAAGCCAACACTAAGGGACTCTGGCTAACAAAGTTTGCAGATGACTGCAAACTGGGAGCCATTATAGAATCCCCAAATGATGTGGATATTCTACAAAAGGGCCTTACAGAAACAGATGCCTAGTGCCAGAGCCATGGGCTCAAGCTTAATGCCAAGAAATGTATAGTTATCCCCTTTGGAAAAAAAACATGTACCCATGAACTACCACATAGGAGGCAGGACACTAAACATCGAAAGTGTGATGAGAGACTTAGGGACACAAGTGGACAGTGGTCTCACTTTCGATAACCACATCGCCACAACAGTCAGGAAATCCTTCTATGTGGCACACCTCATCACTAAGGGCTTTTCATCCAGAAAAAAAGAGGTCATTGTCCCACTGTACTCATCCCTCATTAGACCCATTATAGAGTATAATGCCTCATTTGGTATGTACCTCACAAGACATTTGCAACAGCTGGAAAGGCCACAGAAATACCTCACTAAAAGAATCACAGGCCTAAAGCAGATGCCATAAGCTGACCATCTAAAAAAACTCCAGCTATACTCTGTGGCATATCGTCTACTCAGAGGCGATCTCTGCTTAACATGCAAAGCCATGTCAAACCCTGAGCTGTTGGACATGCTCCACTTAAAGAAATCCCAATCCCTCAGAGCCACACGCTCCAGGGATCTAAACCTTATCATCACAATGAACAAAACATGCTGGAGGGATAGGTTCCTGACCCAGAGACTCCCCATACTCTGGAATAGACTGCCCATACATATCAAGCAGAGCACCTCATTGGCCCTCTTCAAAAGGAACCTTGATGATTGGATGTGAGATAGGAAATTCACCCCAGGGATCATGTCAGTCACACTGATAGACAGGGGCCCAGAGAAGTAAATATTGTGGGAAGAAATTTCCAGGGAATTGTTATGGCTAGGCTTGCGTAGGCCTTAGGGCCGATAGCCTTGTACCAACCTATGAACCTATGAACAAAATACACTGAACCCACTGACATTGTCAACATCCTGGTGGACAGGTTCAGTGCAAACTTTACCCCCTCCCCCCCCAAAAGAGTCAGTGGCTATCCCAGAAGAATGCAATCCCCCAGACATCACAGACGCACAGGTGAAAGCATCCCTCTCCAAAGTAAAAAACACAGCATCGATGGGGCCAGATGGTAACCCGGGCTGTGTCTTACACAAACTCCAAAATGAACTAAACCCTCACATAAATTCACTGTTCCAACTCAGCTTTACCACAGGTTATGTACCCAAAGATTGGTGTACAGCAACAGTGATCCCACTTCACAAAGGTGGCGCCACAATGGATCCTGAGAACTATCACCCTATAAGCCTGACTAGCCTGGTCTGCAAGGCTATGAAGCACATCATCATGGATCTCATAAACAAAGACATTGGGAACCTCCAAACACTGAACACTACCCAATTTGGCTTTGTTAAAGGCAGATCTTTCCTCTTAAACCTAGTTGACTTCTTTGAAACAGTTACCAAAGCCATAGATGAGGGAAAGGTAGTCCTCACAGCCTACCTGGACCTCGCAAAGGCCTTCGACACAATACCCCACTCTGGCATCATAAATAAGCTTACTAGCTTAAATATTAACCCATCTGTCACAAGATGGGCTGCAAACTGGCTCAGCGATAGAACTCACATGGTCAGAGTCGTGGCTGCCAATCCGAATCTAAACCAGTTACAAATGGCATCCCACAGGGCTCAGTCCTGGGACCCCTCTTATTCGGTATTTACATCTCTGAGATACAGGCAAACATGGGAGGACTGTGGTTTACCAAGTTCGCAGACGACTGCAAACTGGGAGCCATAATAGCCTCTCCAGCTGACACAAGCATCCTCAAGATGGGCCTTACGGAGATGGATACCTGGTGTCAGAACCATGGCCTCAAGCTAAATGCCAAAAAGTGCATAGTCATCCCCTTTGGAAAAACAAAGCACCCACAAACTACCACATAGGAGGTAATCCACTAAGTACTGAAGACGTAATTAGAGATCTGGGGACCCAAGTAGATAGTAGCCTCTCCTTTGACAATCACATTGCCAAAGTGGTTAGAAATCCTTCTATATAGCTCACCTAATTACAAAAGGGTTCACATCTAGATCAAGAGAGGTAATTGTGCCCCTCTACTCATCGCTCATCAGGCCCATAATTGAGTACAATGCCCCATTTGGGATGTACCTTACCCGACACCTGCAACAACTGGAGAGACCTCAAAAATACCTCACCAAGAGGATCGTGGGCCTCATACAGATGCCCTATGCAGCTCAACTAAAGAAGCTCCAACTCTACTCAGTTGCTTACCGCCTACTCAGAGGTGACCTCTGCCTGACATTCAAGGCCATGTATAAGCCGGTACTGTTGGACATGCTCCACCTCAAGAAAACCAGTTCCATTAGAACTACACGATCCAGGGATTTAAACCTTAGCACAACAATAAACAGGACATGCTGGAGGGATAGATTCGTATTCCAAAGGCTTCCCTCACTCTGGAATAAAATCCCAGTCCATGTTAGACAGAGCCCCTCGCTGACCCTCTTCAAGAGAAATCTTGATGAGTGGATGGGTAATCGTAAATTTAATCCTGGGATCACTTCTATGGCCCTGCTGGACAGAGGCTCAGGAATCTAGTCTAAAAGAGAGGTGAAAGCCAACATTCTGTCTAGGCTTATAAATGCCCTAGGACAGATAGCCTAGTACCTACCTATGAACCTATGAACCTATGAACTATGTGGTGCACGTGCCAGCTGTGCAACATGACTGTACAAGGAAGTAGTTATCTAGTAGCTGTGTACACGTACCTGTGACATATTACCCCGTGTGTGCCCGCATGTGGCATGTCAACCCCTACATGAATGGGTTATGGTCCATGCACACACCACCCTCCCCATAGCAGTATAATGACAAGCCTGCTGAGGTCATCCAATGTGAAATACACCTTTGGGAGAGCTGCAGCTCAGTATTCTCCATGGCAGATCCCATAAGTGCATACTGCAGTAGTGATAAACTAGTTAGGTAGTAGTTCTAACCCCAGACTTAGCAATTGTGTGTGTCTGTCTGTCGCTGACTGTGTAGAGAGAAATGCTTTTTAGGCTACTCACACTCCGTACAATTCATATACTCAACTTTGGCAAGGCTGCTGATGTCACTCACTTAGAAATATACCTCTGGGAAGATTATAGCCCAATAAACTCTGCAGCACATCCTATAACTGCATGCTGCTGGAATGTGATAAAGTAGTCAGGTAGGTATTCTAACCCCAGACTTGGCAACAGTGTTTGTGTGTGAATGTGTGTCTTACTGAGTAGAAATCAATGCTTTTTAGGCTACTAACACTCCATACAAATCATATACTCAACTTTGGCAAGCCTGCTGATGTCACTCACCTAGAAATGCACCTCTGGGAAAATCATTACTCAGTAATCTTTGTGGTGCATCCTGTAACTGCGTACTGCTGTAGTGTGATAAAATCATTAGGTAGGTGTTCTAACCCCAGACTTAAAAACTGTGTGTTTGTGTATGAATCTGTGGGTGGGTGTGTGTCTGACTGAATTGAGAGCAATGCCTTTTTAGGCTACTCACACTCTGTACAATTCATATACTCAACTCTGGCAAGGCTGCTGATGTCACCCACCTAGAAATACACCTCTGGGAAGGCTGTAGCGCAGTAAACTCTGTAGCGTGTCCTGTAACTGCGTACTGTTGTAGTATGAATTAGAGCTGTGGTAGGGTTCCATCTCCACCCATGGCAGTTTTGGATGTTTTTTGTGTGTTCCAATGTCTGTGTATGGAGCAATGCATTATGGGCTACTCACTCACAGTACATTTCAAATGCCCTACTTTGGCAATCCTGCTGATGTCTTTCATTGTGAAATACAACATTGTGGAAAAAGTGCTGTAGTAATCCCTGTGGTTCGACCTATAACTGCTCCATGCTCTAGTGTGATATAGGCTTTGGTCAGGGGTTAAATACCCACACATGTTAGTGGTGGATATTTTGTGTGTGTGTCACTGTCTGTGTAGGGTGCAATGCATTTTAGGATAGTCACTAGCAGTACAGTTGAAATGCCCTTCTGTGATAATACTGATAATACTGCTGATGTCATTAATTGTGAAATAAACCTTTAGGGAAGAAGCACAGTAATGTCCGTGCTGCGTGCTATAACTGTGTAGTGTAATAAGCTAGTTAGGTAGGGGTTCAACTCCCAGACATGACAGGTGTGTGTGTGTGTGTGTGTGTGTGTGTGTGTGTGTGTGTGTGTGTGTGTGTGTGTGTGATTGTAACTCATATCCTGTGTAGAGTTGATTGTGAATGTAGATGGGGTTTTGCTTATTTCTTTTATGGTGGCCCTACTATATATCGCAATGTCAACCATACAAGGATAACAGATGTACATTAGCTAAGAGTCTGTGGTGCAAAGCCATACCCACACATGTGACATCAAGGCCAACCAATCACAGTTAGCAACCCCACAATTACACAGAGCACACACTCAACCCATGTGTCATACACACACATGCCTAGGAAACAGCCAGCTGATAGTAACTATGCAGTGATAGCAGTGGGCTACAGAGGGCATGCCACCCTACCCATCTGTCCAATATGCACATACATGCAGACAGTGCACCTCCACCATGTTCCCCAATGGACACCTGCACTGCCTATGGTGCCTTCACATGTGACTCACAATGGGCATACCATGCCTGACAACATGCTCTGTATGGACAGATGACACTGACATCAGGGAATGCTGTTAGCATGCCATCAATGTAGGTGCAGGGTAAACCTGCTGACTATTGCCAGTTCCTGCCACAGGTGGACAAGACTGGCACATCTGATGATAATCTGTGTTCACAACATGGGACAGACACCCCAGGTACAGTAGCATATGTCACTGTACATGCATGTGGGAGGTGTGCACATCCCAGACGCAATCCATGTCATGGACTAAGGAACACATACATGGCAAGTGATGCACAGCATTGGCCACACACAATAGTCACCCAGGTGACTGGATGGGGGATGCAATACCCACCCGTGTGGGCAAATGCAGAAACTACAGGCCTGAGCCACAATGCAGACCATTGTCATGTGGCTTCATGCCAAGGTATACCCATCTCCTACCCTTGTACAGCTTGCTGGCACAGTTGACCACCACACATCCATGCAGACATGCACCAATGCATGTCAGAACTGGCACCCTGTGAGTTTTGTGTGTGTTGTATGGTGTGTATATCCACATCCACACTCACTACAACCCCCAGGGCATACTGAATCATGCTGTCTGATGTCTGACACCTCCTCACACTCTTTGCCCATACGACCTCTGTGTGGCCCATGTGGTGCATGTGATACCAGCACATCGATGTGTTGTGGCAATCCCACTAGTGATGAGTTGCATTCCTGGCCCTACCAAGTGTGTGAATGTGTGTGCGTCCCTGTGTGAGTGTGCCTGTGTTGATGCTGGCATCTGTTCATGCAGACAGGCACGTGTATGTCACCTACTGTATATCTACCGTATCCCTGTTACAGATGTCACTCACCATTACATATATGTTCTGAGTGCTCCACAGCAGGTAACCCATGTGGTGCATCCAATAACTGCATCGAACTGTGATAGCACTACATAGTTGTTGGGTGGGTTAATACCCTGTGCTGCTAGGTGTGTGACACAAACATACTTCAGTTTTACTCTCCCACCCCTGCCTGACATGTATTGGCCTCTGTCTGCCTCCTCCACCCTCTCTCTGGTGGATGTGGGGCCCCACACCTGCTTTGCTTAGGCAGCAGCATGTGTAATTTAAGTGATGCATATGATCAGCTGATGGCCTCTGCAGAATTTGCAGCCCTCCTCTTGCTGATTGAATGTGGAACAGCTGTGGTAACATTCCCATAGCCAAATGCATGGAAACACACTACAATACCTAGGAACAGCATTGTGGCGTTGGCCCTTTTCAGTCACTGTGAGCAGGAACTAGATCTGCTGTTTGGCAAACAGCATCTCAGATGGATTGGGGATTTACCTCTAACAACATACACTATGGAAAGGAGGCAATGAACAGGAGGGGGATGTGCCTGACCTGTGACTACAGACTGTAAGTGCTGCTATACTGCATTTGGAGTAATGTTGGTTTAACTGTGTTTGTCTGGATATGCCTATCATACATGTCACAATACCTGCCAAGTCAGTTCCATGTATATGAGGAATCCCCATCTGCAGGGTCATCTGCAGACTGGGCAGTGTTGTGCCTTTGGTTTCATGTGTTAGCCATGGTACATCTGTTTGAGGAATGCAAAAGGTAGTGTGTGGATTGCAGTCTGTAGATGGTGAAGGCCGTGACAGTTACTGACTTCATATCCCTCATAGGACATATGTTGCAACAAACCCCGTTACAATGGTAAATGTATGAGGTTATCACAGCAACATGTCTATACAGGCCCTGTGTATGTGCTGTCAGCCACACCTCTGTTAACCTTTGTACATATGTTGTGCATGAAGTGGTGCATATGTGCTGTACATCATAAATAGTGTCATCATATCTGATAACAAACCAATGATATATCAGACTGCTACACGTCATGTACGGTAGGGGTTATATATCATAACATACCCTGGACATTCTGTGGATGTTCATACAGTACTGAGGTCTGTGTAGTGATGGTGAATGTCGGCAGTGTGTGTATTGTTAATATGCACATTAGTCTGTGTACAGACTGTGGTAGATGTCATTGTTCTAGCTCCCCTTCTATCTGATGTTACATGCTGCCCCACTGTATGGTACCGTTTTGCCGTACATGTTTGTAGGGCCATACACACACATGTCCCATACCACAGACAGCCATCAGACCAAACTATGTAGCAGCCCAGCATATGTAGGGTCATTCTGTGAGTGGCACATATGAGGCTGGTGTAGAACAGATTGTCCATATACTGTAATAATATACAAGCTTAGCATATTGGTTGTGGTTATGCACTTTCACACAGGTGTATCTTACCCTGTGCTGTGACATGGCTGTTGGGCCGGCTATATATGCAGGTACATGTGCATTCCTCCATACGAGATGTAGGCCAGTGTTGAGCCAGTCTGCCTGTAGCCTGCACAGTGCATTGTTAAAAGCTTAGCAGCCTAGTGTACTTACCCAGTGAGATGTCATGTGCTGATAAGCTGATAATTGTACTGCTGCCAGGCCTCCCTTAAAAGTCATGCATGTCAGACAGAGCAGTGGGATGCTGTACAGTTGTATGTCAATATCTAGTGGGTAGTATGTCTCCATGGCATGCCTATACCAGCAGTCATTATGTGTCAGGCCAGACAGGCATGTGTGAATCCAAAACCTATGGTGGCAAATGTATACCAGCCGTTATGTGTTATACCATCTTCATGGCTGTCTACATCCATATTGTCAGGCCTGGTACACATGTTGTGCACTAAGGGATTTTGTGTAAACCTCTGGACTGTACAGGTGTGTCCGAACTTCCACATATATTGGCCAATATCTCTGCTGCACTCTAGAGGGGCATTACATGCTAGCAGCGGTATTTTACAATGATTTCCTTAGGATGTATGTCAGTAGCCAAGGGCACACATGTTATAATCAGATGTCACCTTCCACACACACCATGTCTGTGAAGACAATCCCAATAACAGTAGCAATAGTCAAGTAATATACTTGCTATACATACCAGACATCCCCTTGCACTAGGACTTTGGGACTATAGGGGCTGGGGTAGGGCTACACTCCTAGTCCAGGACATATGATGGAAATATATCTACTTATACTTATGCAGATATATATATATATATATATATATATATATATATATATATATATATATATAAAATTACACATGTGTACTACTTTCAATTGCCACGGTCATGACAACCACCCACTATAAATCCCTAAAGCATGTGTGTGTGGTCCCCTTACATTTCCTGTGTGATGGACATCCTTCCTGTGTGTGGGCATCAGTGTTACAGACAGCAGGTAGCAATACATCTCACAGGAGAACCTGCACACTCAGAGCGGCCACATATCTGTAGAAGGATCAGGAACTACAGACAGACTGTGACTAGAGTTGTGTTATGCTTTGCATAGTACTGGTGTTACAGGGTGTGTACCTTGTATACTAGTGTACGTTGGAATGCAGTCTGTCCGCATAGCTCACTTCTGTGGGCCTATCCTCTTGCTGGACAGAGGTATGCCTATCTTGTGTTGTCCGTCCATCACACAGGTCCTCTGTCAGATATTACATTGGCAGTGTGTGTGCTGCATGCTTTCAGTACATGGCTACATCCATTTCTGTGTCTAACCTCAATTCCCTGACTAAGGGTATGTTGCAGACTATTCTGTAGCACCAGCGCCTTGTTTAGTGTATGGCATCAGTGTTCCACATATGTGCCTGTGTTCCAGCCTCTGTCCTCCATCTACATACCAAGCTTTGCATATATGTCATGCTGTTGGGGGTTGTTCTGTAGTGGGCTGTGAGTATTTCACACTGCCATTGCTGCCACTACTCCACTGTTGTTGTATCCCACACACATACAGTGGGGCTGGGGCCATATATGTGTGGGTGTCACCTACACAATACATGTGTGCCCTTATGCACTCCAGAGGCCAGTGTATGTAACAGTGGTATATGGGCCTGTATTATTGAGTGTAGGTGGCGGGCACCATAAATGACCTAGGCTGTTACAAAATGTAGGGGTATCAGGGGTGAGCTGCCACAAGGTATCTGGATGTACAGTACGGTATACTTCACCTATATTGACATTACTTACATGAATTGGGGTACTGCAAGACTACTGCTTCCTGCCATACAGATTGTTCTGTTTGTCAGTGTGCTCGTGATGGTGTCAGTTATGCCTTGTTATGTACCAGTTACAACCCATTTGATCACAAAACGTCTTTACCTCCTACTCAGTTCGTACAGAGTGTAGATAGAGGCTGCTGAACTACACACCTGCAGTTCATACTGCTGATTGTTTGGTATCCTGTGGCCCAGTCTGTTTTCACTATTGTACAATTTGAAGGGCTTGGCCTGGACAGCAACAGTTGTGAACCTTTCCAGGCTACTGTATTAATGTAACTGTTCCATAGTTGTAATACTCTGTTCATATGGTTGTCAGTCTCTGAACAGCTATATGACACGGCATATAGAACTGTTATATTACACAATTAAAGGATTCACATTTCTGCAAACCTGTGTGTGGTGTCTTTCCTATGACCTTTATATGGGTATATGTTGCAGGCAACGATTGATATTTGCATGGGTGGCCCATACAGTGTCTAGTTGTTCAGATGTTACTTGTAGGCATAGTGGCTGTTCCATATTGTGTGCACCTTCTACATATGTTTCTTACTATCTTATATCTGCATGTGTATGTGTAGTCACATGTATCTATCTATATATATATATATATATATATATATATATATATATATATATATATATACATATGTATATCTGTATCTGTGTGTCTGCATCCTGGGGATGTTGATGGCTTCCACATATTACATGTCTTATGGGAGGCAGACTGTACTTGATAGTGTATTGCAGGACACACATGTTTGGCTGTGGGGGATGCCTATTTGTACAAGACATATAGTGTGTGTGTCCTCTCAACCCCATTAATGGTGCATATGGACATATGTGTATTTGTTAAACTGCCATTGCTATCTACAGATGTATAGCCATATATACCTATGTAGCTGTAGGTATCTGCTAACATATATATAACTATGTCCGTATATACCTACATAGATATATATCTGCGTACACATATGTAATGTGCTGTGTATTTGTAGACATATAGTTGTAGACACATATATGTGTCGATGTAGGCTTATGCATGTATATATGTGCATATATATTGATATATATGTATATAGTTTTAGAAATATATATACATATATATATATATATATATATATATACATATCTAGATATTTTGTATCTGTTTAGGTATTAATAAACTTACACACACATACAATTAGGTGAGAGTATACATTATCTGTATTGTTGCAAGACTGGACTGGATGATATGTTTCTGGAAACATCAAATCTCTTTGTATCTGTCATGGCTTATTGGTAAATCACTTTATCTATGGTGTGCAGGATACTTGGTTTGAGCCTTACTAAAGCTGTTTATTTTGTTGCTGGGCAGAACATGGCCCATTGGATACATAGTAATTTAGGCACTTTAAAGCATTTGTAAGTAGGTGTGTGCAGGTGTGCACAGAGCTACGCAATGGCTACACAGGTTAAGCAATTCAGCAGCTTACTGAGTATAAGAAACTGTAACCAGACTTTAGCCATGCTTACCTCCGCGCAAACCTGTGCAAACCCACTTACACCTGCTTTAAAGTGCCTTAATAACTCTGTATCCATCGGCCCTTGTTCTGCCTAGCAACAAAATAAACAACCTCTGCTAGGATCAAACCCAGGACCATGCACACCGTAACCAAAGTGACTTACATGTAAGCCATCTCAGATATACATAACCTTGCCGTATTCACAAACATATCATCCAGTCCAGTCATTCAACAGTACAGAGAATGTATTCCAACATGTAGATGTATGTATGTGTGAAAATATATTAATGTCCAAACAGATACAACATATTGATATATTTATATATATATATATATATATATATATATATATATATATATATATATATATATATATATATATATATGTACAGATATACATCTGTAGATAAGGTGTGAACATAGCAGAAACATATATGTCCACATGCACTATTAATGGGGTTGACAAGCACAAACAACATCATCATGCACGAATAGGTATTCTCCCCCACAGCCAAACACGTTTGCCCTAAAATACACTAATTGTTGCAAATCCCATAACAGGACCTTACATGACAAGGGCACAAGATGTTAACAGTACTCCATCCCACCTGTATGATGTCAGGCTGGTATCAGTAGCATATCATGCAGTACAGTCAGGCTCATAATGACTCCCATTTTGCAGTCATCTGTTACCTTTGTTAATTTTTTCATTACGTTAAGAATGAAGATGAATACAATTCTTTCTCTCTTTAAGCACAGTACACACGTGTGGGAGCCTCATGGAAAGCACCAGGGAGACTCCCAGAACAAAGGAATGCACAAGCTTATATACTGATAATATTGCTGACCATACAAAAATATAAAATTAACCAATTATTTCATTATGCAAGACAATGAACCAATCAAAGTTTTACTCGTAGGCATAAAGCAGTTTACATAATCATATTTCTAGGCAGAGAAAGAAAATCGGATACACTTCCATAAAAGGCACATTTCCTGCTTTCAAGCAGACTCTTGTTTTTCAGTAATTTTCCACTACTCACAGTTCATTCAAAATTCATAGTACACAGTACATCTTAATACATGCGGACTGTCACGTACTCAATTCCCTCAAACACATGCTTTGGCTGTTCATATTCTACAGTCCCCCATTTGATGCTGTGTAAACATCACCATTCAACCTATCATACATTTGCCCCTAATCTAACATTACCATATTACTGGTCTTTTCATCATTGGTAAACATTGTCATTTCATCACTTACATTCATATTTGCAGGCATATAAAACTTAGGCAACTTTTTCACAGTTTTTGAAGACATCAATTTCAAGATCAGTGCTTTGATTAAAAATATAACAAGAAAAGCAACAATAGCTAATACTGTGATTAATAAAATCAACTTTAACAGTCCACCTTCCTAACCTGAGAACAGATTGGTTAGCCATGCCCATGTTGAACTATCGGCCTCTTTGGCCTTAGAGAGTTCAGAAACTCTTTGAATCAGTTCAAGATGGATTTCAATTTATTGCTGATTGTCAGGAATAAACGTACAGCACTCCTCCTGGATTAAAGCGCAAATCCATCCTTTCACTACTAGGGTGAAGTCGAGACCCATACGATTTTGGAGCACTACAGCTCTCATAGCAGTAAGTTTATCAGTCACTAGTTCCAAGGTAGAAAATGTAGCATTGCTTAATACTTCAAGCAATTTGGATAGCTTTCTCAGTTCCCAAATTGATTTCACTGCTCTGTATGCTGGAATTATACTAGCCCATGATATGACGTCATCACCCAAGTCCATATGAGATAGTTCCTTAGTGCCAGCATGAGCTAAATCATGATGATAGATCCAAGAAGCATCAACTTGACCTACCAGATTGGCAGGTTTCTTGACCTCTCGAACGTTCCGAATTTTTCCTTGAGGTAATGCAGATACATGTCGAATAGCTGGGACCAGGTAGCCCAGAAAGCAGCTGCCAGACCAGTTTCCTGGCAGCCATTTATAGGCTTTTCTACCGCACACAAAATAGCAATCTTTGACAACCACAGTGATATTAATAGGACTCAGATGGTCTCCTTTGTCCGTTAAACCTCGGAATATTTTTCTATAAACAATTTTTAATTCTTTTGTGAAATTAGCTGTAGAATTCACATCTTCCAGAAATCCTTTCACAAATGAAAAGTTGGATGAACATTCAGTGTTGTCCATTGTGCAATTATAAATTACTGTGGTGTCACAGTTACTTTACCCTACTGACATAGTTCCACGTTTTTGAAAGTACAGAGTGCCATTCTGTCATTTGATCAATTGTAGGGCTACTCTCATTTTATTAGTAAGGGTAATGTTCTTTGTATTATATAGTAAAGAAGTCCAGGTATCAGTTATATTGAGAAGGAATGTAGCTGTAGACAGTCGCCCATGAACCGTAGGAATAGTAGTGCAGACCCAGCAGTCCAAGACATTGAGGGAGGAGGCATAAGCATATTCAATAGCTTGATAAGTGTTGAAAGGTGGGTGCCAAATAGCTCGTTTGATATGATGCGTCGTTGGAGCAGGAAATAGAAATGGCCATAGTAAAAATAACAAAATGACAAGAATAACCACCACAATTATTGTGCAGTACTTTTGTGGAAATGGTGGTTGCATTTGTGCTGTCTCAGGAGGGTGAGGTTTCCCAAATGGATAAATGTTAGGCATCGTCAGGTGGTGGCACAGTATGGCTTTGAGTATGAGTAGCAATAAGTGGAGAATCTGGAGTTGAAAAAGGTAGAGGCTGTTGATCCTCGGATGGCACAACCTTTTTGACGTGCGATATATGACTCCAGGTGGGTGAGCCTTGTAGTCGCACTGCTGATGATGTCGTCAGTAGAACCAGGAAGGGCCCCTTCCAGCATGATTGTAGCGCTGTTTTTTGAGAGAATGACTTGACGTACACCCGGTCTCCTGGTTGGAGTGTCGAAGACAGGAAAGGGTCAGGGATATATTGAGCAGCTGCTACCTGGCGGTGATGAAACTGTAAAAAAGAAACAAGAGAAGTGCAATACCTAAGAATATCATGATCAAATGAATCATATTCAGAAAAGGGTGGTGGTGGAGTCATGGGCATATGCATAGAGCGGCCCATGAGGATTTCATGAGGAGAAAGACCTTGAGTAGGATGTACTTGCCCTCTCATAGAGAGTAGGGCTAGAGGTAGGGCCTGTACTCAAGTGAGGCCCGTTTCAGTAGTAATCTTAGCCAGTCTAGTTTTCAGAGTCTGATTCATGCATTCAATAATACCTGATGCCTGTGGTCTGTATGGACAATGAAATTTTAAGGTGATGCCTAACATTTTACATAGTGAATCAATTAACTGAGCAGTAAAATGTGTTCCACGGTCTGAATATATTTGACAGGGAACACCAAAACAAGGTATCAATTCATAACAAAGTTTCTTAGCAACTGAAATGGCATCATTTTTAGTAAATGGGTAGGCTTCTAACCACCCAGAAAAAACATCAACAACAGTTAGAACATATTTGAAACGAGCACAAGGTGGAAGTTCAATAAAATCCCATTGCAAAGTGCAAAATGGTCCCAATGGTTTTGGCAGTGGTTGTACGGGAGCCATAGTGCCTTTGAAAATATTATACTGTAAACAAATGGAGCACGTGCTCAAAAAATGCTGTACAGAAGCAGAAAGTCCTGGGGCAAACCAATCCTTTTGGATTTGTTTTATTAATGCTTGTACCCCAACATGAGCTGGCAAATGATACGCTTTAATAAGAGAATTTAACATGGACATTGGGCAGACGAGTTTGCCATCGGGATGTTGCCAAATGAGATCAGAGCATTTAAAACAACCTTGAGCCAGCCATGTTTTTCTTTCTGATTCTGGTACTTCATCCTGTAAAGCTTTTAACACTGTGGTATCAAAAGTGACCATTGGTTGCAAAGGCTGCAAAAAATGTCCCTGAACAGTTGGTGAAAGTGCAGCCTGTTTAGCAGCCCAGTCAGCTAAATTATTGCCCTTAGTTTCAAAAGAGTCATTATATTGATGGGCTGCACATTTAACAACAGCAAGTTCAGATGGTAGCAATAAATCTTGTAGCAAGTTATTGATATAGACATGGTTGTTAATGGCTGCCCCTGAAGATATTAAAGACCCTCTTTCCTTCCACAATAACCCAAAATCATGAACAACACCATGAGCATAACGGGAGTCAGTATATATAGTAACAGACTTGTCTTTAGCTATTTTGCATGCATTCAATAATGCCACTAGTTCTGCAGCCTGCACGGAAGTGCCTTGGGGTAATCGTGCCGATCTTAAAATTCAGTCAGAGTACAGACTGACCAAGCTGCTTGGAATTCTCCAGAGTTTGTTCGTAAGCAGGATCCATCAACAAAAAGAACCAAATCAGGATTTTGCAAAGGAGTGTCATACAAGTGTAACCTAGGAGAAAGAACAGAGTTAACTACAAGCACACAATCATGTGGTTCGCCCTCATCCGATGTTGTATTAAAGATGCAGGGTTTAGTGGTGGGCAGCGTATGACTTGCAGGGTGGGGTTATTTATTAAACTTAATTCATATTTAGTAAGACGTGCATTTGAAAGATACTGTGTTTTTATTTTTAACAGTAATGCTTGAACTGCATGTGGGACTGCTAATATAGTATCATGTCACAAGGTTAGTGGAGCCACCATGTCAATCAAGACAGCAGTGGCTGCCACAGCCCGTAAGCAAGCTGGATAACCAGAGGCAACCGGATCTAACTGAGTACTGTAGTAAGCAATAGGCCGGTAGCCTCCAGTACGTTGCTGGTCTAGGAGACCCAAGGCAGTTTTATTCCACTCACAACAAAAGAAAATAAATGGCTTGAAATAATCTGGTAAACCCAAGGCAGGAAGATTTACCAAGGCTGTTTTGATAGCCTGAAAGGCCTTCCTTATGCATAGATGTCCAAGGTAAAGGTTCCGTTACATCCTTTTTCAGGAGTTGTAACAAAGGGGCCGAAATCTCCGAAAAGTTAGGCACCCATTGTCTACAGTATCCTGCTATGCCAAGGAATCCTCGAAGCTGCCTCTGTGTTACAAGGTGAGGTGCACTTTGAATAGAAGCTATGCGATTTGGGAGTATTTGCCAAGAACCCATAGTAATTATGTGTCCTAAATACTGCACCTTTTTCAAACAAAACTGTAATTTTGATCTATTTACTTTAAACCCTCGAGTAGCTAAAAGTTTAACACTAAAAGGGAATCTTCCATACATGAGTTACTGTCCAGCGAAGCTATAAGAATATTGTCCACATATTGGACAAGGACTGAACGTGATGGTAGTTGCAGATCCTGTAGCTGTCTATGCATCTCTCTAGAAAATAAGGTTGGGGATTCTACATATGCCTGGGGCAATCGAGTCCACGTATACTGCTGCCTTTGCAGGTAAATGCAAACAAATACTGACTATCAAGGTTTACTGGAATAGAGAAAAAAGCTGATGAAATATCTATTACAGTAAAACATTTTGCAGTAGGTGGGATACAGCTCAAAATAGTACCTGGGTTTGGTACAATTGGGAAAACAGGCAAAACAGCTTTATTAACTTCCCGCAAGTCTTGCACAAATCTGTAAGTTTGTTTGCCAGTTTACTTCACCGGTAATATTAGAGTGTTACACGGGCTTGAGGTGGGTACAATGATCTCTTGCTTTTCTAATGCAGAAAAAACAGGGGCAATACCAGATATAGCCTCAGCTGTCAAAGAGTACTGTGGTACTCACGGTAACTTTGCACTTGGTTTTAGGGCTATTTTTACAGGAGTAGCTGAGGTAAAAAACCCTACATCATTGTCATGAGTAGTCCACAGGTGGGAGGGTAGGGAATGTAAATACTCGTTTTTGTCAGAATTTGGCTAGATACACATCGTCTGTAAAATGACGGAGTCATCTAAGGCTGCCAGGGTACTATTCTGTTGGTCTGAAGGTACTTGAAGATAAACTCCATCAGCTGTGCAAAAAATGGTGGCCCCCATTTTGCAAAGCAAGTCTCTTCCTAATAGATTTAAAGGTGCTGAGGGTCCTACTAAAAATGCATGGTTGTCTTGTAGGGGTCCTAAAGTTACTAAGACTGGAACAGTTTCAGAGTACGCAATGGGTATCCCAGAGACACCCACTCCCTTAGTTGTTTTTCCGGAGATGGGGACATTCATCGCTGCTTTGCCAGCTAGCATGGACTTAGTTGCTCCGGTATCGATTAAAAACAGGTATGGTTTATTTTTAACTAATAACATACCATGTGGTCCATCTTGATCCACAGGAATAAAAGGGTACAACTGTTGTTGTTGCTGTTCAGTGAACCTTCATTGTGGTTGTTGTTGATTGGACGGCATCCAGTTAGAGTTCCATTGATGCAACACATCAGTGTATGGTGCTGGTTGTTCAGCTAAATAGGGACACTCATTTTTCCAATTGCCTGGTTGGCCATAGTTGAAACACTCTGTCTGATTACCGGAATTCTGGGGTGGGGCCGATTGTGTTCCCTGCCAGTTCTATTTCCTGGTCCTTGGCATCCACCCCTCCCTCTTCCTCGCCCTCATCCTCTCCCCCACTGACCAAATGGTTGGCCAAAAACACTACACATTTGGATTTGTGCCTGTACTAATTTTTCCTGTAAATCCTTCTTTTCTTTAGCCAAATGGTCAGATAGGTGTTGTACCTGTTGGACTAACTCATGTAAGCCCAAACTAGGCCAGTTTAAGCATACTTCCTTTAACTTGTCCCTCACCTGAGGGCGTAACCCATCTACAAAAGCAGCTGACAGCCCACTTTGTGCTGGTCCTTCGGTGGGCACTGGGTACCCAGAATATGCCTCGAAGGATTCAGTTAGTCGATTTAAGTATTCGTCTATAGGCTCATCCTCTTTCTGTATGACTGATTTAATTTTCAACCAATTGGGGGTAGGCGGAACTATTACAGTGATAGCATCAACTATGCGTTGCCTACCCGCCTCAAACCCATTTTCCCCTTGTATGTTGTACTTCGGTATTGGGGTAGGAACATTAGCATGATCCCAGATTCATTTCATCAGATCGGCTGGGACAATATATTGGAGGATGGCTCTAACCTCCTCTATGGTAGGGTTTTGCAGACAAATATGTCCTGCCAGTATGCGTTGAAACTTTGTTGGGTTAGTATGAATGGGCAGAAGTGATTTAGTAATGGCTTGAAAATCAACTGCTGACCACGCCCTAGGTACCACTACTGTCGCTGGTTGTCCCATGTCCCTAGCATGCGCTGGGTTTGGGACTTCTCTCAATGGGAATATCCCTTCTTCATCCGATGAGCTAGCGCCCGAGTCAGAGCCAGAGTCTGGGTTAAATTTGTCCGGACCAACGTAGCCGTCATTGTCATCTATCACAATTGGACATTGCTTGTAATATTTTCCTTTATGTAAATATATAGGTTCTTTATTTTGATATGTTTTCAGCTGACTAGACCTAGGATCAAAAAGCATTTGTGCCTTTCTCTTTTGTTTCTTTTTCTGAGAACTTGTTAGTCTAGGTGAGGGTTCATCTGTATCTATTCGGGCTGGTTGTTCTGTGATCGGTCTACTAGACTGCCCTCCCACTGCCTGTTCTGTACTTCCTGAATCGGGTGCAGTCTGCTCTTCTCCCCGTCGGCCTTCACCTTCTGTTGTGGAGCTCACTGCTCTATCTTGAATCTGTGAAGGCTGGTATTGCGGTGGAGGAGCCGTATGGGGTGGGGGAAACCATGGGTTATCATCTTCAGATGATTCAGTTATTTGCAATTTATTTAATTCCTGTACAGGATATAATCCCTTAAAGGGTGGTTCCCCTTAAGTGTTTACCATTTGTCACATCTAAACTACTCGCAGTATGCTGCAGTTCCTTTATCTGTTCTTTTTATTTTTGCTGATTGTCCTTAAGACTATTGACTACCGAATCCTTTTCCCTTTCTTTAGCCTCGCACATCCAATCATTAAACATATAACCAGCCGGTGTACCTCTTTCTGGCTCACTTATTTTTCCCGCACTCGCTCCCATTTTCACTCATTAAGCTATACTTGTTTAACACAGGTTTAGCTAAGGCGTTATATAAATGTCTTGTTACCCCACTATCATTCCTCCTTTCATACGTATGACGCCAGTATTTTCGTATTAACCCACACTCATACTGCACATTCAAAGCAGAAAAGAAATACATGCCACTTACCTCAAAACAACTGAATGAGAGAAATCATATCATTTTCTACATAAAAAATTCAAATCTTTAAGGCAGACAGATACAGAGAGATGAAAGAAACACTGCAGAAGCAGAAAAGTCTGTTACGGGCCCTTTCATTAGCAGTATTTCGTCCACTTCCTGACTGCTGCAGCTTGTTCTCAATTCAGATCCCAGTAAACGGCACCAATTGTTAAATTTTTCATTACCTTAAGAATGAAGATGAAAACAATTCTTTCTCTCTTTCAGTGGTATTTATTAAGCACAGTACACACGTGTGGGAGCCTCATGGAAAACACCAGGGAGACTCCCAGAATAAATGAATGCGCAAGCTTATATACTGATAAAATTGCTGACCGTACAAAAATATAAAATGAACCAATTAGATCATTATACAAGACATTGAACCAATCAAAGGGTGAAATGCAGTGGTGCATCATGTAACATCAGAAAGAACAGGACTAAGGACAATGACATCTACCACAGTCTCTACACAGGCCAAGGTACATATATACACACCACACTGTTGACAAGACACCAGACTTACTACATACCTCAGTACAACTACACACACACAGCCAGAGCTATGTAGCTATGTCCTATACCCTACTATGCATAACATGTGTAGCAGTCTGATATCTCACTGGCTTGTTATCAGATATTGCATCATCATATCTCTAGGCAGAGAAAAAAAATCAGATACACTTCCATAAAAGGCACATTTCCTGCTTTCAAGCAGACTCTTGTTTTTCAGTAATTTTCCACTACTCACAGTTCATTCAAAATTCATAGTACACAGTACATCTAAATACATGCGGACTGTCACGTACTCAATTCCCTCAAACACATGCTTTGGCTGTTCATATTCTACACCTTTGTTAGCCAGAGTCCCGTACTGTTGGTTTGTACTTCAGAGATGTAGATGCCAAACAACAGTGGTCCCAGGACTGAACCCTGAGGTACTCCACTTGTCACTTGTCCGGGGATGGATGTGGAGTCAGTTACACCTACAGTTTGGGGTTCTGTCAGTAAGCCAAGTGGCAAACCATCAAGTGGCATAGGGATGTATGACCGGATTAGTATATTAATCTATGTTTCCAGACTGGGGGATGGTGTTGAAGGGCTTGGCGAGGTCCAAATAGACTTTGTGGACTGCCTTACCCCTTCAACAGCTATGCAGACTGAGTCAAAGCAGTCAATCAGTTTCAGGAGACAAGACTGGATCTCCATGAGCCCAGTCTATGTGGGGTCCAGTGTTTGAGGGTTGTCAATGTCTACATTCAAAATTTCCCTGATAATACATTCCACGGCCATGCAGATCAGGCTCATCAGACTGATGCGACGGTTGTTCCAGGGATCCATCCCCCCTTGTGGAGTGGGATAACTGCAGCTTTGTGCCACTCAGTGGGCATCAGGCTTGATGTGACGCTATGATTACACATGGCAGTTAGATGAGTTGCCATTTCATTTTGTAGTTCATGTAGTACACAGCCCAGGATGTCATCTGGTCCCATGGATGCTGTATTCTTAGTTGTGGATAGTGCGGTTTCTGCATGTGTGACTGTGATTACTGGGCAATTGACCCCTTTTCGTATTGACATGGGCCCTTTTGGGGGTGAGAGGGGGTGAATGTGGCACTAAATCCATCTGCCAGGATATTGGCACAATCCGTGGGAGCAGTCTATGTAATGCCATTATGTTGTAGCTCAGAGCACTTCTGAGCATTGCCAGTTAGATTCTGGACATAACTATAGAATGCTGTGTGGTTGTCTGTGGAATCTGTGGTGATTTTAGTTACATAACCAGCTTTGGAGGATTCCATGAGGGATCTCAACATCTTACTGGGGCTGGTAAGGGAGTTGTTTGCATTCTTGGATCATCATTTTCTCTTCAACAGTGTCTACCTTCTGTTGAATACTCTGTTAATGGCAGGAGACCACCATACTGGCTTGCTTATTTGGGAGGTGATTGTTGTTTTTCTATGTGGGATGTCAGGAATCATGCACAAGTGGATGTGCTAATACAGTGCCTTAGTGTAGGATTCTTCAGTAGAACTGTCAGCTCCTGTCTCCATGGGTGTTACAGACATTGTCACATCTGCCTTGAGTAGCATGAAGTTGGCTTTGGAGAGATATTTTATGGACAACTGTATATACATTCCTTTCACATGTTCAGTTTTATTAGCCTATGGTGGGATTACTTTGGTGAAACCTCAGTCTCATGTACTGTTGTGATGGCTTAGTCGTTAGTTACTGTGACTATAGTGTACAGGGTCCTGGGCTCATGACCTGCAAAGGCAGGTTATTTTGATCTGGCCAGAACAGCGGTTAATGCATATAGACTAATTATGGCAATTTAGGTTAGTCACACTCAATACAATTCAAATGCCCTACTTTGGCAAGACTGCTTTTGTCAATCACTGTGAAGTACACCTTTGGGGAAAAAAGTACTCCAACATTTTCTGTGGTGTGTGCTATAACAGAATAATGCTGTAGTGTGATATAGAACTCTGGTAGGGGTTCTAGTCTCACACATGGGAGTTGTGGATGTGTTTGTGTCTGTTCCTATGCCTATGTAGAGAGCAATACATGCTTAGCTAGTCACACTTACTACAATTCATTTGTCCTACTTTGGCAATCCTGCTGATGTCACTACCTGTGGAATAAACCTTTAGGGAAAGAGTACTCCTGTAATCTCTGTGGTGTGTTCTATAATTGCATAGTGCTGTAGTGTAATAACCAGTCAAGTAGGAGTTCTAATCCCAGGTGTGTGTTGATGCTTGTCATTCATGTCCTGTGTGGAGGTGGTTGTGAGTGTACAAATGGTCTCAATGTTGTGTTGGTTTTTATAATTTCTTATATGGTGCCCCTAGCATAAATCACAATATCCACTGTGCAGGAAAAACAGATGTGATATCAGTACATAGTCAGTCAAGGGTTCGATACCCTGGACTGGAAGGTATGTGACACAAACGTGCTTACCTTTTATTCTCCAAACCCACCCTAACTTATCTTTGCCTCTGTCTGCCTCTCTCACTCCCTCTCTGGTGGATGTGGAGACTTACACCTGTTTTGCTTAGGCAGTGGCATGTGTATTGTCAGTGATGCTCATGATCAGCTGATGGCCTCTGCACAGATTACAGCCCTCTTCAAGCTTATTGCATGTGGAACAGATGCGGTAACATTCCCATAGCCAGTTGCATGGAAACACACTCTAATATCTAGGAACATCATGTTGGTGTTGGGCCTTTTCATTCACTGTGAGCAGGAACTAGATCTATTCTTTGGCAAACAGCATCACAGATGGATTGGGGACTTACCTCTGACAACATACACTGTGGAAACAGGCCAACACACAGGAGGGGGATGTGCCTGTCTTGACTATGGACTGTAAGTGCTGCTATACCGCAGTTGGGGTAATATTGGTTTAACGGGGTGTGTGTGGATATGGCTGTCCTACATGTTTTAATACTTGTCATGTCAGTGTTATGTTTATGAGGAATCCCCATCTGTAGGGTCATCTGCAGACTGGGCAGTGTGTGCTGCCTTTTGTTCCTTGTGTTATCCACAGAGCACCTATCTCTCAATTGCAGAATGTATTGTGAAGATTGCAGTCAATAGATGGTGACAGCCAGGAGAGTTACTGACATCATATCCTTCATAGGACATATGTTGCATCAAACCCTGTTACGACAGGTAAAGTATGAGGTTATCACAGTGACATGTCAATATTGGCCCTGTGATTGTGCCTTCAGCCACAACTCTGTCAACCTTTGTACGTATGTCATGCAATAGGGGGTGCATATGTTCTGTGCACCATATTCATTGACAGCATATCTGATAACAAGCCAGTGAGATATCAGACTGCTACACATGTTATGCATAGTAGGGGTTATATTTGAGGACATAGCTTGGGCATTCTGTGGTTGTGTGCACAGTACTGAGGTATGTGTAAGTCTGGAAATTGTCAACAGTGTGTGTATAGTGCATATGTACCTTGGCCTGTGTAGAGACTGTGGTAGATGTCATTGTCCTTAGTCCTGTTCTTTCTGATGTTACATGATGCACCACTGCATTTCACCCTATCAGCTTACATGTCTGTAGGGGCGGACACACACATGTCCCAAACCACAGACCGCCATCGGACCACACTGTGTAGCGGCCCAGGTTATGTAGGTTTGTTGTGTTAATGGCCCATATGAGGATGGTGTACATCAGATAGTCCATATACTGTAATAGGATGCTAGCTTACCATATGTGGCTGTGGCTGTGTTCACATTGGTTGCGGCTATGCACTTTCACACTGGTGTCTGTTACTCTGTGATGTGACATGCCTGTAGAGCCTGCTTTCTATGCAGGTACATGTATATTCCCACACAGGAGATGTAGTCCAATGTTGAGTCAGTCTGCCTGTAGCCTGCACTGTGCTTTATTACATGCCTAGCAGCTTACTGTACTTATCCAGTGAGATGTCATGTTCAGATACTTGCCAGATGTACTGCTGCCTGGCCACCATAACAGTCACATATGTCAGACAAAGCAGTGGGATGCTGTTCAGATGTATGTCACTAACTAGTGGATAGTATGTGGCCATGGCACCTCTGTACCAGCGTTTTTTATGTGTCAGGACAGACAGGGGTGTATGAATGCATAAACTATGGGGGCAATTGTATACCTGTATGTACATGTTATACCCATCTACATGGCTGTTAACATCCACATTGACAGGCCTGGTCCACATGTCTTGCACGAAGGGGTTCTGTGTACACCACTGGACTGACCCGAGTGTGTCAGACTGTCCACATATATTGGCCATATTGCAGCTGTAGTCCACAGGGAGATTGCTGTGCTAGCAGTGGTACTGTACTATGCAGTCCATAGGATGTTTGTAAGTAGCCAATGTTGCACATGTTAACAGCAGATGTGGCCTCCCACACACACACCATTTCTGTGAAGACAATCCCTATTACAGTAGCAATAGTCTACAAATATAACTGCACTACATACATGACATCCCCTTGCACTGAGAGGTTGGGACTATTGGGGCTGAGGTAGGGCTCCACTTCATGTGCAGGACATATGGTGAACATATATGCATAAATGATTATACATATATCCATATAGCTATGTACACATATACATATCTTGCTTACTGTATGACAACAGTTTTAAACATATGTGCCTGTGTTCCAGCCTCTGTCCTCCATCTATATACCAGGCTTTTCACATATGACATGCTGTCAGGGGTTGTTATGTAGTGGGCTGAGTGAATGTCATGCTGTCATTCCTGCCATCACTCCACAGCTGTTGTGTCCCCCACACATACTGGGGGGGGGGTTGGAGCCACATATGTTTGGGTTTCACCTACACAATACATGTGTGCCCTAATGCACTCCTGAGGCCAGTGTATATGGCCCAGTATTAGTGAGTGTAGGGGGGGGGGTGCACCATGACTAACCTAGGTTGTTACAACATGTGTGGGCATCTGGGATAAGCTGTCTTAAGGTATGTGGATATACCTTGGGTAAATGCAGGCCTACAGCCTCTTGCCATACGGGATGTTCTGTTTGTCAGTGTGACTGTGATGGTGTCAGGTATGCCTTGTTATGTAATAGATACATCTCATGGTATCAACTGGGGTCTGTACCCCCTAGGGATTGTGTTCAGAGTGTAGATAGAGGCTGCTGACCTATACATCTGCATTATGTACTGTTAATTGTCTGGTATGCTGTGGCCCAGTCTGTCAGTAATAATGTACTACTTGAAGGCCTCGGCCTGTGCAGCAGCATATGTCAACCTTTCCAGCCTACTGTCTTAGCATAACTGTTTCACAGTTGCATTACACTGTTCATATGGATTTCAGTGTCTAAACAACTACATGTCATGACATATACAACTGTTATAGTACACAAATAAAGCTTTCACATTCATTTATGCACACCTGAATGTGTTGTTATACCCTTTGATATCTCTGTGGGTATATGTTGCAGGCTATGAATGTCATTCGAGTGGGTGGCTCATACAGTTTCTGGTTGGTAAGGTGGTGACTGTAGGAATACTGCCTGCTCCATATTGTATGCATGTACTACATATGTATATTACTGCACAAATCTCTGTGTTTGTATGGGTAGTTACTATACATGTATATATATGTATATATCTATATCTATATCTATATATATATATATATATATATATATATATATATATATATATATATATATATATATATATATATATATATATATATATATATCTATATATATATATATATATATATATATATATATATAGATATAGATATATACCTGTATCTGCATATATTTGTGTATATGTATCCTAGGGATGGCCATTTCGTGTCTGGTCCTGGTTATGGGATCTGCACCACTTGGTACTGTATTACAGGGTGATCGTGCTTGGCTGGGGGGTATACCTATTCGTACCAGACGTATATTGTGTGGGGCCTCTCAACCCCATTAACATTGCATGAGGACATATATGTTTTGTTACTTCCACATTATCTACAGATGTATGTCCATATATAGCTATACATGTATATATATATATATATATATATATATATATATATATATATATATATATGTATGTATATATATATATATATATATATATATATATATATATATATATATATCTGTATATATATATATATATATATATATATGTATAAAACCTGCCGTATACATTTAGACATGTAGAGGTGGACATATATATTTATAGATGTAGGCATTTCCATGTTTATATGTTTATATATATATATATATATATATATATATATGTTTATATGTTTATATAGATATATAAATATATATATATATATATATATATATATATATATATATATATATATGTTGTAACCGTTTAGATATTAATATGTTTACTCACACACATACATCTACATGTTGGAATACATTCTCTGTACTGTTGAATGACTGAGCTGGGTGATATGTTTGTGAATACATCAAAGACATGTATATCTGAGATGGCTTTGTGGTAAATCCCTTTGGATGTGGTGTGCAGGTTCATGGGTTTGATCCTAGCAGGGGCTGCTTATTTTGTTGCTAGGCAGAACAAGGGCCATTAGATACAGTGTGATTATGGTACTTTTGAGTTGTTGTTATCGGGTTTGTACGGGGTAAGCACTGACTACACAGGTTAAGCAGTTTAGGGGCGTACTGAGTGTAGGACACTGTAACAGGAAATTAGCAGTGCTTACCTCCACGCAAACCCACGAATATGGCCTTAAACTCACTTAATAGTGCTGACATATGCTTACTACTGCTTATTGCTGCTTAACCTAACTATTTCTTTATGCATAATGATACTGACACCTCACATGTGCATTTCCTGCAGTATTCCAGTTTATATATGTATATATATATATATATATATATATATATATATATATATATATATATATATATATATATATATATATATATATATATATATATATATATATATATATATATATATATATATATATATATATATATATATATATATATATATATATGTATATATATGTGTTCTTTAAAACAGTACTCCAATTCATATATATATATGTTATTCCATGGGTTATGCAACATACATATTACTCATAAAGTGCTTTGCTATGGGAAATGGTATGTCTCAGTTCCCTTCCTATCCCCCCCTCTTTTCTCGCTTACATCAACCGGGCCATCCCATTAGAATGGGTTCATCTAACCCCGGCACGCCTCAGCCCATAATGTCTTACCCATCATTCCCTCCACCCTCTTCCACCTCCACATCTATCATCCTTCCAACAGGTTCCATCCGAATCTCACCACACCACTACACATTGCCCACTCTCCACTTTTCGGGACCCATCATGTGTACTTATGCTGTATGGGGTCCTGGGAACTTCAACACATTATTGCACTAACACCTCATAGCTTGCCTTACTGCAGTACTACAATTCACATATTTTTGTTCTGTGGTAGGTTATACAACATCACACTGTACATAGTTACATTTCACATGTTCAGTTTGATTTTCTTATGGTGAGGATTTGTTTGTTGACACCTTACTCTTATGCATTGCTATGATGGTTTAGTGGTTAACTACTGTAACTGTAGTGTAGAGGGTTCAAGCCTTGCAGAGGCTGTTTATTTTCTTGCTGGGCAGTACACGCGCCATTGGGTACAGAGTGATTAAGGCACTTTAAAGCAGTTGTGAGTGGGTTTGGGCAGATTTGCACTATGGTAGGCACTGCTAACCTCTGGTTGCGGTTTCTTACACTCAGTTAGCTTCTACTTTGCTTAATCTGTGTAGGCAATGCTTACCCCCACACAAACACATGTAAACATGCTTGCTAGTGCTTATATATGCTTATTACTGCTTATTTGTGCTTAAACCTGCTTACTAGTGCCTTATTCATTATGACACTGACACTTCACGTGCATTTCATGCAGTGCTCCAGTTCACATTTAAATGTTATTATGTAGGTTATACAGCGAAAAGATGTAAAAATATGTTCATATACAGATTTCACATGGAAAAATGATATGTGCTGCAGTGGGACTCAAACTAGGAATGCCTGTTATTTAGGGGGATGCTCTAACCACTACACTATCGCTGTGCTGCTTCATTTGCATATATATTCCTTGTTATCCTCTTCAGCCTTTTCAGCTGCTTTAACCACAGTTAAGCGATGGGCACACCCATGCACCTAAGGTTAGCTGTACTTGGGATTTTAAAAAAATATATAAGGGCTTCTTTGTTTTATTTTTCTGTACTGTTGCTGTTGTACACATGGGGACTGTTGGTGGGGACATGTAGACACCTATGAGCAGTCTCACTCATTTATTTACACATTCTTCTGTTCTACTTTGCAGGGGCATGTTTATTCTGAGAGCTCTGCTCTCAGACATGCCACCTGCACTCGTCCACATTCCGTGTAGCATTAGGAGTTCAGGCAGCACGCCTTCATTAATATGCATGGCGTGCTGCCGTCCTCCTCTTCAACTGCCGCTTCCGTGCAGGACTAGATTAGTCCTACACAGAAGATTAGTAAATCCGGAGGAATATGTTTATGCATGTGGAACACAATATTTAATAATATGTAAATATAAGAATAAATATGGATAATTTAGTTGTTTAACTTCATATAACACAGTTGGTTGTTATTAATAAACAGTAAAAGTGCTTGCTTATTTTGTTTCTAAAGAATACTTAGATAACACACGTGTATTAAAAAAAGTTTTTTTTTAGTTCTTATTATGTCAGTTAAACTAAAAGCTATCAAATAAAATAAGTCAATATAAAATACAGTGCTGTTAAAATGTCACTATTTATACCCCATATTAGTGGCAAGAGTTTTGCCGACCTTAAATACAGGGACTCTGGATACACTTTCATTATAGGTTCATAGGTTCATAGGTTCATACTAGGCTATCTGCCCGAGGGCATTTACAAGCCTAGCCCATAGTTTTGTGGCTTACGCCACCCCTTTAGTATGGGGAACTATACCCATTATTTTGCTGTGCCTCTGTCGAGCAGTGACACTGAGGTAATCCCTGGGGTATATCTGCGATCTCCCATCCATTGGTCAAGATTTCTCTTGAACAAGGCCAGCGAGGTGCTCTGCCTCACATATACCGGGATTTTGTTCCACAGCATAGGGAGTCTTTGGGTGATGAATCTATCCCTCCAGCACGCCCTATTAATAGCCGTGTCGAGGTTTAAGTCTCCGCCCTTGTGGCTCTGACGGATCTAGATTTTTGAGGTGAAGCATATTCATCAAATCTGGGTTTGACATGGCCTTGTATGTTAGGCAAAGGTCACCTCTGAGCAAGCGGTAAGTGACTGAATAGAGCTGGAGTTCTTTCAGTCGGGCAGCATAGGACAGATGTTTGAGACCCTTTATCCTTTTGATGAGGAACTTTGTGGCCTCTCCAGCTGCTGCAAGTGTCGGGTCAGATACATTCGAATGGGGCATTGTACTCAATCATTGGTCTGATGAGTGATGAGTATAGGGAGACTATGACCTCCCTTGATCTAGATGAGAATCCCTTCATGATAAGGTGGGCAATGTAGAAGGTCTTCCTAACTACTTTAGCTACATGGGTGTCGAATGACAGACTACTATCAACCTGGGTCCCCAGGTCCCTGATAACGTCTTCTGTGCTCAGTGGATTGCCACCTATTTGGTAGCTAGGGGTAACCTTGTTTTTCCCAAAGGGTATGACTATGCATTTTTTGGCATTTAACTTTAGGCCATGGCTCTGGCACCAGTTATCCATTTCTGTGAGACCCTTCTGAAGGATATCTGTGTCAGATGTGTTTTCTACTATGGCCCAGTTTGCAGTCATCTGCAAACTTTGTTAGCCATAACCCTCCTGTGTTTGCTTGTACTTCGGAAAAGTAGATGCCAAACAAGAGTGGGCCCAGGACTGAGCCCTGTGGTACACCACTTGTGACAGGCTTTGAGTCTGACATGGCGCCAGCAACTCTGACCCTGTGGGTTCTGTCACTCAGCCAGTTTGCAACCCATCTTGTGATGTATGGGTTAACATTTAAGCTGATGAGTTTTTCAATGATACCCGAGTGGGGTATTGTATCAAGGCCTTCGCCAGATCGAGGTAGGCTGTATGGACTGCCTTTCCCTCATCAATGGCTTTGGTGACTGTTTTGAAAAAGTCAACCAAGTTTAGAAGGCATGATCTGCCTTTGACAAAGCCAAACTGGGATGGATCCAAAGTCTGCAAATTCCCTATGTCTTTATTTATGAGGTCCATTATGATCCTCTCCATGGCTTTGCAGATAAGGCTTGTCAAGCTAATGGGCCGGTAATTTCCAGGGTCGGTGGAGGCACCGCCTTTGTGAAGTGGGACCACAGTTGCAGTCGCCACTCCTGGGTGCGTATCCAGAGGTAAGACTATGATTAAACAGCTGTCCTAGCTGTGGGTTTAATTCCTCGTTGAGTTCGTGGAGCACACAGCCGGGGACACCATCAGGTCCCATGGATGCTGTGTTTTTGCTTTGGAGAGAGCAGTTCTCACTTGGGCGTTGGAGATGTTTGGGGGGCTACAATCGCTTGGTATAGATATCTCTCCTTTTGGGGGGGAAGGGGGGGAGTTTGCACTGAACCTGTCAGCCAGTATGTTGGCAATGTCTGTAGGATCAGTAATCTTCACATCATTTTGAACTAGTTCTGAGCATATCTGGGAGTTTCCTCCCAGGTTTCTAACATAGCTAAAGAAGGCCTTATGATTGTCTTTTGAGTCTTTAGCTATTTTTCTCTCAAAATTTGCTTTGGATGATTTTATGAGAGCTCTTAGTATTTTACTTATAGTGATCAAGGGTGTCTTACCTTTTAAGGATTTTGCTCTATCTTGTAGTAGCTTCCTCCTTTTGTTGTAGAGTTTGTTTATGGCTGGGGTCCACCAGACTGGACGCTTGCCTTTGGTACAAAGAGTCTTTGTTTTGCTTGGGATTGCCTTATCCATGCAGTCCTGCAGGTGCTGGTAGAAGGCATTTGTAAGTGATTCAGCGGCTTGAGTACTGTTTTCTGCCAGCTCGGGGCCTTAAAGGAGACCACACTAGTCTTTAGAAGTGTGAAGTTGGCTTTCGAGAAGTTCTTTACTGTGGTCTTTTTATTTCAGGTGGGGTGGGATGAGGACCTCCAGCGAGATTAGTTTGTGATCTGATCTCACCAGTGAGGGGTATACTTCCGGTGTTGAACATTGTGCTCCCATGTTCGTGATGATGAGATCAAGTATGTTTTCTCCTCTTGTGGGGATGGTGACTAGTTGTTCCATGGCATTTGAGTTTATGAATTCCAGGAACTTTTGGGCTAGGGTGTTTGGGCTTGAGTAGTGTTCCCAGTCTATATTAGGGTAATTGAAGTCACCTAGTATGATGGTGTTTGGTGATACATTTATCCCTCTAGTGTTTTCAGGAAGGCCATGTGAGGTTCCTGAGTTTGTGAGGGTGGCCTGTAACATGCTACAATTTGCAGAGCAGTCTTGCCTATGGTTAATTGCACCTGGATGGTCTCCGATGCATCGTGCATTGCCACCAGTCTTGAGGTGTGGGTGTCCTTGATGAATATGTATACCCCCCTCCTTTCTTGGTATTGTCCGGATTTTGGGGCCGGAACGCATGATATGAGGTAAAACCTGATAGTGCTGGGGTGCTCTCAGGAGCCTTGAACCAGGTTTCTGTCACAGCACAGACATCGATGTTCTCCATACTGAGAAGGGCCTCGAGTGCGTGCATTTTGAGATTTAGACTTCTGGCATTGAGCAGCATTACCCTTAGTTTTTTTTCTTTTTTGAGTTCAAGGGTGGTAGGTTTAGAATTTGAGCCTTGCCTAAAAAGGCAGTATGGGGTGGCAAGAGCCTTTGCCAATATCCGAATCCCAGGGTGACAGGTGCAAGCCGTCCCTTGCAAAGCAGCGTGGCTTGTCCAGCATGTCATCCCAGGCAGACAGACATTGGATCCCCTTTGAATGACACCAGAGTTTAAGCCAATTGTTAAAGCTGATCATCTTATCTCTGTATTGTGGCATCATTCTTGGTGAAGGTAGGATACTGCTCAAGGTCAGGGTCATACCTGCCTGGGCTACATAATCAGAGAGCTCCTCAATGTCTCTTTTCATGTAGTCCAAGGAGGTACGTCTCAGGTCGTTTACACCAGCGTGGACAATGACTGAGTCAGATTTGTACCTGCTGTTGAGAGACCTGAGTGCTTGCGTTATGTGGCGGATTCTAGCGCCCGACAGGCAGCTTACTGTGACCTTCTCCTTACTCAGTCTGGTGAGCGGGACGTCAGTGTGTCTGACTATGGAGTCACCAATGACTAGTGTGTCTGGCATTGTGTTTGGCCTTAAGGGCTGTGACTGTTTGACACTCTGACTGTGAGGTCTATGTGTTGCAGGTGTTGTGTTCTGAGGTGGTGGTTGTTTGGGTGTCTGCTTTGGTGGCCTCTGCTGTTTTGGTAGATTTTTGATCAGAGCCTCCGAGTATGTCTTTGTGTGTTTATGTGTATGATTTGAGGTTGTGATGGTACTATGTGAGACTGGGTCTATAGTGTGTGTGGTAACCTTCTCCTCCTGACTGGTCTTGCCAATCCTATGTTGAGAGAGCTCAGCCTCCAGTTTGGCCATATAGTTGCATCTCTCGCATGTATTTGTGTTTTGTGGGAGGAGGAGAGGGTTGTCTGTGTACATGAGGCAATTGTAACATTGCCTCAATATTCCCAGGTTCACCAGCTGAGCAGGAGAGGACACTAGCAACTGATCCCTCGACATGCTAGAAGGACTAGACAAAAAAACTTTAAAAGAGATTCCGGGGGACGTGGGTGACCGAGAAATGGGGGTTTGCCTTTTTGGGGTGCTATCGTCCTGGGACAACAATAGTATTCAGTTTTAAGTTGCCACAAGAGTTGTTTATATTCCAACTGATTTTCCAATGTTTTTCTCTGACATTCAGAAGAACTTTATGCAAAATAGTAATACAAAACCCTTTGAAATGCAAAGTAAACTGTTGTGTGTTTGTATAGGACATTATTATGACATTTCAAAAAAGATAATGTTAATAATGTTCATATACCCTTTTCTTAGTGTTTATTTTTCATTTTTTTCTTACACAACATCTGGGCACACAAAACATTTTGCTATGTGTACCACTCTTTCTGCTGCACAATTGGCCTTTTGAAGGAATGCAGGGTATTTAGGGACATTACGGCTGCCCAAATATATGTAAATATTGTCTGCAAGCACCACACATTTTAGTAGTGTTTATGTCTGAGAGATTCTCAAACAACTTTTTCATGTTATTATTAGCCATTTTGTATACAAATATAGATTGTTCAACTAATTTATGTATTGCTGGTATTGCCTTTAAATCTATTATAAGAAACAGCTGGAATATTTTTTTGCATCCAGAGTTGAATTGTTAAACAAGGGCTCTCAATGAAAGGGCTTGCTATCAGTTGTACCAGCAGTACAGTGTCCAAACAGGGAATCAATTCTTACATTAGACTTGTCTAAACCCACAGTTAGGAGTAGTTTGTGTCTGTGTCTCCAATGTGTGGCTATATTGTTACTAATATCTGTTAGCATATTTCTTGGATAACCCATAGCAAAAATATATATAGATAGATTTTAACCTGCTTGTTTCATAATCAAACATAGTTCTATGGGAAATCATTAGTGCCAGTCTGATAAAAATATGCATTACTAAATGTTGGACTGAAACCATCTTGTGCCTTAAAAATAGTAGTATCAAGGTGATTTACCTTGTGTTGTGTAGAATTAAAAGTAAACTTTAAGAAATGAGTTGCTGAGTGTAAATATCAAACAAATTCTTCTACTGTATCTTCTGACCTGGATCATAAAAAATGTTGTCCAGGTATCTTAAAAATTATTTGTAGCACTTATAAAATTTGTTTGGGAACACATGTAACATTTCCAACCCTTTCATGACAAAGTAGGCAAAAAGTGGAGTACATGCAGCACCCACAGTCACACCCTTCTTTTGCTTGTAAAATTCATTTTCAAAGTAAATTGAGTTGTCCAATATAAGATGCATAAAATCTATGATTAACTTATCTATTTGGATAAATGAAATTGGTGTATCATAAAGCGTCTCATAACAATTCAGCACCCTCACTTTGTGAAATACATGTAAATAAATCTGACACATCTGTAGTAAGGAAAGTAATGTTGACATCCCATAAGTTACATTTCAACCTTTCTAAAAAATCCCAAGAGTCTTTCAACATATAAGTAGGCTCATTAAATACTGATTTACATAATATGTCAATCAAAACTGCAAGTTAATAAGTCTTTGTGCTTTGTGCCACAACTATTGATCTAAATGGAGGGTTTGCTATAGCCTTGTGAAGTTTTGGTATCCCTAAAATTGATGTTGTAACAGGGTTGGGCATATATAAAAAAAATCATAAGTTGTCTGATTGACCCTTGCATAAGGCAGTCATGTAAAATAGCTTAACTAATTTATATCCTGTGTTCACCTGTTTCCTTGACAATAGTGAATAAGTACAGGTGTCTTGTAACACTTCAAACACAATGTTGGAGCAATCTATTATCATCAAATAACACTGTGTCACCCCCTTTCTTTGGTTTCACTATGCAAATATACTCGTCATTTGATAAGGCTTTTAAAGTTTCCCTTTCCTCATTGGAAAGGTTGTACTGTCTATTCTGTTACTTAACATTAGCATCATTTTATATTTCTGCTTCACGCGATTTTTCAAACACTGAAACCAAGGGGTGCACAGTGGAGTGATACTTTGTTTTTAATCAAGAACTCATTGCTTATTGCTAAGAGTTTGCATATCTCTAAATATCCCACAGGTTAATCCGGTGTCTGAATTTAACTTCTCTTCTGTCATTTCATTTCTTAGCACAGCTTATCTTTACTCTTTGCCAGTTTGGCCTTTAACCTTTGTGAAACTGCTCTGACTATTTTTGTAACTTATTCATACCTTCATTCTCTTTCTTTAAAGTATCCAAATTCTATTATAATTCAGTGGTTCATTTATGCATTTGGAATCACTTAGATTAGAACTTTCAAGTTTATTACAGTAGAGAGTCAATTATCCAAACGTCGATTATCCGAAATATCAATTATCCGAACCAGCCTTCCAAAGTTTTTGGGCAGGAAAAATCATAAATTCTGAATATGTAAACATTATACATATTTGTCTGTGCATGTTTTGTGAGCGCATGTATGAAAAATATTCCTTATTGTCCACTGGAATCTCTGAATGGTTGAAAAGTGTATTCCTGCGTGCAGAAAAATCAAGATTTTAGAATTTTTTTTATCCCTTTCAATTGTATGTTTGGTTATCCAAACAGTTTCAATATTTGAACTACCCTAGGTCCCAATTAGTTTGCATAATTGACTCTCTACTGTACTCTAGTTCTCTACTCAGAGTTGTTCCACATATTCAATGAGCCAGCTGGAAAAATCAGCAGTTCACCAGTTTATTTTTCTGTTTTCTGTTCTATTCTGCTGTTTCTTTAGCTGGAAAAAGGTAAATCAATAAATTTTTAAATCTTTCAGTGATTTTATATTCATTTTACAAAAGCATCTCATCAAACTATACTATTGAATCTCCCTTGCTTTCTTGCATGTCAAAGCCCTGGCCTTTCCTTACTGAGCTATAAAATCTTGGGAGAATTGTCTTTCCCTTCTTGTTGTTTAGTCCTTTGCTGTACAACTGCAATTCCCTCATATGCCTGCAATACCTTTTGTACAAGTCCTTACTTGTGTATATATATATCTATCTATCTAGATATAGATATATATATATATATATATATATATATATATATATATATATATATATATATATATATATATATATATATATTTGTGGTTCAAAATATCTAATGCACATTTGACTGAAACGATTTCTGGGTGTATAAAAGACTGAATGCTCTTTTTTTTTGGTTTAGATAACACTGAGTGTGCAGGAAAGTGAGTGCCTGACTAAAAAAGGTTTATTGCATATTTATGAGTGCTATCAAGTTAGGGTAAGAGTAAACGTACTGATTTTTTGTTCTGCATGTGTTGTGAATTGTAGTGGCACTTTTAGGGAGGGAAGCTTTTTAGTAATGTAATGTGTAGGGTTAGCATACAAGCGTAAAGTGGGCAAAGGACACAGATGAATGATGATGAATTATCTTTTAGTACACTATGAACACTATAAAATCTGACTATTTAAATAGTGTAAAATGAGCACTTGCATATCTTTCTGAATATGCTTTGGAATGCATTTGTCCTTAAGCTACTTGGAGATCTAATGCATTTGTCAAATAATTTCAATTGGGTTTATAACAATCGTTCAGCAGACTTTTCTTTGAATGCTGCTAGATCAAAGAAATTCTGTAAAAACACCCTTTTGGAAATCCTGGAAAACATTGTTTGCAGTGGTTAAGCCACCTCCCCCACATCTGCTGATGTAGAAATAAGAACACCTCCTCCCCACCCCCTGAAATTATATATACCTACTCAGAGGTTATACAGCAGCAGAGAAAAGGGATAACTTCACTATTGCTGAAAGGTGTTTTGGCAGAATTTCTTCAATCTTAGCAATATTGGCAATCAAAGAAATCAATGTCAATAGATTGACTGCATCTATTTTAATTGAGGGGGTATTAGAATATCCCTTTTCTACAATAGTCTTTGTAGCATGTGGTTGTAGAAAGGAAGGTGCTTCTCAGCTGCAGTAATCTTGTAGTGTACGAGAACATAGTCTCTGAGAAAGCAGAGTAACCGCTGCTACATCGTAAATTATGCAAATCTTAGGCGGTATGTGAATAAGTGTTTCCTGACTTTCAGCCAGCATAACATGCAATGGAGCTGTCTAGCACAGTTATTGCTGGGAAACCTTGCAAACTATTTTCAAGCAACCTTAACCATATGATATAATATTTTTTGAAGCTTTGTAAAAGCCACAGTTCCATAAAGAGGCATGCAGATGTACAATGTTATATTTATTATGTACTTATTTGATAAGGTAATGATTGGCTTTGAAAATGTGCATTTTATTTTTCATTTTAACTTTGTGATGTTGTTTGAAAATGAGCTGGTGATCTATTCTAATGGCTAAATACATAGTAAAATACTTGAATTTATTTGTTACCCCATTTGTGAAGTGCCTGCTTAGTAGACTTCTCCTTTTTTTGTTGCCTTTTTTTCCCATACAACTGGACATCACTGGGCACTAGTGCCACTCCTCATTCATTGATTCTACCTCCTCCTCCATGTTGCCCTCAGACTTCATCTGATTAGAGTAAGGACAGACGAGAAGAACAAGGCAATGTCACATTGCTGCTGTGAGGAAGTTCCCACTATAACCTGCTATCATTCCCCCCATTTTCCCATCTGAAATATCTGAAGGGTTCGGCATGCAATGGGGAAAATGGGACTTGCTGACATATCACCCCAGTTCAGCTAATGTCCACCCTTCTTTCTCCTGTTTGGGCAATGCAGCCCTCCCCATCCTCAATCTATACTAAGCATCAAACATAGGAAATGCCTATTCCTTGATGGGTATGCTCACACCTCTGTGCCAACACCACATTACACACAAGCTGCTAATCATACCTGGATCACTGGGGTTGTAGACAGGGCTTTATCCCTTTATGTCACATTGTTTCAATGTAGTCATCATTTATCAGACCTGTCAGTGAGTACAATGCCCACTTTGTGATATACCGTAACAGGCACATACATACCAAAGGCGGCATTTGTATGTACCTAACCAGACACATCCAACAATTTGAAATGTTCATGGAGATTCCTTACTAGAAGAATACAGTGCATAAATAACATGTCCTAAGCAGATTGCCTCAAAGCACTATCCCTGTACTCTGCATCCTACAGACAGTTGAGGAGAGATCTATGCCTAGCTTTCAGGCATCATCAGACCTCACTTTGATGGCCATCTTGCATATCTGCAAAGCAAAAAGCACCAGAATTACCCATTCTAAAGACTTAAACCTTTACTGTGATATAAACTGGATATGCTGGAGACACAGACCCCTTCTCTGGAACAGGTTCCCATCCATGTGAAGCAGAGTTCCTCCCTAGCCCAACTCAAGTGTAACTTGGAAAATTGGAATGAGAAGAGGAAATTCATCCCTGGTTTGCCACCTATGTCTCTAATGGACACAGTTAGTCTGTAAGTGTTTCATCTCCCAACCCCCTACTTATACTTACAAAGGGTACCAGAACTTGTCAGAGATTTGGGATGCATGGCTAGGCTTCAAAAGGCCCATAGTGGTCTTTATCCTAGTACACATCTAGGAATCTTAAGCCCATGCTTATTAGTAGTGTGAGTGTTTATTTTGGGCACAAACAATGTAGGTGTGTTTTTGTTGGAGTTCTTTTCAGTTAGTTATCATGCAACATTATGACAACTTTTTTTCCAGGTGTAAATGAATTCTAGTGTTGAATGAAAAACAGAAAGTCAAAAAAGGTGAATTCAGTTTGTTTTTCCCAGAGAGGATAATGCTCCTGTTAACTACCATATGAGATCACATGTCCTTCTACCTCTTTGTTTAATATAGTCAAATATAAGGTTCATCAAAAATAGGAAAAAGGTCATTCTGCCTGGAGTGTCATTTATTCTTTCAGTCTGGATATCAGCAAAATGCTCATTATCATTCAATGATAGAAGAAAAAGCTGAATCTCATGTGTGTAAGTCCAAAAAATAATATCCAAGAAAGGAGTCCCCAGGTGGTACAGGTTCAGCAGCAAAAGTCATGTTAATGAAATAAAAATGTAACTCAATATGTATTCCTGATGAGAAGAAGGATGGATGATATGAGACAAGAGTTTCAGATGTCTTAAATGAAAAATCTCACTAAAAGCTGCTGGTAGAGGCATAACATATAACCTACAAGGAATTATACCAACTGGGGCTACTTTCAGGTAAAGATATGCCCATGAACAGCAATGTAATTCAAAAACTGTGAGAGGAAGATGAAAGGGTAGCACAAGGATGTATTTTTCCAAACCAGGGTTGCAGGTTCCTTCCCCATTATACATGCTACGTGTTTGATTTTGAACTAGTGATTGAAATCACATTAAGATGTTTCAGGCATGAAACTGTCTTGAAAAATAGGAAGAAGTTAAATGAAATTGTCCAAGGCTGAAGAGTACACAGTTGCGGTCACATTCTGTGGGACCTATTCCTAAATATTAGAAGACAATATAGCAGGAGTGATACATAATATGCTTGCCTGCCTACCAAAACCCTGACCAGTTCACAAACAGCTGCAGACAATGTATACCTGTGGAACCATTGAACTACATGTGCAGAGTATTTATGCAAAGCACCACCCCGAACTGTACACTATGCATCAGGTCAGCACCTCTGGACTATTGTCTGGTCCAAAAGGATGACTTATGGGGCAACCATGTAGTACACAATGGTGCTGCACTTGTTGGTCCAGTGATACTGTTTCCACTAGCATGTCACTCTGCATACAGTACTTCTGACTACCAATCCAGTGCTGTTAAAATAAATTAATGGCTGTACAGAAGCACTGTGTACATACTTTTCTTGCCCCTATATAGTTATGGTGGTGAGCTTTCATTAATGATCCCTTCTTTACTATATTTAAGCAAAGAACACTGATCTGCTGTCATGCATAAAGACGTACTTTTTATGACCAGAGTCAGGCATTGCAGCAGAGTGTAACACAAAAACAGCAGACTACTAGTTAGAAAAGTATGCAAAGCATAATTTATTGCTTTCCAATGTGTCTACTACAGTTTAGGTGTCTGCCATTTCAACACAAATTTTTCTCAGAAAGCACTTTCACCAATAGTGTACAATTCCCTTTTTTCTATGTTGTGCAACCTTGGAGTAGGTATACTTACATTCAGGGGTGTTTGGGGTGTACTCCCCAAATGGGGGTGCAGGAGGGCTTGTACCCTGTAAAATATGTATTCAGTATTTCACTGATAATGCTTTCAGTGGATCTTTTTTTGGAGTTCTTGCTTTTGAGGAAAGTGGTATCAGTCTATCAATGGGAATCCTAATTCTGTACATAGCAGTTCAGTATGCAAAGCATAGTTTTGTACATAGAGGTTCACTGACTGAGTGTTGGCATAATAGTTAAGATGTTTACCTTGCAGACGCAGCATATGGGGTTTGATTATTACCTTTGGGAAACATGACTAGGCTTAAAAAGACACCCTGGGGGTCATTAGTCTATTAATTACCTATGAGCCTCTCTACAGAGCTGTGATGTCATACTGAATAATACAACAGTGGCCTATGAGCCTCTCTACAGAGCTATGATGTCATACTGAATAATACAACAGTGGCCTATGAGATTCTCTACAGAGCTGTGATGTCATACTAAATAATACAACAGTGGCATATGAGCCTCTCTACAGAGCTATGATATCATACTGAATAATACAACAGTGGCCTATGAGCCTCTCTACAGAGCTATGATGTCATACTGAATAATACAACAGTGGCCTATGAGCCTCTCTACAGAGCTGTGATGTCATACTGAATAATACAACAGTGGCCTATGAGCCTCTCTACAGAGCTGTGATGTCATACTGAATAATACAACAGTGGCCTCTGAGCCTCTCTACAGAGCTGTGATGTCATACTGAATAATACAACAGTGGCAGATGAGAATGTGTATTATGTGTCCCTATGAAGAATTTATAAGGATGGTGTGAGCAGCATTTTTTCTTCTGTTCAGAAACAAACATAAGTAAATGCAATTACTGATTAATCCCTACACTCTGGGTCTTCAGGTTTTCAATAGTTTACAAATGTTCAAATCAGATGTCTTATTTGCGAAGATAAAAAAATGAAAACATCAAATCAAAATCACAAAGGCAGTGGAAAATTATCTTAACAAGAAACTGGGTGCCCTATTTGAAGTTCTAAACTTAATAAGGTGAGCACCAAAACTAAGTACAAATCAGGAGAATTAACAATAAAATGCAAAGGTTGTTGACACATTAAAATCATGAGGGGATCTGCATCTCCCACATATTGCTAATTATATATACTAACTCAGAGATGCAAATAAGAGGGAATTCTTCAAGACACAACAGTTTTTGACATATATTTTGACCACTCTTGCTCTCCTGCTTCATCCATAGAGCATAGCTATGTGACCCACATCCACCACTATGATCCATCCCCCCAGTCTATAATGATTTACATACTGAAACTGGCATGGAATCTAAGTAATGGGGGATGTCATGTTGTCTATTTTCATGTGTGTGTGTGTGTGTGTGTGTGTGTGTGTGTGTGTGTGTGTGTGTGTGTGTGTTAATACATTTATGGCCTCCCCATGCTGCTTCCTCCTCCATGTAGTCACATGGTTACACTTGAGAGGGGACCATGCACTGGTGATGTATGATGTCATGACCTGCCTTGGCAATAGCTCAGCCATATCCTCCCAATGACATCTCCAGCCTCCATCAGAGATCATTAGGTGGAACACTCACATGATTGCCCTCCACCATGATAGGCACACCTCACCCCTCTCTTTCAGCACCTCAGACACCTAAGGCATTAATTGTCCTGGAGGCTCCTGAACCATTGTCAGAGCTTTATCTCTGCATCATGACACTGGCTGCATTTGTAGACTTAATAATATAGCCCCATAACTGCACTCATATATTCACAGCCCCAATGATTGCACTTACCACCCAAAAACTTACAATATGAACCTCAAGAAAAAATGCTAAAATGAAAATTAGATTTCTGATCTTTCAATTTAAACCCCAAACATGAATGACAAAGTAATTCGAATCTGCAACATGTTCTCACTCTACTATACCTGGTTTATATGCTTGTAATTACTGACTGCATGATGGCCTTTGTCAAAGTATTTTAAATATATTTGCACCTGTTTAAATAATTCACAAGATTTTCTTAGTAACATAATGTAACTACCTACATCTCAATGAATGCATTTTCGGAAATGCATGTGGAGTCCTATGAAGTAATTGAGATTTGGACTACTAGAGGCTCTTTGTGTTGCTAGAAATATTTTTAATACCTGAATACTGTCTGGCATGGTGTTTTATTTTGGCAGACAGTTCTCAAACATTGCAGTGTATTCCAAATAGTGTAGTATCAAAACTAGTCCTCTATGAGTGGCATCTGCTAGGCCTAGGAGCCTTTCCCCTAAACATTGCTTTTACAGTTCTCTTTGTAGCTGTATGTGTTTAAACTGTCCCCCGGATCCATAAAGCTCGGTGCAAGTTCAGCGTAAGGATTGCACCGGCTGTGCGGCGTAGATGTGGAGTAGTCGCACCATATGCATATTAATGAAGGCACACAGCTGCCACAGACACATGCATAGGAAATGTGCGCAAGTGCAAGGGGCGTATTGAAGTTGCACAGGGAGGCGTGTCAATGTCAGCTTTCGAGCAGCAACCTAAACTGCTGAATATTATATTCTGCCAGCAATAGTAATCGTACCTATCAGTGTCTGTGGAGACTGAAACGTATGCAAAGCAGAGTCCCTGCGAACAGAAAATGAAGACTCAAACACAAATGCACGGTAGGGAATAATGGGTCCCTACCCATGAACAAATGACAGGAAAACCGTGTGCCTGTAGTCCAAAGTAGTGTTGATAGCTATACCATGTGGAAGTGAAACGTATCAGATGTTAGCGCGCCGCCAGTAGGTACGTCCAGTCCAACGGAGAGGGTCACCAGCCGACCCATAATTTGAGGGAGGGAACATAGCTGTGCAGATGTGTCCATAACAAAATACACGAGGAGAAATGTAGATATAGGTAGTGACCATATGTCTGAATCATATCCCACAAGCCATGTAATAGTCACATACAAAAGGTATGTCCGTATTTCACATACCAAATGTGATAGGAAATAGCATATGCATGTAAACGAAACAGAAGGAGCATATAAACGAGCCATAACAACACGGACACATGTAGGCCGAAAGGAACAGTATGATCCCTACTGTCGACCAAGATTACCACCTGTCCCACTTTGCGAGCGACAGTCCCTCTGTGGGCAGATGTGTCCTGACACAAACATGTAAAACTGGCAAATGTCCAGAGAATATAGGACATAATTCCTCCGTAGACGTCATGCAATAGTTGCATTAAACATATTTCACTGGACATATAATACATAAATGTCATAACAAACAGAATAAGATACTGAAATGCTACAAGAATAAGCTTAGATATAGGCAAGAATTGTAAGTTTTATCTGCCGAACTGACCGTGGGTATGTGTCGGCCTGTAAAATATGCTGTGTTCACCGCAACTGTCACAGTAGGGTTGCCACCCTTACAAATGGCCAAAGTGGGACATGTTTGGTACAGACATCAGACTGTACAGGCCGACACATACCCACGGCCAGTACAAAGGACAGAACATAACTGTTTTGCCTACAGAAAAGCATTTTCCTGTAGCATTTTAGTTGCTTATTCTGTTTCTCATAACAGTCAGGTATTTCAGATACAGAATTAACTGTTTAATGCAACTATCACATAAAATATAAGAAATATGTTTGTCCTAAAATCTCAGGACATTTGCCATGTTGACAATTACATGTCAGGATACAACTGCCCAAAGAGGGACTGTCCCTCGCAAAGTGGGACAGGTGGTAACCCTATGTCATATTGTGGCCAGTTGAAAAGGTGGAAACACAACTGTTGACTGTGGGGAGGCAATGTCCACAACAGTCGGACATGTGTAAGGAATAGCTTGGACATAGGAAAAGGTGCCATCCTACCAATGAGTAGAACAGGCTGGCAAAATCTGGAAGGCAGCTGTATAATCCGAACGTGTATGTGACACAGTCGAATGGGTAGTACCCGGATACACCAACCAAGTAATGAAAGTGAAGTAAGGGCGTGTACCTATGTGCGTGAGGTATAGCATGTGGAAAGCAAACATGGCAGGGTAGTCCACACAACCATAAAGGTACCCGACACATGTAGGGTAGTCAATGTGTAACTCTGGCCATGTCATGGGCCAACAACCAAAGTAGTGCTCTATGGGGTGTGAGTAATTCACGTGTGAGGGGTGTGTGTTTAATGGTAAATTCCTCAAAGGCGATACTTGTGTCATATGCAGAAAAGGTGAACCGGAGGTGTATGAAAGGGCAGTGGGTGAAGTGGAAAGAAACACAACCTCATGTAGAAACAGCTGCAAGACAAGCAGACAGGCCATAGTGTAGAACACAATCCCACAAACATATGAATATGGAAATATGCGAGACAAATGTATAGACACGGCACCATCACATACCCACAGATGGGTCCTGATGGAATTGGCCATAACAAACGCAACACACCTGGATGCATAATAGCCTACCCAGCATACCCTCCACAACACACAACCTGCCACCATACCAGAATGTCCACCAAATCCAGCCGTACTTGGTCCATAGGTCTGTTGCAGAAACAGCTACACACAGTGACCCCTATGCATATGTAGTAGGTATTGTCACCCTAGGCAGTGTCAGGATTGCAAACCATGTATCCCCTGCAGGTAAAACCCCCTGCACATTTTCGTGAAGCCACAAAAATCTTCGTTATCTAACTTGTTTTGGTCTTGACCAATTTTTGGGATATCCCTCATGGGATGACCAACTTGTGTAAATAGTAGAATGGGTATGATGACATGATGTCCAATCCAGTAGATATCTGGACACAAGTCAGAACGTGCAGTGGAGGTCCATGACACTGTCCAGCCCAAGTGGGCATGCATAACCTACCACCCAGGATAAAATACCTTCCTGTGACGCGTGTGCAGACACGAATAGGAGGGAGAATATAATGCACACATTTGCAAAGTGGAAAATGGCAAGAGGGCGAGGAAGACACTAAGTAAACCGGTCAACCCTGATCAAATGTGAGGGACACTGATTGTGTGCAGTCATGACTGACCATACCTGTCAACCTGTGTGAGCAAGATATCTAGACAGAGCCGTGAATATAAGTGCGACAAAGGTCCAAAATCAGGGACAATCTGTAAACATATCTCTTAGAAACATAGAATTTGATAGAATAACAGTTTGCACATTGGCATTAATGTCTGGAGTATGAAGTCTGAAACCCAACTGTCTGTCAGCACGTTCCGACTGCAGTCTTTAATGCTGAGCTACTGCTGTGCCAGAACACAACAGCGTATTACAGAGGTCCATGCCATACCACTCAACTGTCCGGATATTCGCAGAATGACTAGGGTCACCACCTGTCCCACTTTGCGGTAACAATCCCTCTGTAGGCAGTTGTGTCCTGTGAAAAATCAGGACATAGCAAATGTCCTGAGAGTTTATTTCCTAATTTACTTTAATAGTCACATAAAATGGTTATTTTATATATGAATCCTCAATATGTTATGTGAAGTAGCATAAGCAATTCAAATGTTACTAGAATAAGCTATTATATGTACAAAAAGGTTAAAGTTCAGTACTATGCACGGCTGTAGGTATGTTTTGTCCTGGAAAATCTGACATCTCTACAGAACATGTCCCACTTTGGGCAGTCGAAAGGTGGCAACCCTAAGAATGACCACAGGTTCGCCCCATAGTGTTGGTGTGTGCCTCCGACAATCTGCACCAGTGTGGTAAATAGCTGAGGATTGACATCACTAAATAATGAGAAATATCCTGAGTATAAGACTCCACAACCTGCAGAAAAGTCATGCTAATGCAAAACCTAGCATTCTATCAACGTTCTAAGCTTGTAAGAGCAATCATTAAAATGTGTCCCTAATTGTCCCCCCATCGTGTAGGTTTTGCGCAGGTTCGGTGCTCTAAGAGGTTGAGAGGTATGGTCTGTACATATTTACAGGAACAGCCCTTCACACTTGTGTAATGTACAACTGCATACCTGTAGTCACTTCATGTCCAAAAATAATAATCCCCGTATGACTGTATACAGGTAATAGTCAAATGTGAATGGGAACACCCCTCACCGTGGAGTATGGACTGTAACAACCCCACCCATAATATGTAATGACAACAGAATAAGCTGCTGACAGGTGCCCAAACACCTGCATCTATAAACACAGATAAAACTTCAAAATAGGGAGATAATCTCTGTCCATATGCTTCGTTTGACATTTGACCTCGGCCAGGGAAGTTCCGTTCACCAGGTGGACAAGCCTAAACCCAGATCACTACATGAACACCCTGACAATCAAAGACCTGTATGTGGCTGGACTATATGCCTTGGTGTTCTGCATATCCTCGGAGTGATTAACAATGCAGCTGGAGTCCACAGCAGTAGGCAATAGGGAATGTGTAATATGTAGTACCGCCTTTTTCCCAGCAGGAGAATGGATGCCTGTGTCGTAGGTGAAGCGGTGAGGCGTATGTTGATGTAGCTAAGTACTATGGGTATGCATATCAATGAGGGAGAACACCAATAGAATAGTGGTTCCGGTATCCGGCCAACGTGAATGCAGTCCCGGTTGACCTACGACCACTGCACATATAACTTGAAAGTGTAATGAAAGTGTTTGTGCAGTACACACATTTAAATATGTAAAGGTGAACGTGTGTTTCGCAGTAGTCCGTAAACTGGAATACAGATATGTAACTGTTACGGTCAGAATTATGAAAGTTCACGGAAGCACAATTATCTATGAAACATATGTAACCCACAATAAGGATATGCAAGTGCGCCTGCGTGTGTAATCCGCTCACAGAATAGAAAATGAATGGTGTTTTCCCCACGTTCTATGTACATGGCTCATACCTGTTAAACCCGTAAAGTACGAAACCGGACTAAGCCATGACAACAACTGGTACAAATAGGGACAATCCCCAGATATTGCCCTAACAAACATAGAAAGTGGATAGAATAACAGGTGTGTCACTAGCATGGATTCTCTGAAGGGTATGAAGTCGTAACCTGAAATGTTTGTCATTATTTACCAACGTCAGTCTTTAATGATATGCCACTAACTTGCCAGATAGACACAAGGTTATGAAAAATGGACCAAAGATAAGAGGCAAACAGCTGTACATGCAGCAGAAATCTGTACAGTTGAAAGGTATGATATGGAGATATATATACACATATATCCACAGACATAATCCAAAGCAAATTACGAGATGAGGAATGTACAGACATATGTATATATGTACATATATATATCTATACACACACGATACATGAATAGATATATACACAACAAACATATGTCCCTGTACATATAACACATGTACATAAATAGGTCGCGGTATAACTAATATGGAAAGACAGACAGACATGCATGAAAGGAGAATACACCGATGGTTTCCAAACCATTGCCCGGAAAGTACCAGTGTGACAGGGCCTGCAAGTTCTACACGTTAAACATGAATATAGGTGTCCTTTGCAGGACCCCAAAAATTGATCCTGTATGAAGTGCGAACCATCATTGATGCAAACGAAGTCACACCTGCAATTACAATATAGGTGTACATGCAACAGTGGCAGGTGCAAGGGTAATAACACATGGGTCGATTGAATGTATGACATATGAGCTGATATCCGCAGAGTGGGGAGTGCTCGGAAGTGTCCTCACACTTTATTATCGCTCACATTAAACATGTCTAATGGGTACTGTGGAGGTGTGTCAGGTATGGGAATCATGGGTATGCAGAACTGGGCCAAGGTGTTGGTTGGCACAGATCTATTAGGTACGCCCCATGGGAGTGATCAATATACCTATGTGGGTATAGCGCACACCTACATTCTCCAAAAAGGTGCAACCCATCTACTGGATATTGTGTAAACCATTGGGGGAAGACGTTGGGACCTATATCAGTGTCATGTAGGCGATTATCATGGATGGACACGTCGACCAAGATGGTAACCATACCTGCCAGAATGTCAGAATAAGACAGCTGGACTAAGGCATAGTACACGACAGACAAATAGGGACTATATTAAATATACCTCAGACAAAGTCAGACTGTTGATAGAATAATTGCGTAGTCAGGAATACGAATGTTATGAGAGTTAGTAATCATGAAATAGAAATGTCAGTCATGATTACCTAACAGCACAGTCCGTCATGGCTTGCCAGCAATCTACCAGAAAAGCACATTATCATGACAAATGTAACAGAATCATAGGTCAAACCCCAGGGCGTATACCCATAATGTGTACAGGTGAGAGGTATGAAGGTAACCTGTCCTAATGAAATGTACATAACTAGTGATACTAGGTGGACAGGTGAGAAGAAAGACGTCAGGACAAATTACAAAACATGTACAAGTCATAAGCATGTTTGTCCACAAGCATGAATTACAATGTATGGCCTGTGAAAGTCAATGTGGAAGGTTAATAGACTCAAAAGACATGTGTCCCTCAGGGTGTCATGCAGTGTCACCGATACAGTGTCCAGTCCCCCATACTCGTACGTGAGCTCTGCCACTGATGGAAAGTGCAAATACTGGCGTACACATAAGGTACATGATGGAATAATTAGTGTGGATAAGCACCTGTTGGCCTGTGTGAGGAATATAACCCAGTGGGTGGGTGTGTCCTGCAATAGGAATGTAATGGTAACTGGCCTGTGATGGCGCCATGTATTGTGTGTATTGGCGTAAGGAAATTGATGTCCAGTATCAGAAACATACCTCACAACTGTACGAATGTGCAGATGTATGCCTCATATGTGTGGTGTGTTCCTCTCACAATCTGTACCTGTCTGCCAAATACCTGAGAACTGACGTCATTAAATAATGATAAACATATGTGTTTAAGACCCCAAATCCCTCAGAAAGGTCATACTAATGCAAAACCTATAATACTGTCAACTATCTACGTTTGTAAGAGCAATATGTAGAATCTGCCCCTATCTGTCCCCCATCATGTTAGGCTTTGTACAGATGTTTTGCACTAGGAGGTTGATAGGTATGATCAGAAACAGATACATGTCTGAGGAAACAGCATTATCAACTGCAAGATAACTCAGAAGGTATGAAAAGTGCTGCAGTAGGAAGTTCATCCGCAGGTATGTACTGACATGTCAAATGACACAGCAGTCTACAGGAAGTACCTATAGGGTGTCACCTTTACCAATGATGACAGTGAGACATACCCACAGCCATGCATACACCACAAATAGACATAGCACACAGCAAAGCTTAGGCCATGATACACAAAGCCTCCGGCATGTATGGATTGAGTGAGAGTACAGCAAGGAAAGATGACTGCCAGGCTATTCAGCAAACACCTGCAGGGGCATGCAAGACCGCCAGTAACATGAACATTGCACGGACAATGTTGGGATTTGCAACATACCCCATTTGTATGTGTAAGCTATGCAAATGATGTAATTATACGATACATGAAACAGTAAGCTGTCCGTGCAAGAGCAGAGTTATGTGCAGAAATGTACCCGGATGTTATGCGACTAACATTTTGCACATTGCTAAACGGAGCAATGACAGCTGCAAATACTGTATGAATACAGTCAAAGAAGCATGCCAATGTCCAAGTCCAAGGCCAGTGGCAGCTTTGTCCATTGGATATCAATGAACCAGTAGTTGTCCTCCCCCGATCCCTGGTGTGGAAGCGTAGTGCAGCACCACGAGAACACTCTGCACTTCAAAACAAGACATATGGATAATATACATACAAAATGTAGGTTTAGTTAGATGTTAGTACGCCATGCAGATAAATGGCAAGCTGGAGACAACATGGCTACTGCTTACTGGTACTTATGTGTGGAAGCACTCTGTCAGAGATGTAACAAAGCATTTGTAGGCAATGTGAGGCAAGTGAGGCTGAGGATAGTGAATCACAACATGTCATGCCATATGGGCCAAGCCTCTACAGTGTAGTGTAGGTTAAGGGACTATTAGAGTAGAAGATAGGTGACATCATGAGTGTGTATGTACAAAACACTGTAACCTCACCGGAGCAGTGTCACATGTGTGCTGTCAGTACTCAGTGGAAGAGGCATGTCATGAGCTATCCTAGGGAACATCAGGAGACTGATGGCATACGCCATGGATACCACCGATGTGACCTGCAAACCTGCCCACAGTGTGTCTGCGCCCGTGCATGCCAGTAAGCCCGAGTAAGCATGTGTGCACACGTGTTAGTCCATGTGCGCGTGTGGAAGAACGAGTAAGCTAGTGTACGAATGGTGAAGCCCGTGTAATGTCGTGTATGTGTTTGTAAGCATGTATACATGTGTACTACACACATCACACACGTACTGCACACACAGACACACATGCTGCCAATACTACACACATCAGTGAAATGGCACATGGATGGAGACTACATCATCAGAAGTAACAGTGCTGTAAACTATGCTACAGTGATGGTCATAGCTGCAATGCATCATGCCTGCTGAAGTACACCTGGAAGTAACACACTGTGTGTTAACAGCATGCTAACATCAATACAGTGGAATAAAGCCACCGTGTGCAGCAGCACCAGGTTAGTCAGATCCTGCATCAATGTTACACATCACAGGTGGTGGCACAGGTGACATCATATGCACAGGGTGTGGTGTTAACATGTCCAGAGCTGTCATTGAGCCATCCAATGTACACATAGGTGTGTGTGTGTGTGAGGGACAATGGTTATTGCATGGCCCAATGGTAGTGCAATGGGTGTGTGTATGTGGTAGCCATAGTTGTTTGTGGTAAGTGTGTGTGTCTGCATATACACAGGTACAGCATGTGTCAGCCATATACAGGAGGTTGTGGGACAGTCACAGACCATACCTGCCAGGCTGTAGAGATCCCCATTACTGGCCATGGACACCCCTCCATGCATCCAACACCACCCAGTCCTGCACCTGTCAATGTCTACACATACAGTCCTGGGATCTGTACCACAACCTGTGGATAAACGTGTCTGTAATGTTAACCTGAGGTGCATAGAATTGACAGTTACTACAGACGGATATGAGCCATACTCACACTCCAATGTAATAACCACTGCTGACTGTTGCCGAGATCTGCATATGACCAGTCAAAGGTGCTGCACTAACATTGTTTCCAATGCCCGTGTAATACCCAGCAACACAATAACCGGTCACTACACATGTATAACCCACGATCACTACAGCACACAGTATGTGCACTATCACAGAGCCATAGCAGATGTACATACACCCATGGTGCTCATGTACAGAGAATGCAGCAGACTCAAGAGTGATAATCCCAACATACATGTCTATATACAATATACATTATATATATATATATATATATATATATATATATATATATATATATATATATATATATACATATATATATATATATATATATATATATATATATATATATATATATATATATAGATACACACACACACACACACACACACACGCACACACACACACACACACACACACACACGTGGCATGGTTGGGAGCAGAACATAAACGTAAGCACTGTACCACACGACAGCATTACGCAGTTACAAAATGCGCTACCGTGATCAGTGGATCACATGATTCACACAGGTACACGTCTAGCCTGCAGACAGCAGCATCAAAGGCAAAGACGCCGCACGGATGTTATGGAGAGTGAATACTGTAAAAGCAATGTACTGTTGTCATGCAGCTGGAAACACACACACACACACACACACACACACACACACACACACACACACACTTGGCAGGGCTGGGAGTTGAACATACACCTAACTACCCTAACACACTACAGCATGATGCATTTACAGAACGCACTACCGAGATTACTAAGCACAGCAGTCCCAGAGGCAGACATCTAGGTGCGTGTCATCATCCGCAAAGGCAAAGACGCCGTAGGAAACTGCTGTGGTGTGCAGCATCTAAAAGCAAGATTGAGTCCCCAGGTGAATGGGAGCATGAGTGCAAACACACACACACACACACACACACACACACACACACACACACACACACACACTTGGCAGGGCTGGGAGTTGAACATACACCTAACTACCCTAACACACTACAGCATGACGCATTTACAGAATACGCTACCGAGATTACTAAGCACAGCAGTCCCAGAGGCAGACATCTAGGTGCGTGTCATCATCCGCAAAGGCAAAGACGTCGGTAGGAAACTGCTGTGGTGTGCGGCATCTAAAAGCAAGACTGAGTCCCCAGGCGGATGGGAGCATGCACGAAAACACACACACACACACACACACACACACACACACACACACACACACACACACTTGGCAGGGCTGGGAGTCAAACATACACCTAACTACCCTAACACACTACAGCATGACGCATTTACAGAACGCGCTACCGAGATTACTAAGCACAGCAGTCCCAGAGGCAGACATCTAGGTGCGTGTCATCATCCGCAAAGGCAAAGACGTCGGTAGGAAACTGCTGTGGTGTGCGGCATCTAAAAGCAAGACTGCATCCCCAGGCGGATGGGAGCATGCGTGCAAACACACACACACACACACACACACACACACACACACACACACACACACACTTGGCAGGGCTGGGAGTCGAACATACACCTAACTACCCTAACACACTACAGCATGATGCATTTACAGAATGAGCTACCGAGATTACTAAGCACAGCAGTCCCAGAGGCAGACATCTAGGTGCGTGTCATCATCCGCAAAGGCAAAGACGTCGGTAGGAAACTGCTGTGGTGTGCGGCATCTAAAAGCAAGACTGCATCCCCAGGCAGATGGGAGCATGTGTGCAAACACACACACACACACACACACACACACACACACACACACACACACACACACACACACACACACACTTGGCAGGGCTGGGAGTCGAACATACACCTAACTACCCTAACACACTACAGCATGACGCATTTACAGAATGAGCTACCAAGATTACTAAGCACAGCAGTCCCAGAGGCAGACATCTAGGTGCATGTCATCATCCGCAAAGGCAAAGACGTCGGTAGGTAACTGCTGTGGTGTGCAGCGCCTAAAAGCAAGACTGCATCCCCAGGTGGATGGGAGCATGTGTGCAAACACACACACACAGACACACACACACACACACACACACACACACACACACACACACTTGGCAGGGCTGGGAGTCGAACATACACCTAACTACCCTAACACACTACAGCATGATGCATTTACAGAATGCGCTACCGAGATTACTAAGCACAGCAGTCCCAGAGGCAGACATCTAGGCATGTGTCATCATCCGCACTGACAAGGACGCCGACAGGGATTGTATAGAGAGTGATCAGTCTGAAAGCATACAGACATATTACTGTCCCATGGTACACGTAGACAAACACACGGCAGTGGTGTAATCATGGCAACGTAAGATGTACTGTGCACCACGACAACATGACATAGTCACGGGATGCCCCACAGACAGTACACCCTTCAAGATAGTCAACCAGTGTGTACTCCGTAGGCATCCATCGTGATGTTGAAAATGGACATCTGTTGGCTGGATGACCACCATGGCTATACAGGATGTCAACAGCCATGCACAGAAGGACATCACCGACACAAGGTGTCACTGGGCATGGCCACATGCTTAGTAATACACGTCTGTTCGGGCTGTACTGTGTGTCGATCTACACAATGGTGTACTGGGCATGCTCACACACTTAGCAGTTGCAAAGGGCCGTCTTGCATGCGGACGGAGTCTCATCTCGCAAGGGCTCAGTTGGGACTGTCATGTGTGTCCATCTACACAACAGTGTACTGGGCATGCTCACACACTTAGCATTTGCAAAGGGCCGTCTTGCATGCGGATGGAGTCTCAACTCGCAAGGGCTCAGTTGGGACTGTCATGTGTGTCCATCTACACAACAGCATACTGGGCATGCTCACACACTTAGCATTTGCAAAGGGCCATCTTGCATGCGGAAGGAGTCTCAACTCACAAGGGCTCAGTTGGGACTGTCATGTGTGTCCATCTACACAACAGCGTACTGGGCATGCTCACACACTTAGCATTTTCAAAGGGCCGTCTTGCATGCAAACGGAGTCTAGACATGGAAGGGCACAGTAAGGCATAACTGTCCCCACGCACAGAGCAGTCACACACATGCAGTGACCAGCACATGCTCAGCTGCCATCACAGCTGTCACAGGTGCAGATCCCAGATGTACACACTGCAGTCTACACTGTAGCCCCTGAGACATCACCATGTCATTGCTGCAGCAGTACACAGCCATACATTACCACAACACCGTGTGACACATGACCAGTGGACTGTACAGAGGTCTACAGCAACTGTGCAGGGTACACATGTACTGAGAGGGTTCCAACAGGTGTTATGCATTGCAAGTATACCACTATACATGACCAGGTCAGCTCAAGACATACCAGGGGCCCCAGGTGGTACACAGCTGTGACACATGAGTGTTGCTGTACACCAATGAACACGCATGTTTGGATATGTCAAACATGTGATTGTAGTGGATGTGTGCATGGACCACACACAACACATATGTACATAGCTAAGCCTTTGCTGTCCCCCATGCAGAACAGTGGCCTAAGCAATCATACGCATGCAAATGGAAGGTGGGTCCATGTCTGTTGAATGCTCACAGTACAGGAGGTAGCAATGTCGGAGGACACATTCCCCTGTAGTAGTCACCCATGACACCCATGATATCATACCACAGTCCATGTGTCATGTATGTCAACACACATGTCCACCAATAGCAATGCATACAAACATGGCTACAGGAGACACATGTAGGACCAACAAACATGTACAATCTGTACTGTGCATGCAGCAACCATGCATGTGCAATGGCCAATGTCCATACCACAGCTGTGCCCAACTACAACATGCAGTCGCAATGCAGCCCCATCATTGACACCTGTATATGGTGACATACAGACAGTACAGTTGGTTGTACATCCAGTATGGAGGGATCTGTGTACATAACGTGGTGATCCACCTGTGTAGATGTATGTGTGCCAGGGATGGCTCACAGGTGTGTCACATGCCACCCTACCATGCCATGTGCAAACAGTATGCTATGTCACTGTTACTTGATGGTGATGACTTAACACATACACAGCGGTCAGGTGTAGCCAACTGTATGTCACATGACACCTGTATCACTGACATCCACCCGTGTGTACATAACCACACAATTGCCAGACATAGCGTTGGTACACATACTACAGACAGTACCGCTGCATGTCTATCAAACAGATCATCTTATGGCAGGTGTATCATTCCCAGCACTGTCATGTGTGTCTGCTTGTGTGACCACACATGCCACATATGGTGGGGACTATGTCCCAGATGTAACACATCCCTGTACACCGTTGTACAGATCTATACATACTGCAGTGTGGAAAGCATGAGGTCGGCAGGTGTGGTGCATCACACACATTGGCAATCTGTACACAAATAGATGGTCACCACAGTGTGTCTGTATATGTATGTATGGCTGTCTGGTGCTTGGTGTGAGGGGGTATGCTACCATACTGTGGAAACAGGATCACTAACCCCTCATGGTGATGCAGTCTACTACCCTGTTGATGCCATCGGTCCCAGCCATACTGGCTACCTGTGCATGTCCCTTCTCTGTGCCACATCATGTGGGTGCAAAGTACTGCGAGGGTGATGGCAACATAGGCACGGGTCCACACATGAACACTATGGGGTGTGTTATAGTGCTGTAGACCCCATGAATGTGGCCATGTACCTGTACTGTGACAGGGTATTACTGCTACACATTGTGGCCTCATGCTATCAGGTGGCCTCTAATGTCATCATTGGCCTGACCGCTGTGTACAACCCCTGCACCATGTCAACATACCTGTAATGTTTCCCGGTATGTATGTCACATCTCTGTCCACTGTAGCCTGTTCAACTGACCACATGCTTCAGGTGCAGTATATGTGTGGACATCTGTGTCATGTTCGGACATCTGTGTCATGTCCGACTGTCCAACAGTTGGGTTGAGGGTGCGTTTAGCATGCTGATATTGCCATACGTGCCTGTGAGTACTCCACAGTTACACATGGGGGACTGCAAACACTGCTACCTGTAGGCACATGCCAGTACACCATAGGAGGGAACCAGGGCATTACCAACATGCTGTTACTGTTGTAACCGAGACACATACTGTGAACATATCACAATGCATGCTGCACCTGGACTACATGGTATGACTGGTGCATGTTGACAGTACACCACTGATGTCACATACACATCTCTCAGTATTCACACACGTCCAATGCAACATACACATCCCTCAATATGCATACACAAGTAATGTGAGATACACCTCTCACATCTCAGTATTCACACACGACCAATACAACATACACATCCCGCAATATGCATACACAAGTAATGTTAGATACACCTCTCTAGTCTGTTCACCCTGTGCATCAGACCATATGAGCATATCCCTGCACCAATGGTGTGGATGACAGGGATGTGGCACAGGCTTTATCATATGCACAGGGTGATACTGTTTGCCAGGGGCATAGGCTGCACCAATGGATGACATCATGTGTGCAGGTAAGGGCCAGTGATTTGAATGGACATGTCTGTTCCGTATGTATGTGGGTGTTGTGGAGCCCTACAGTTGTGTTCGCTGTGTGCACACAGTTCTGTCATTTGTGAGGCCTACACAAGGGTATTATGGACAGCTCCAGAATGTACAGACCAGGTTGTACAGCTCACTGTGACCAGACACGGCCACGTGTCCTGTGCCTGCCAGGGGTTGCACGGGCACTACCAGGCAGAGGTACAGAATGGCTACTGTCCAATGACACATGGCCACTGGAACCGTGTCCCCACCAGGAACGTCCAGGGCCACATCCACATGGCCTGCTGTGACCTGGTGTGGACATCACAGCACCAGCTGCACTGCTACTGCTACCGGCACTATGGGAGCGGCCATGTGAGGTGGCATGCATGCGTTGACCTGCACTAGGTGGTGTAGCTGGCCTATGTCCATATGTCCTACACCTCACCCCTACCAGATGTTCCAGCACAGACAGCTCACGCTCACGGATTGCCATGCCATGGTTGAGGATTCTGACCATGTCACCCAATCGCCTGTCCAGAACATCAGCAAGCTGCTGTTGAGCACCTGCCAATGCCTGGATGTTGTTGTTTAGGGTACTGATAGCAGCCCTCTGCAGCCTCTGCCCTTCTCTGTTCTGCCGTTCGGCATGTGCCTGTGCTGCCATTACAGTCTGGAACATGCGTCTGGTGATCCCAGCTGCTGCGCTATGTCCTGCAGGTTCATGTCTGCCAGAGGTCCTCCTACGAGCAGCACCAGCCACATGCCTGTGTGGCACTTCTGCAGTCAATATACTGCCACCATGGTGTGGAGACACACCTTCTGTAGCCACCACACGTTCCTGTTCAATGCTAACAAACGATGACTGTCCTTCCTCTATGGCCACTGTAGATGTGGTATGTGTTGGCAGCTGAACTGTGTGCGGGGAAGAGGGGGACATAGCTGGGATGGCAACCGTTGGCACAGATTCCACCCTTGACATCCCTGCCTGTACCTCGTGCATATGTTCATCACTGCTAGCATCTGTGGGGACACTATCAGATGGACCACAGGAGGGTAACGCACCTACATCACCTGTGAATGCAAAGAAATACTCTACATTACAATAGACACACCGACACACACACACACACACACACACACACACACACACACACACACACACACACACACACACACACACACACACACACACACACACTGACACACCATGCATGTGAGATGACAGATGGCATGCAGCATGCTTGTGATACAGCTGACAGCATGCAGCTCAGACATCAATAGTGTTTGTAAGCATACCCCCTGGAATGCACACTACAGCAGGCAGGTGTCATATCATTATCCTTGCAGATCACATGATCATGGTAGTATGCATGCATCCCCGTGATACACCATGTGGACCAGAACAGGATAACAGTACACATGGCTGATGTGACCTTGACATGTAATCTGCTGACATGTTCATTAACATGCATGCATGCCTGACACAATGGTGTCATGACACATGTACAGCATTGTACTGGGAATCACATTGCGGTGTTGTCCATATGCCCTACAGATAGAATGCATGTTGAGCAAATGTGCATGGGCATGGTAGGGGACTGGGCCATCTACATTGCTGTACAGTGTGATGTACAGACACTGTGCCATTGCATGGCATCATGAGGCATCTATATTGCTAAACAGTGCATGTTATGTACACATTGCATATCCAGAACTGCATGCATACCCATGACATACCTGTGGATTGTGACCTATGATGCTGAGGTGTATACACACCCAACCATGCTGTGTCATGTGTCAGGTCACTGGAGGACATACAGATGACACCCCTGCACAATGACTACAGAGTGTTAGCTGCCTGGCAACCATGTCCACACATAGCAGACCTGTCACGTCACCATTTCACACATGACATTGATGTACCACACACACATGGTGCACCGCTAACAGTGATGTCCTATGGCAGGGGGGAAAGGTACTGTTTCTGTGGACTGGTGTCACTGTCAGTGGAATCTGTGAAGGTGACTACCGTCATGCTATGACACAGACAGCATGTTCAACACATCTTATGAGGTACATGTCACTGACAACTCCGCTAGCTGTGCACAAGCAGTTATGATGTGCAGCGTACCACATCACCTGTACAATCGGTCTAGTACGGCTGTACTTGGACCATGTGTGGACAAAGTGGGACAGGGTGTATCCACATCCCGTCTTCTGTGTGGCTATGTGTCTCTGGCCATCCCCCATGGCCATGTGTGCACATGTGTTGGTCATGTATGTGATGGCCATCTGTCACACATGTCTGTGTTGTCCCATATGACATACACCCATAGATGTTGGTTATGTCACCATCCACAGGGCTATGCAGACAACAGGTGTAAGTGGGGTATGGGTTATGGGGAATTGTGACAATATTGCTACCAAAACACTACGTGTCTTGGACATGTCGGATGGAACATCACCATGTGTGAAACCTTTGCAGGGGCATATAACACAATGGTGATGCCTGTGGTCTGCCCATATCACAGCTCACTGTGCAGTACTGGTTTGTGTACCACACATTCTGTTCCACTGTATAGTACATATGCCTCCATTGTAGAACACCTCCACCATTGTATGCACAGCTGGACACACATGTAGCAATGACAAATACTGTAGTTTCATGTCTGTGTATCATTTCAGTTGTATATATTGCACATAGGTGGCCTGTGTGGATGATGGGTGATGCAACCTGTATATCCATGTATTAACTGGCCACATGGTGAATAGATCTATGCTTTGACATGCCTGATACTGATGATAGACTCACCTGCAACAGACTCTTGTCTGTGCGGCATGCCAGAGGTACCTGTATAGGGTGACACAGCAGTATGAACATTATCCATGACTGTATGACAGCCACAGGGTGCACAGTGCAGGTTAACACATTCACCTGTACAATAGCATATAGTCAGCACATGTGTGCATACCATACCTCTCAACCTCTTAGAACAATAAATGTGGACAACGCCTACTATGATGGGGGACATATAGGGACAACTGTGACATATTGCTCTTACTAACCCAGATATTTGATAGACCAATAGGTTTGCATGCACATGGGTTTGCAACGGAATGTGCAGTCATAAACACAACTGTATGTCATCATTTAATGACTCCATTCCTCAGCTATTTGCCAGAAAGGGACAGATATTAAGGGGAACACACCGACAATATGAGGCAGACATCTGGACATCCTGCAATTACATGTACAGTTTGGAGGTATGGTGCATACACAGGGTAGCATAAAGCATGTGTGTCCACATACCTTGCATATGTTGTTACATTACATGATGTACACTGACACATGCACATATGTGGGATATACTGGCCATATGTTCAGTACTGACTTACCAGGCAACTCCAGGCTCATTGGTTGGGAGACACCCACCTCCACGATGGCAGCTACTGTTTGTGGAGGCTGTTCCGAGGGTGTTCCCAGACTGGCCAGTAGCTCCTCCATGTGTGTGAGTGGAGGCTGGGTTGGTGGCCCACCACCCGTACCACCTTGTTCTCTGGCGATTGCAGTGGCACGCTGTTTTGCATGACATATGAGGTCCATGCAGTGTCTGCGCACCTGCTGGTAGGTGCGGTTGTGGCCGCCAACTTCGTTGACCCTCCTGTGAAGATCCTGCCACAGGTCATCCCGCTGCTGTGCATGCTGTGGCATGTGGCTGAATAACGCCTTGTAGTTCTCATGGAGGTATGGTATTACGACATCATCCTCCTGTCGGCTATATGCTGGTAGGCGTGTATGCGGCATTATCTGTAAGACATGATGAAGGTGACAGGTCACATTTACAGACATGTACAGTGATACTGCTGCACATACATTCTAGTACATTCGCACAGTTATCTTTGCAAATCAACATGACACTAACATGACTGGCATGTATGTGTCCCACACATGTAACACCCAGTATGCATTAGATATCATCCCCATATATGTGTGTCACCTCATTAGTGTTCCTACTGCATGTGACGTCAGTCTCCATGTGGACATGTCTGTTTGCATGCACTGGTGTTCTTACCTATCTACCCATGCCTGATGTATCCATGGTAATGCTGTTGACCTAGATGCTGTGGATATGTCACATATCAACATAGACACAGCCTTACTGGACTTGGGCAGTGACAATGCACCAAGTACGCATGGAATCCTGTACATGCATCTGTTTTTCCATAGACATCTACAATGCACAGCTGTTCAACATCCTGCCACGGATCACCTGTGTTGCACATGTGATAGACATGGGACAGTGGCTAGTCGGACGTCATTCACAGGTAAGGTTATCGGCTATAGCATGTATGGGCTGGGTTTCCTAGCTGTATCCAATACCCATTACGCCACCACGAGGGGCATCAGTGACACATTACTGATCCACATAGATGATACTACATCTACCATATGGCCATCACACCATGTATGGCAGGGGTGATATGTGCAGCTATGTGGACAGGGCTGCATGGTATGGTGGGAGTATGTCACAGGTATGGCACAGGGATCTGTCCAGCATGTGGCCATCCTAGTCATAGGACGGTGGTTGTCCATGACGTATGTCTTTCAGATCAGGCTATGGACATGTAGCATGTCTAACAGCATAGTGTTGCATATGTCTGTATGCAAGGTGGATAGCATGCTGCATACTGGAGGTGAGTATTGTGGAGGCTGGTATTGGCCATCCACGCATGGGTCCTACCCCTGGAGGGTGATGTGTATTCCAATATTGGTCACACGGGTGCTGTGTATGCCTGTCCAATGATCTCCGTGCACATGGATTCCACCCTGTCATGTCATGGGTACCTCGGATGACTACCTAAATGGCCAGGAGATGTCTCCAGCTCAGGGAGGTGTACTACACTACACCATCCCTAACACAGTGTCCATATTGTTGACCACAGCCTAGGTGTTTCCTAATGGGTACGGGGGTATTCCCCTACTGGTGTCATTGCTGATATCATCCTCCAGAATGTGCACATATGTCACACACATTAAACACACAGCCCATTCTGTATGTTGTTCACAACACTGTGACAACAATTGCCCATAGGTCATGGCCATTCACATCATCACATACACAGATGGCTGACATTTGTCTGTGTGGTATGGGCTACAATGCGGGTGGGGTACTGGTTTACTGTAGCTGACACTGTGTGATATGCACATGTCACTGTAGCACCTTTGGTAGTTGTGAGTCTGTCAACAGGCCACTAGTAGAACACTCCTGTGACATACACAGGCATCTGTAGCCGAACATCCATACTGTCTTGTACATCTGTACTGCTAACATCTACATTGATAATGGTTCATGAACCTGCAGACCATACCCGGCAGTGTTCTGATGCGGTGCCACCAGTCATGACTGTTGTCAACACATGTGGGTTGATAGTATACAACACCCTATCTGTAATGTGTGGGCATGCTCAGCACTTCTTCAGAGCTTCTTGGCACGTTATGAGCTACTGCTTAGTTTAGCACCCATTTCACACCAGTCCTCACAGGTACACTGTCTGTCCATACATTTCCAGCTTGATAACTGTACAACAGCTGTCGTACACACATCACTCACATACCTCATGAGACATGGTGGTTTCTACGGCCTGTCCACCTGCCACATACCACTTATATACAGGCATGTCCAACTGGCACGTACCAGTGCTATTGCCTGTCACTATGATGACTATGTTGTACATGTGGCAATAGAGCTATACTCATGTCCACAGTCAATGCACACCTCCCAACATACAACAGTACAGCCTGTGGGGGATGCACATATGCAGCCCTGCTGGGGGTTATACTGTCACCAACCCTGACTGCACCTGACAGTCATGTGGGGTTGTGCAACATTGGCAACACACCCCACACATCACATGGTCCCACATGATCCCCACCACAGGCCACACATACAGAGACACCTTGTACAGTACCCCTCCATACTCTGTGTGGGCACCGACAACAGCCCACATTGCCAAACACAACCACACCAACCTGTAGCCCACAGACATGTGTGCCCATCACATACAGCCAATAGAGTGTCAGAATATTCTCAACACAACTGTCTTAGGTGAATGTCGGCAGTCACACTGCTGTTCCACTCAGCAGGCTACACAAGGCGATAGTCACTCACATCCTGCTGTCCAGTAACTGGTTCTGCAACATAACCTATGCACACATGCCACAAGTCAGCAGGTACGGTGTGACTCCCCTTCCATGTTTGTGTGACAGGTATTGTCACTCAGGGCACAGACTACGTGTGCAGGCACATGCAATAGCCCACCAGTGTTGTCACCCTGCTGGTGTGGTCCACGCCCTGGGAAGCATTTTGCATTCATCCGGACCTGTTACCACTGTACTACAAATGACTGTGTCACTCCCAACAGTTGTCCCTGCTTCTGCTGTCATTCCACAGGCATCTAGTATACGTCCACTTTGACAGACCTGGCCAAACAACATGATGCTGTGGCACAGTTGACCTGCACCTGTCAGCCCTGGGAGTACGGATCACATGTTGGTCTCTTGCTGCTGTTATACTGCCTGTCTTGCACAGTGCCCAATAACAGTCACCACCAGAACGGGAACAGGCTAGCGAAGCATGTGGTCATGTCACACAATGCTAGACATCATCCTCTGTGACGCACGCAGGCAAGGCATACCTGACACTGCACCACTGCAATATCTCTGCAGTGACTGGGACCTACCTCTTGGCTCTGCAGAGCACACCTGCAATGACTGGGTATAGACAGACCGTACCTCTCAGGCATGTACCTGGACTGGCACACCCACAGCTGAGGTGTCCCCATATTCCACTATGTTGTACACACATCCTGGCTGGTTACTTCGCACAATGCATCACAGGTGCTCCACGTGCATATGACTGTGTCCAGAACTACTGCTGCTACTAATGTGAGACTGACAGTAACCCACACCTAACTGTGATAGCCGCACATGTACTGACACATTAGGCGTACACTGTGCTTGAGTCATAACCTCCGCTCAGCTGGTTCGACCCATACACCACCTCCAAGACCAACAGTATCCTTGACATGGACACTACCAACATGTGACTGCTGTTTGACACCTGTGGAATCTGAACATCTGCTACCCACCCTTGTTAGCCACATACTGGCACCACACACTTCACGGCATACACTGTAGATGAGTACTACAACACCAACTACTGACGTCGTATGACAGCGGTAGTTGTTGTCATGACACACGTGCAGGTCTACAATACACATGCAAATGCTGAGACATACCCCAGTGCACTTCAATAGCACATACACGACAATGTGGTTCATGCTATTCCACACAGAGCCATGCAGGTACACACCAGAATACAGACGACACTCTGGGGGTGCAGTCCCACAGACATACTTTACAACAACAGGTGGGGGCTGTTATACAGTGGTGTACATTCCCATGGGTGGGGTGACTCACTGGTCAGCCTCGGTAGGGCCACAGGATCCCATATCACATACACCATAACTAGCTACATACACATTACTGCGACACATTCCGAGATGTACCACAGGGCATTTTGGTGGTATGTCAGTACAACTGTCACTCCGGAACATGACAGTAACAGGTGATGTTGGCAACATCCTGTCTGATGGCTTCATTGTTAAAATTACACCCTCTCACTCCCTGCAGGGCCACATTCCTTGCAGGTACATTGCGGTGTACCTGCAGTTACACCTACACAGTACTGACCTGCACTCTATATGTCCTAGGACACAGGCCCCTTGTCACTCTGCAATATCCCAGGCTGTGATGTCCACAGAACTCTGAACAGCATTTCTCCCCACTGGGACACCATATTCAGTAATAGCCTTGTACCAGACATTGTGGCCCCTGACTGGCACACAGTGACTGTAACACTCCTCACAGGTGGTGCCACACTGCACGACTGGGACTATTGCCCTACACACCTCACTGGTCTGTTATGCATGGCTATAGGGCACATAATCATGGACATCATTCGTCGAGTCTCTCTTGTGCCCCAGTCCTTTGATGCCAGCTGGGTTGGTCTTGTTGGGGCCACAGCATGCCTCCTACACATGTTGAACACCTTTCCTACAGTCGCCAGATTTGTTGATGACACGGGTGTCCACACAGCCTGCATTGTCCTCTCATTGCCATTCAGCACCGTTCTCCATTCTGGTATTGACTACATACACATCCACCTGCACATCACAACATATGTCTCCGGATGTTATTCAATGTGGCTAATGGACGGGACACACACACTGAGGGTGGCATACCAAATCACATACTGCAATCCAGTTACACTTGGCTTACCACAGTCCTCAGTCATGGGGCCCTCATGTTCAGTATATGCTTCCCTGAGGTACAGGCTACCACTGAGGGGACTTCCCTGCCTAGCTTTACAGACCACTGCATACCCAGTGCCATTGTTGCTCCACCAGCTGATACAGACCCCATCCATATGGGTGTCACTGTGACAGATACCGATATGAACATCATGGCCTCTACCTGCATGACACTTGGTGTGTACATCACCTTTGCAGTACACCATCCTCCCACTGGTTATCACATAGGTGTTATTCCCCTACATACATGTTGCATTGTACATGTGTGTGAGACACATGTATGTCGCACACACTCCTGTGATTACCACATTGCCACTGTGGCGTGGATATCCTTCTACATGTTCACACATGTCTGTCCTGGGTGTGTAGCTGGTACATAGGCACCCATTGTACCTCTTAACACCAGACGTATACTCACATCCATGGGTACAACACCCCACATAGGGTATACCTTACACAACAGCTTTACATACCCCAACATTAAAACGCCATGATGTTTATTGAGCTACACCTGGTGATGTATGCGGCTTATGTACAGACACCACATCTGTACACGTTTGCAGACTACATACTCAGGGGTGACGTCTGCTGCAAAGACAGGGCCCATGTCTGCAAATATGTTTATGGATATACTCCGCATATACAACATACACAATAGCCACTATGACCATGATGCTCATGGATATGTGCACACACGCGACTGTGTGTGGCATGTGCTTGGGGGTTGCATTCCCAGACCGGACACTCACCATGCTTTGGGACATGTTTCCTATGTACATCACGCATGGACAGTCAGTAGCAGTGTTCATGTGATACCTCGCTTGCTGGATGGTGGACACATGTATGCCAGGGATCACTGCAGTGGCTGTACTGTGCAGTGATGCAGGTTACACATGGCTCTTCTGTTCACAGGACACTACCCTGGAGAGGTGCCACTGGTGTGCACACTGTAGTTGTTGTTACACATTGACTTGCCAGACTGCATGGTACACCACTATGAACCTGTGCAGTTATTACATGTCCTTTGTGCATGGTTACTGGTATAGCCCTTCCAGTTAGATTGGCTGTCATGCTATTACAATGTCCTGTGACTACGGGCCATATGTCAACTGTTATTGTACATGCCAGTCATGTTCATGTTTGTCTGTCACATCTCTTACACTATTCTAGTATGGGAGTAATGTTTACGTCCTTTGCAAATGCACAGAGTGGAGTACATAGTTATTTCATCATAACTGTTTATACATATCTTAATTACATGGTACTCACATCACTATACGATACCTCTGTTATGCATCATATGCCTGTTCTCCTGTGTAACATATCTGACGTATCAATCTACTGTACTATACATTACACATGTTTTACATGGTATCCCATAATTCAACCATTGCTTGCACAGAGGGTCCACCTTAGACATGTCATTGACGCTATATGCCCATACACATACGTGCTGTTACAGTATATCTACATATACTATCCCCTGCTATGGCAGTACTTATTGGACATAACCTGCCACTGATGGCGGGTTGTATGACATTGTTCTATTTAACGCCGTCATGTTGCATCCCTTGTGGTGTCTGTGCTGTTTACCGTGTGGCCCACTGCTGGACGCACATCTTCTACAAGCATTGGTATGATCAGTGAGACATCACTACATAAATACCATTCCCCACTTTATGCATGGCGGATACTGTTAATTACTGCAAACCAGGCTATGCATACACTAACATTACGTAATTCAGAACATAGTATACATACAGTTAGTGTTATACATACCTTGATATCGTTCTGGTGTTTCGTCTCTATCTCGCTCCTCTGTATCACTCTTTCAACTGTTATACAGTATGAGCATACAGTTTGCATATCTGGCAAGTCATCCTTATATACGTCTATACCTGCAACATGTGGTTTACTGACACCAATTGGTGGTTCAGTGTGACTAATTACGTGCACTTCAGGTGTGCAGCTACTCCATTCACCAATTACGTGGCAGCAGTGGGGTATAATTGAATTCTCCACCTGGACGTTGGCCATTTGCCCTGCCTTCGGGGAGACGACCTGTATTGTGTTTTGTTGTGTGTAACTGCAACTGCTTTGTGTAGAGCCAAGTCTATTTTGGGGTCATGTCCCCCGTGGATTGTGTGTGATTCTACCTGTGACTGTACCTGTCATCCCACCCATCTGATAAAGGACTATTGCAAACACAGTAACATCACCGTTTGTTCCGTTATATGACGGATACAATTTTGCATGGCACCTTTAAATGTCTCTCACAAGGTATGTCAATGGTTCAGCAGATGTAATTGACTAACCAGATGTTTGGGCTGTGGTTACGGTCTGTATTGCTATTGTTTACAGTGTGGGAGATGTAGGTGGGTGTACGTAGCATATACGGTTTTGTGGGGCTTGCATTTCTACGTAGTCCATATATATGTGTGTGTGGGCCCCTTCCCTAATTACTGTGCTATCACTTAATAGACTTCTATTACGGGAATTTACTGTGGGCCGTTGTTAATTGGTTTCAATATGGTATGCAGGTGCGGTTGATACTTCCATACCTCCAGATGTACGGCAATATTTGCAGAGATATTTGTAAATGAATGCTATCCCGTGTATGTCTGCCCCAGATATTTGCTGTCATTGCAGTGGTGTTGGTGTCAGACCCTCTGTCACATGGCTTGCCACCTTTTCATATGGCCATAGTTGGACACTTGCGGGTCACACAGTGGTGTTTACAGGCTGACATATGGCCACGGTCAGTACACGGGATAGCACATACTTTTATCCTCATTACAAACCTATTGTTCTTGGTCCTTCACTACGTATCAGTTTGCATGCGACATTTCCGTTTCTTACATACAGGCATGAGTATTTCCTGCAACTATTGCATATTATGTGGGACATACTAATGTCCTACACTCATGGACAGTTGCCCTTTCTAATGTTTCATGTCAGGACACACCTGCCCAGGGGGGGTCCGTCCCTCCCGATGTGGGACAGGTGTTTACTGCATGCCTACGGATAGCTATACCTGCACCTACCGTAGTCATCTACCTCTGAGTAGCCACCTACAGACACACTATGCGGGCACACATGACACACTTTAGTCACACGGCAACACACATGGCACCCTCATCACACACATACACAGGCTACATCACACACAACCACAGTTGTACACGGTACCTACATGGTCTGCACCGCCGACAGTAGTGACTACATGTCCTTACTATCGTCCTATTGCTCGCAGTTCTACTGTTCCAGTACTGTGTTCTTTCTGTCTTTCGTCCTCCTGGTTACGCGTGTCGGTGTGTGACATGTTCCATAGTTGGCGGTATCCTGTTTATTTGTACCTCAAAGGTGTTTAGAATGTTGTCGACCTATCTATATATTTGCAGATGCCAGTGACCCCTTGTATATCGACATATATCACACTATCGCCCTTTCTATCTGTAATATATATGTGTAGATATATATATATATATATATATATATATATATATATATAATATATCTGTATGTATATATATATATATATATATATATATATATATATAGATAGATAGATATACATATCTTGGACAGGGGTGGTGACAGGCACGCTATGCCTTTCATTGTGTGTTTGTCAGTGTATACTGTGTTTCCTAGACTCCGCATGTTTGTGTCTGTACCTGTCACATTACACACCTGCCATAGGTTAAGATTACCTCCCATCCCACTTTGCAAGGGACAATCCCTCTTTGTGCAGTTGTGTCCTGCGAAATATTTGTGAACATAGTAAATGTCCTGTGACTTTGGGACAAACATATTCCCTATAGTTTATGTCATTGTTGCATGTCACCCTTATTCTGTATCTGACCCGCCTACATGTTACAGGACATGGAACACGTACCTGCGACCATTACTAAACTATAAGCTTTTTATCTATGCAAAAGACTGTTGTTCTGGTTTTCATCCTGGCCAGGTGTGTGTCATCCTGCTGACATCTGGCGTATGTCTCACATTGGTCATTTGAACTGTGGCAACCCTACCATACGTACATCTTGCCTAGCAATAGTGTTGGGTGATTGTGTACATGACTGCCTGTTCCACTCCTGGCAGTGGTCGTTTTACCCTTCAGAGCAGGCGCTATTTGTTCAGGGGTGACTAATGCTGGTGTCACCTGTTCTGTACATCATTGACCATGATCTGTGCAGTGGTCGGTGACACTTAGCCCTGTTTTGCACATATCTGTATAGTCGTATTTAAACATCGCTTACCAGCTGTGGGCAACGCTTATTCCCGCTAACATGTGCTACACATATTCTGATGACCTGCATCCGGACTGCATTACCCGTGCCGTCGGGATTATGTTACATCCCTTGCAGGACGTGGGACCGAGAACATGCACGACAGTCACTGCATGTACCACTTGGACATCTGGGGGTTGTACACGGATTATGTAAATGTGTATGTGCAGTACACTACAGCAGTTACTCCACACTACACTCACATGGATGACTCCGTTAGTTTACAACTTGATGGGTCCAGTTAATGGTATGTCCCTGTGATGTTTACTGGCTGTACTCGAGCACTGGGTATGTATATCACAATTAGGTACACCCAATAATTTACTACACCTTCATACGACCATGGATGCAGCATGCCGGGGTGACTAATGCCTGTCATGGGTACATCCCCTGCCTTGACACTACATCCATGATTACATTTTGTGGAGCCCCTCAGTAACGCGGCGGGTAATCTGTGATGACTGTGTGTAGGACAGTGCTTACACACATGTGCTCCCGCGATTGCCTCTGCTCCAGTACGCAACAGTTGCTTACTCGATGTTGTGGCGATGGGTGTCACTGTTTGCCCTGTTTGGTGTTTTGCCTCTGACAATCGGATGTGTACCTACCGATGTACCTGGGAACCTATACACACAGCACCGACAGATGCTGATGGGCGCATCTACTGTTCAGGTGTTGACAGTTCCTTGTTCCCATGGCTGTTGTGTGTACAATGTTTGAGGGCTGCCTATGTAGGATTCCACAGTGGGCCACCTATACATCACAATTTACAGGTAGTCGTGTTTGCATGCCATCCATGTTACTGTGTGCAGGTGGGGAGGTGTGTCAGTCCGTGGGAGCCTACACTGTCAAGGTATGTGCTATACGTTCCCTCTTTGCTAAGGTGTAGGCATATTGGGCACGCCTCCCTCTGCCTATTGGGGCTGACACAGTGTGTCCGTGGTCTGGATCCCTCTGTGCCTGTGTTGGCCTTGGCACTTGTGGTGGGCTGTGAGGCCCTCCCCCATTATGACCCTGCTGCAGCTGTTTCCGCAGGATCATATTATGTAGCATGGCACATACTATGAAGATGTGGGCACACGTGCCTGGAGAGTACTGCAAGGCTCCACCAGATGTGTCCAAGCACTGGAACCGTGATTTCAGCATCCTGAACACACGCTCTATGATGATTTTGGTTTGTGCGTGTGCCTCATTATGGCGTTCTTGCATTGGTGTGTGTGCATTTCTGTTCTGATGGGGGTCATCATCCATGGCTCCAGTGCATAGCCAGTATCCCCCACAAGGTGACCTTGTGGGATGTCCCCCCTGACAAATACCTGATACAGCTGTGAGGCATGCCAGATATGGGAGTCGTGGTAGCTTCCAGAGCTGCCAGCACATACATCCATGATAATGCCCAGGGCATTGTACATGACCTGGCAGTTGATGGAGTGGAATCCCTTGCGGTTTATGTAGCGCCTACCATACTCACCGGGTGGTGACTTAATTTGTATGTGCGTGCAGTCTATCACACCCAGTACCTCCGGGTAGTTTGCCACAAGGTGGAGGTGACACATATTGCTGGCCAACTCCTCCTGAGTTCAGGGGAAGTGTATATGCTCATTGGCATGTGGTAACATGGCATCCAGGAACTGGTGTAGTATCATCTTTGATACACTCCTCGGTGTTATAGCGCTGCGCCGTCAGATACATCCTTAATATGGCGGGACGTTTGCGATTCAGTATTACCTGCCTCATTTGCATGGCATTGACTACTAATTCATAGTTACAGCGCTGAACACTGTCGCGGGCCCCTGGCAACCCTTGCGCCTTGCTTGTGGTGTGCCATGCCTACCATTGCATATTATGGTGCAATCCTGATTTGTCTTTCATTGCGATTTTCTGCCATTTTTATATATTTCCTTTGTATTCCTGTTTGCACACACATGCCCTGCAGTTGTACTGTGCGTTACTGTGGACATGACATTAAATGTTGTTTTTTAGGTGTTGTGCATCTTTTCTTGTGCCATTGGCTGTGTATTTCTCCATTGGCATATGTTAACTTTGTAATACATGTGTGTGGTCCGCTTCCATAACTCTGATGTTCTGTTTGGGAAAATGTAAACCATGTTTTTTGGTTTACATTTCCATGGGCTTGCGCTACACCTGCACCACTTCATGAATCACTGTATGCCTTCATTAGCATGGTGCAACAATGCGCATGGGGTTATTTGCATACCTATGCCGAGGGCTGTGTAGCTCTGGCGTACACCAGTAGTGCACGTGGGATTGGTTCGTACCTGAATTGCTCGGCGGACATATTTGGCATTATGTTGCCTACGCTACGCCTGCGCCTGGCGCAAGCTTCATGAATCCAGGGGTGTAACTGTTTATTGGAGGAACAAAATCAGTAAAAATGAATTATTCTTTACACAGTAGCTACATTCTTAGTTTTCCCTGCAACTTATCTTCACTGGCTGACAATTGCAACGGAAAGTATTAACACTCAAATGCAGTCACCAACTTTCTTGAAACAGTTCCAAATAAATTCCTGATATATTCACAGAAGGATGCCTGAACCCACTAAGCTTTTGTTTATAATGACTAAATATTATTTGAAGCATGTTTGCCAGATTTCCAATATGTAGCTGACAGAAGGTTAACAAAAGCATTAGTATCTAATTTTGTAAAAATAGGTGCAAACACTTCAATAGATATTAAAGAAACAGCTCTAGTGGATGATAATGAATCTTATTAAGTTCTATTGTTGATCATTTGGATACAGAATTTCTCCTTTGTATTTAATAAAGTATGCAGTATATTTAGCTACATGCAATTGTCAAAAAATAGAGTGTGCCTAGTGTGTCATCTGCATGTAATAAATTGTTTAGCATTAGAGGTTATGTCATTCAAAAACCAAAGCATGTTTTAGTATCCCCAAAAAGTGGAAATATGTGGTGAAGCAGCAGAAAAAACTTACAGAAACATATTGCTTACATGTAAGTTCTGCAGACAGCATTACAATAACTATGCTTCTCAGTATCCCATCTACAAATCAGACATTCTGTGAAATGAATCCTCCTACTTTGTATTTTAGAAGCAAGCTTGTTTTTAAGACATACTTTCTTGTTAAATATGAGTCTCTCTTTTGACTTGACAGAGAACTGCAACTTTGAAAAAATGTCCAAGATCAAATAACCAATTAGAAAATAGCACCACCTGAAATGAAACTCTATTCTGATGAGCAGAATAAAAAGTATTTAAAACCTAGTGCAGTACAACTGAAACCATATTGCTTGTACCCCCATAATGGATCCAAATGCTACATAAATGATGCTTTGCGTTTTGCTTTCACATAACCATTGGGCTATATTTTGGCAGCCAGCTGTTGAAATCCATCTGTTCATCACAAATGCTGTAAAATAAGCCACAAATGTCTCATTATTTATACTGTAGTGCTTATGTGTACAAGTACTACCAACAGTATCATCAAAAATTCTTTGAAGTCATTCACTGTAGCCTTTAGGTGCTCAGTTGATTTGCACCACCCCAGTCTTTGTACACCTCAGGTTTTGTAAACAGATTAATTCCAAAGTAGTTTCACAGCATTATATTTCAAAAGGCAGAGGAAAATGAAGGAATCAAATTATTAGTGCTTGAACTGCTCTGCTAAAAGCAGCAAGTATACTGCTTAGAGTCTATGAATACAAATGCTATTAGTATTTGATTTTGCCTTTTGCCTGACCTTTTCTGTGCATTTAGAGATGCATCTGTGAGCAAATGAAATGGATTTTCCAGTACTAAATTAACTGTCTACACAGCCTTTCACCTAAGAAACTGAAACAATTTTTTTGTATATAAATGTCACTTATCAAAATTAAGCAAAATGTAAGTTTATCTGACAAACCAAAAGATGGTATTAGAGTGAGTGCATTATATTTTATAATTAACATGGATAAGTACCAGTGATATTATTCTCAAACCAGTTAAGCATTTGAGGTCTGCAGATTAACAGAACACATTTCACTCAGCTAAGCTTAAGCTGCCTACTTGCAAAAGATCATTCTGTATTAAAATGCCAGATTGTTCTTCTTTTTTCCAGAACTAATTCTGTATTACTGATCTGGAAACACATGGCCAATGGCAAACAAGTTTTCATTTCTGAAAATGATGATACATGATAGAGTTGGTGACAATCATTTTTTTTTCGTTCCCTGGTGAATTTTACTTGTTAAAATTGCAAATAACTTCTTTTCATGTTTGCTGCAAAAGAACAAAGGCTGAGTGCCTGTTTTAAAACCACATATCATTATAGCATCAGATTGCACATTTTTCAGTGGCAGCATGTAAAACGATAAAATATTTATATTCTCGTTCTATTGTTCTGCAAGTAGAATCTGTGTGAAAGAGAAAAGGAAGCAAAAAAGGCACTTATGTGCAACACATAATTTATCAAGTGATCAGAGGTCATTCAGGCATGCTGGTAAGGAAGTGTGATAGAAGGGGTTAGGAGATGGGTGTGATGGATAAATAATACGAAAGTTAAGAGTGAGGTATGTATTAGGCAACACTTTTAATGAAAGAACTGTGATTTCTAGATATCCTCACTCCTCATCTTGTGAATCTTCACTTATAAGTATAGAATGATCTTTTCTGTTCCAAACTAATAGCCATATGTGACTGCTGTACAGTAGGTTCAAAGGTACATAAGTATGTACTACGCTATCAGTCACCAGGGTCTTTATAAGCCTAGCCATGCAACCAAACCCAGTTTTGTCCTCAAGTATACTGGATGCATATATGTAGTGGTATGTTAGTAAGGAGGTAGCTAAGGGTTATGTTCAAACTGAGGAATAGAATGTTAGTAGAATTAGTTAACTTACTGTCAGCTTCTTTCCATCAGAAACATGGAGGCCAGATTGGGGGTGAATTTACAATTACCCATCCAATGATCAGGGTTTCACGTGGGGTCAGGGATGAAGTCTGCTTCAAGTAGTTGGGGAGCTTGTTCCATAGTGTGGAGATTGAATACCTTTGCTTTTTTTTTGATAACTTAAAAATGTTTATCCAATTAATGCATTCATTAAGCTTTGTTTTAAATTAAACCAATTTTACTGAAACTAGAAATAAAATTCTTCAACCCCAGTTTTACCATCTAGCAATACATGCTTACAGGTCTGCTGATACTAATCTGATAAGTCACCCTGCCATTTATAGAATATCATCCTATATCACAATGTGGGAAAGATCCCTGCTTTCTAGAGAACTGCACAAATTGCAGGAATAAGAAAACGCAAGATCTGAACATAAAATGTCCATCATCTGCAGTGTGTATGCATTTTCTTTTTTCTCTCTCTTTTTTGTGTAAATGATTTAGCTTCTATACTTGCTAAGCTAAGCTTGTCAGTAAATTAGATGTTTGCTATTAAGATCTTTATATGCATCATCAGTGTGCATCAAATGAGAAATGTAACGTAAATTTCAACCCAAATGCCTCTTCTTCTGGATGATAAGTAACTGGAGAAGTCAGACAAAAAGTGCTAAAAAAGGTATAGTATAGGAAGAAAGTCTAATTGAAACTATGGAATATTATAGAAAAAGAAGAAAAAAAGACCAACTCATAAGGGTTACTCTAGTAAAAGAAAACTTAAGGTGAAAGTGCAGGAAATAAATGATAGTTATTGTCATGATGTACAGAAAAAACAGAAAAGTGGCAAGTCCAGTTGAAAATTTGTAAAAGTTGTACAGTGTTCAGATTCTCACAAATCTTAACTCAGTACGCCTGACCAAACTTGAATCTACCTACAAGAGAGCTAGATTTGCTGCCCAACAAACCTACAGATCCCATCATTGTCTCTCTCTAAAGCACCTAAACTGGCTTGAATTACCCCACCAGCTTCTTCTCTCTCAGCTCCAGATCATCCATTCTTTCCTATACCAGCCTTCCTACTGCCCAGCACTATCCCCTCTTATCTCCCATTATTCTCCCTCCAGACCTCTATGAAGCTCTAACCAAGATGGGTCTATATTATAAAGATGAAAGTTTACTTACCCGAATGCCTAAATGTCGACACGTATTCCGCAAACTGCATATACACCAAATGCCTTAAACCACAAAATTCAAAAAGTTGAACTGTCATACGTGTCCCACCCCATCGCCTGCTACATACTACCTACACAAACTAAATAAACCATATACATACACTAACCAAAACCCTACTTCTAACCCTAAACTAAACCCTACTTCTAACCCTACACTAAATCTTACATATACCACCATGAATGCATTTAACTTAACCCGCACCCTAACCCTAAGGTCTGTAACTATCACACACTTACCTTAAAAAGCTAAATCCAAACAAACTAAACAATCCACACACATACACTTAGCAAAACCCTACTTCTAACCCTACACTAAATCTAACATACATTACCATCTATGCACTCACCTTAACCCGCACCCTAACCCTAAGGTCCTTAACTATCGCACACTTACCTTATGGAGCTATACCGCAGAAGGGCCAACCATGACAATTCAACATTTCCGCTTTCTCGCTTCTAGACGATCGATGTTTTTGTGGTTCGATAAAGACGGGTCGATGCTTAGGCATTCAGTTAAGCAAACATCCGTCTTTATAATATAGACCCAACCAAGACCCACTACAAATCTACAAACCCAAGTCTAAATTTGGACACAACATGTAGAGCTATCACCCCACTATTGCGTGGAATAGGCTCCCACTAGAATTCAGGACCCTTACACATCCTAAACAAGTTAAGACATCCACCAAAGAGCACTTTAAAAGTCACTGGTCCTGCCACTGCACTCTCCCTCCTTAACATCCTCCACTTCTCATACCGTAATCTACTTTCTGCCTTTAAACTCACTCTACTCACTAGCTCTCTCTAATCTTCTTTGACTACTCTTTCTACTGTCTTCTAAAATCTATTAAGCAAATTGCCACAGTGAAACATTTGATTGTAATTGTCTTGCCTTCATGCAACTACATCATGATAAAACTGTTTTTTTTAACCACTTACACCAAAAACTATACTCATCTTAATGACATATTTCTTTTTATACATCTTGAAATGTTGTTGCTACTTAATGCCTTGTAATAATCCTATAACATTGCTGTTTAATGCTAATTTATAATGAAAATTGTATAATATGTAGGAGCTTTTCTCCCCGGGCCTCCGCTGAAAAAGGGAGCTTCAGCTCAGTCGGACAATCCCGGTCGACAAATGTAAAATAAAATAATAAAAAAAATAAATAAAAGCAAGATAGTAGTAGTAAACTTAATGCTGAAAGTGTGATAAGAGACCTTGGGACACAGGTGGACAGTAGTCTCTCCTTTGATAATCACATCACCACATTAGTCAAGAAATCCTTCTATGTGGCACACCTCATCACAAAAGGTTTTTCATCCGGGAAAAAAGAGTTCATTGTTCCCCTCTACTCATCACTCATTAGACCCATTATAGAGTACAACGCCCCTTTTGGTATGTACCTCACAAGACATCTACAACAACTGGAAAGGCCAGAGAAATACCTCACAAAGAGGATTACCAGCCTCAAACAGATGCACTATGCAGACAGTCTCAAAAATCTCCAGCTTTACTCCATCGCATATTCAGAGGTGATCTCTGCATTACATACAAAGCTATGTCAAGCCCAAAGCTGTTGGACATGCTCCACTTAAAGAAATCCTAATCCCTCTGAGCTACATGCTCTAGGGACCTAAACCTTGTCACCACAATAAATAGAACATGCTGGAAGTATAGATTCCTGTCCCAGAGACTTCCCATACTCTGGAACAAACTACTATCTATATCAAACAAAGCTCCTCATTAGCACTCTTCAAGAAAAATCTTGAAGATTGGATGGGAAATAGGAAATTCACCCCGAGGATCACTTCTGTGGCTCTGCTCAACAGTGGCACAGGAAAATAATTTTCCTGGGTAACGAAAACCAGGGTATCATTTCGGCTAGGCATAGGCCATAGGGTCAATAGCCTAGTACCTACCTATGAACCTATAAGAAGATTTATGAAAATCACAAGACTTTAAGGAAAGGTCAGGATATGGGGAATGGACATATTTGTGAAGATTAAATAGACAAAGACATGCAAATATGAAATGTTCTGTAAAAACGGTAGGGTATAATGGATTTGTGGTTTAGAATGAATATTGATGGTCTCCTAAACTCAATTATATACTTAGTTTAACTAAAATAAATAAATAAAATAAAAAATAATGCAACTGGAAGATGGGTCACATTTTCCATTTCACCAAAATGTGAACAAAGTAAATTTATATACAGCACAGAGCAAAATAACTCCTTCAAAAAAAACACCTTGCATCAAAATCATCCCGCTAAAAACAATTTTTTTCTTATTAGAATGAAAAAAAAAGTAAAAGAACATATAATAAAACGATAACCACAAGAGCCAATAGGAAAACAGTATCACAGGCAAAACAATCCAAACTTTGCCCTGGTATTTGGCAAAAATAAACAAATAAATACAGCCCTGACTATAACCCAAAGTCCTGAGTTCAGTTAGTGGTTCAGATGCTGGATGATGAAAAAAATAATGGAATGGAATGTATTCCACCGCATCCTCCTTGGAATGGAAGGCATTCCACCCCATCCCCCTTGGAATGGAAGGTATTTCACCCCATTCCCCTTGGACTGGAAGGTATTCCACCCCATCCTCTTTGGAATTTAAAGTATTCCACCCCATCCTCCTTGGAATGGAAGGTGTTCCACCCCATCCCCCTTGGAATGGAAGGTGTTCCATCCCATCCTTCTTGGAATGGAAGATATTCCATCCCATCCTTCTTGGAATGGAAGATATTCCACCCCATCCCCCTTGGAATGGAAGATATTCCACCCCATCCCCCTTGGAATGGAAGGCATTCCACCCCATCCGCCTTGCTATCCCTGATTTTGCTGCATAGTGCTGCTCCATACCTCTCAACTTCTTAGAGCAAGAAATCTGGACAAAGCCATAAATAATGGGGTGACAAAGGCCCAAAAATAGGGGCAATTTTTAAATACTGCTTTTATAAACTTAACCCACAAAGTGCGAACAGTATGGCAACCAAATAACAAAATATGCAGTTCCTCTGTTCACAATAACTTCTCTGTGTCTTGGGAATTCCTCTAAATCCTGTGATAGCACGAACACAGCAGGAACACAAAAAGTATAAAAAAAGGATTTATTCCATAAAACAGAAAAACTGGTTAAGCGCTTTCACTTGTGTACATACAAGCTTCTTCAGAGCAATCAAACTCATTCAAAAAACTCATTAAGTAACCTTTTTTTGGCGCCATTTCCTTGGGGACCATCCCAGGAATTTAAAGGCGTACATACACATTCTTTACAAAGTTGTGTTACACTGAATAACTGATGTCTCATATAAAAACATTGTTTTGTGAAACTCTCCTATGTATAATCCATATACTAAAATGTATATGACCTTAGAATGTAAATATGAATATGTGATATTCAATTTATATTCAATAAAACATTTAAAAAATCCATGAAATAAATTTTTTTTTACATAAAACTACCAGTATGTTACATGTACAGAAAAAAAGACATATATATATATATATATATATATATATATATATATATATATATATATATATATAAACAAAGAAATTCTTATCTAATAGCCAGTAATGATTTGATTGAAATTGTGTCATTTAACCCTGGTGAAACAGATGTGTCAGTGTATATCTGCCACCATAGTTCTCTATACAAAAGTAAACTATTAAAATCTCCCCCTCTTTGATTCACTGTTACTGTATCCACTATACCAAACCTAAAAAAATGTGTGTCTCCATATTTGGCAATATGCCTATATAATGCGTTCTTTTCGTCCTTTCTTCTTATACTGTAAAGATGTGAATAAATTTGTTTGTTTAAACTCCTCTGTGTTTTGCCTATGTAGAATCCAGAACAAACTCCACATAGTGCAATATATACAACCATTTTGGTCAAACAATTCCCTCCACAAAATTTGATACAGCTTTGGTTGCAATTATCCAGTGCTTTTATAAACTTAGAAAGTTTTCCATTAGCATACATTTCTGATAGGTATGAAGCCTGAATCTCTGATGTCTGTCATTATATTCTGACTGTAATCTTTAATGATTTGCTAACAATCTGCCAGGAAACTTCAATTTTATGAGAAACAAACCAAAAATATGAGGTAAAAATCTGGACATTCTGTGAAAATCTGTACAGTTCAGAGATATCTGCTGCTCTGTCCTTTAATTTTCTGGAGAACTACTGAGGACTAAATGCAGTCAATAATGCCAGACATTGTTTCCTACTTTTTAATGTTATCAAATCTGCACTGATGAATATTGCAGTCATTCATTTCTCTCCCCACCTCTCACTTTTGCAAAGGATTAAAGTTATTCAATACTGTCATACATTAAAAGTTTCATACTCATTGTTAATGAATCTAAGCTGATGGACTGCTTGTTGCAGTCAGCACTGTCTCTGTCTCTCTTGTTCATGATCTATTTTTGTCTCTCACACACATACAAACACACACACACACACACACACACACACACACACACACACACACACACACACACACACACACACACACAAACACGTACACAAATATACACACACACGTGCTTTTCTTTCTTTAATTTACTATCCTTTTAATTTTATGCTTGCAAAGGAGTGCTGTTTAGTGAGCGCAAAAATGGCATTTTTTTTCACTGTCCAAGCTTCATGGCAGCTTAATACGCTGCCATTGAGAAGTGGACTTGGTCTTTACTGGGCATTACATGTAAATTAACACCCTGATGAATAACATTCATTCTCAAGTCAGAGATAAATGTACAGTCTGTCACTTTGTATTGTAACAGTATACATAATTTGCATATGGATGCCAGAATATGTGCTCTACATTACAGACTTACAAAGCAATGCATAAAATGAACTTAATTTCCAAACTGTAATCAATGGTAAATCACCAAAAACGGTACCATCATTGAAGAATAGTTTGTTATATAAACAAACAAGATAAAAATACTGCTAAACTGCTGTAAAACCAAAAAGACCAGTTTAATCAAATAAACACAACACAGTAAGCACTGTTGTCACAACTGCTCTTCCTTAGGATGTGACACAAAGTAATTGGCTTTTAATCATTGAAATAAATTAATTAAATGTACTAATGTTTCAGATTAATATATTTTTCAGATAAATTTTAAAGCTCACCATTTCAGTAATGTCCGGCAAGTTGCAACCACAAAATGTCACCTCTCCTCCAAGTCATCCTCCAGCGAAGGCACATGGAGACATGTTTGAGCTTTAAAATAGTGCCGAGAGGGCTAAGAATCCTGAAAATGCCTAACTATGGTGACACCTTTCCGGATTTATTGTCTAAGTGGCAAAGGTTGTATTTAGACACTAGTTATTCCTACATGAGGCTCTTAATAGAGCATTATGTGGTTATTGAGCAACAGCTTAAGGATCAGATAACTAGTCTGCAAGACAGACTCAGTATTTCACTGCCAGCATCTAGGCTAAATATGTTTATTGAGCATCTGGCCACCCACATTTCTACTTTAGAGCAGACACTGCTAATATAGAAAAGAAAGAAATAACATAGAGACTTTTTAGATTTCAAAAAAGTGAGGTATTCACTTGGCCGAGGGCAGCGCCAAGAACCAATCACGATCTTGCTAGCACTGCTATCAGCTAATCGATGAGCATCTTGAATTCAGTGGGTGGATCTAAAGCTCCTTCTGAGGTCTCTACTGTGCTAATGAATGCAAGCCCGAGGATGACACTGACTACCAATCAGAATCGAGATAGTCCTGACACTAAACAATCTACGAGCATACCCACCTTAATGGGTGGGCCTAATGTTACATCTGAAGTTCCAATGACATCAGCGAATGTCTCACTTGGTCCGGATGTAAGGAAGAAAGTGAAAGAATTTAAAAAGCAGAAGGATATGCCTATTTTTCCGTTTTTTCCTATCCCCATAAAGCAACAACCAAGGAACCAAAAGAATTGGTCGCAGAGCAGAGGAAGAAAAAGGAGAACATTTTCGGGAGAAAACCAGGAGAGCAATGTGAAGAACAAGAGAGCCTGGATGAGGCTACTTCTGGACTAGTACATAATATATTGGACTATGTTCTTACCGAAGATGAACATTCACTACTCAATGAAGGTCTGTCTTTCATTCCTTCACTTAACTGTGACAATGTTGAGCATATTATAGACATTAAAAAGTTTTGTAGGAATATTATGCTTAAACTTATTCATGAGAACAATTCTACTGATGTATTTAACTTTAGGAAACTTTCTGTTTATTCACCAGCATTGCACCCATTATTGAAAGCGTTTGAAAAAGCATGTGAGAGTGACACTATGAAATTGTCTGCTTCAGCAACAAACAAATATAATTTCCATAATTTAACTACTGATGATTTTAATGCTTTACAGTCTTTGAAAAATAATGCTGATATAGTTATACGTCCTGCAGATAAGGGGGGAGCTATTGTTTTAATGAATGCCATGAAGTACCATTACAAAATGAAACAAATGTTGGAACAAGTTGATACCTCTAGTAACCTTAGTGTAAATCAACTTAATAAATTAATTAGTGACATGAAGGTTATACTCTATGAGTTCTTGATGAGTAATATGATTACACCTGACCTGTATAAATATCTGTTGGTAGAGAAACCATTTGTACATAGCATTAGAGGTCTACCGAAAATCCCTAAGGATATTTTTAATCCCCCATTAGACCTATAGTGTCGAATCAAGGTTAGCTGACTGTACCACTATCAAGTTACTTAGAGAAACATATGAGAATTTTTGTTGATAATGCTGATACTATATTGAGAGACAAACATTTGATTTTTTAGTCACTTTATCTGAATATACATTTTCAGAGACGTTTAATGTAGATGTTTTAGTAACACTTGACATGGTATCAGTCTTTACCAACATTCCGAATGATGTAGGTATTGAACTGTTTAGAGATTTTATGAGGTCTGAGAATGTTGCTGCTGACAAGATTCAATTATATTGTTTTTTACCAGAACTTGTTTTGAATAATAATGTTTTTACCTTTGGCAATCAGTACTTCTTTCAAACGAAGGGAGTGGCTATGGGTACCCCATGTGCCAACTCAAATGCGAATTTGGTAATGGCACAGTGGGAGAGACAATATATTAAAATGAACATAAGATTCTTTGAATGCATAACTCACTATAAATGCTTTGTTGATGATATTTTTCTTTTGAGGAAGGCCACACTAGGTAGTTTGAGACAGTTCATTGAATATATTAATTCTACCACTAGCTTTTTGCAATTTACTGCCAAATGGTCTTTTGAGAAGATTGAATTTCTTGATGTATCCTTAATAAAGAATGATGGCATCATCTGTGCTGAGATTTATAAGAAGGAATGTAAAAGGAATAATTTGCTACATAGGCAAAGTATGCATCCCCAGCATGTTTATAAGAATGTCCTACAGAGCCAGAGCTTGCGAGTCTCTATACTGAGTAGTTTACAGTCTAGTTGTGGAGGAGCCCTTTTAGAATTAAAAAATGAGCTGAAAGATAGAGGATACATGCCACATGAGTATAACAAATTAGAGTCACTATATTTTGTAGATAGACATATGAAAGGTAGACCATACTATAGAAGATATGATAGTGTCAATAATATTAGATACAATACTTATAATCATAGAGCGCATTCCACAGTGGTGCAGCAGTAGCGTTGTTGCCTCACAGCATGAGGTTCTCCCATTCTATTCTTAGCTTTGGTTGGGAGTGCCTTCGGTGTGGAGTCTGCATGTCCTCCCCACGGTCGAGTGGGCGTTCGAAAGACATGTGTTGAATGGGTGTGCCTCAATGAAGGTTGGGCATCGGGCTGGCAACTCGACACCATAAAAATGAACTGCCAATCATTAGCAGACCGGTGTTCCACTGTGGCGACCCCTAACTGGGAAAAGCCAAAAGACAAACAACAACAACTTATAATCCTAGAGCATTGACTGAATGCAGGATGGTGTTACCTTACACCAATAATAAAAAGGTTATACGTGGTATTGTGAATAAGAACTGGGCAATTTTAGTATCTGATGAGAGGATAAGTAATGTAGTGGGGTTACAACCAAGTTTCACATACCGAAATAATAAGTAATTGAAAAGAATGTTGTTATAGGAATGTTACACCTAATAATATCCCTGTTGTCTCTCAGAGACAAGGAACTTTTCCTTGTAGACGATGTAACCATTTTCAATACATGAGCAGTCAGGACAAGTTAACACATCCTACTACCAGACATACATATACTTTTAAAGACTATGCTGACTGTATGAGTAGGGACCAAATATATCTTGCTTATTGTACCAAATGCCCACCTTTTTATATAGGGATGACCAATAGGACTCTGAGAGACAGGGTTAGGGAACATATTTATGCTATCAACAGAGAATATGAAGGGAATGCCTTAGCAAGACATGTTTTGGAGTATGGCACTTTACACAAGTTTTTATTTTTAGTTATAGAGTTTACCCCTCGTACCTATAGGTTAGGAGATTTTAAGAATTATCCAGAGCAAAAGGAAATCAAATGGATTATTAGAATGCAGGCTGACAGGGGCTTTGACCTCAATGACAAGGTAGCACTCAGACCATTTTTAGTTGATAGACCTTTGAAACATTAAATTATGTAGTTTTAAAGCATGCATGGATTCTATTAATGAATTCTATTTTTAGATTAATGCTTTAGAATATGTATAGTATTGTATTTTTTAATATACATATTTTTTAATATATGTATTCTTTATTTATTGTATACATTTTTATGTAATATAGAATAGCTTGCATATGTTTTAATATAGGCATATACCTATCACTTTAAGAAGTTTTTACATTGTTTCACTGCTTAATTGAGTGATTGTTTTAAGCTGATTGTGATTTAATTGGTTTTAGCATTATAAATACCTTGAGTCTTTTTCTTGAATGTATTGAAGTCTGAAGAAGCGTTGTATGGGGCGTGAAAGCATTTACTTTTACATTAAAACGTATTTGCTGTGAAACTTGGCTATATCAATGTATCTTACTATTGGTGTCGGAGTTTTACCTTTTAACGCCATGCACTATTGTTTCAAACTACAAAACAGATGATCAGAATGCTGACTTTGGCACAGACAAAGAAAATGGCTAAACTTAGAATTGTGACAGTAACTGTAACATACTGCTTGACCTCTCAAAAGGGTATGCCGTTTTCCCTTATGGAGCATGATTTCATATTTATAATAATTAAGAGGATGCAGGTGATCTACTTACAGCCATAAATACATAAAACGATAAATAAGTAAACTACACATGCTTGTGTGTGTGTGTGTGTGTGTGTGTGTGTGTGTGTGTGTGTGTGTGTGTGTGTGTGTGTGTGTGTGTATTTTTGAGTTTTGTTTTTAACAATATAACTGTCTTTTTCTTTGATCTTCAGCATTTCAAACAGGTTCCAAGTAATATTAAAGTAACAGGAGCATTGTATAATTAGTGTTCTCAAATACATAATTAATTCTGAGGCTGTTTAAAAGATCTGGGAATCTCAATAAGGCACTGTAGCAACTTAATAGCTTTGGTATATAACACCCATGAGATGCCAGTCTTTTTACCAAGTTGTTGGCATGCAGAATAAATCATCTTTATTTATAGTGACTGTAAATTAACTAGTGGCATTCATATAACACTCATCATTTGACTATACTATAATATG
>NC_056742.1:22927819-22935319 GCF_019279795.1 Protopterus annectens | reverse complement strand
TATATATATATATATATATATATATATATCTATATTGATTCTAGGACTATTGAACAAAAGTTCAATAGTCCAAATCCACAATAACCAAATGCACTTTAACAAAACCGCTTTCACCGAAAAAGCACTTTTGTTAAATTCCGTTCGAAAAAAAAAAAAATCTTCTTTTATGTAGAGGGACAAGCCCCCATGTGCCCCCCACACACCCACACACCCTCTACTTTTATATTCTCACATGTACGGATCCTATATATATATATATATATATATATATATATATATATATATATATATATATATATATATATATATATATATATATATATACATATAAATAAATATATATATATATATATATGGTTCTACATTACATAGTCGACAGTGCAGAACACCGACAACGCAATCATCGACACCACATAATCGACAGTGCATAAACACGACACCTCACATGCCCAACAACGAAATAACCGACGGTTCACAAACACGAAACCTCATAAGCTGCACACACCACAATAACAACAATCAACAAATAAAACACATCCCCTGTCCAAAAACCACACACACAACACAAGCACACCAAAATCCTTACAAACCCACACTAAACCTCACATACACAACTATCTACAACCCTAACCCAAACCCTAACTCTAAGGTCCGTCACTATCGCACACTCAGCTAACCCGCGCCCTAACCCTAACTCTCTTAACCCACCCCTAACCCAAAGACTTTCACTACGACACTTACCTAACCCACCTAACCCTAACTCACTTAACCGCCCCTAACCCAAAGATTTTCACTACCGACACTTACCTAACCGCTCTAACCCTAACTCACTTAACCCACCCCTATCCCCACAGACCATCAATATCCACACTTACCTTACTCGCACCCTAACGTCCGTCACTACCGCATACTTACACAGCCTTTTCTCATGTCGGTATCCTCGGCGTCGGTGTTTTCATCCATCGGTCTTCTGCATTTTCGATCTTCTGGCGATCGCGATTGCATTGTCGATGTTCTGCACTGTCGACTATGTAAAGTAGAACCATATATATGTACATATATATATATATATATATATATATATATATATATATATATATATATATATATATATATATATATATATATATATCTATATATATATATATATATATATATATATATATATATATATATATATATATCTATCTATATATATATATATATATATATATATATTTATATATATATATATATATATATATATATATATATATATATATATATTTTTTTTCAAAAAAATCAACTCTGGATCATGACCAAATCATGTCCTACTAGTGAGTAAATCCAGTAGATTTTCAAGACTGTCATTTCTTTTTCTTTGTCACTTCTTGGACACATCAACTGAAAATGTGTGCTTGACAGTAGGTTCATTTTGAAACTATTTTAGTTACAATCTTTCCTTTAAGAATTATAAGAAGCATACAAATGATCAATCGACTGTTTTTGTACCTCTATATTATATCCATAGCACTTTGATAAAACAATATTCAGTGTTGTTATGAATTCCACAGAAGCAGTGAAGAGTGATCTTAGCATGTTATGTGAATAAGAGTTCACTGCGCTGAAACCACTACAAAAACTCTGACGGTGTCCCTTTTGGACACCATTTCAGTTATTCAGGAACTGATACAAAGCAAAATAGAAATGCTCAAAATTCATAGTGCAGCTGTGGAGACACACCGTCAGTCTAGAGAGTTATGCGTACGTGAAAATGAGAATTGATTTAGTCCAGAAAGTGACATAACCAAGTTACAGCCACTAGTGCATTAATACTGGAAGACTCCCCTTAATGAAATACATGACTACACTTACAGCTAAGCAGGAATAAATTAATCCATCCAAGAACAGTCACAAAAGTGTGTGCACATGCATCCACAAACACACACATATTTTAAATACTTATTGTGCATGATTCTAGACAGCATTTTGTTTTATATGTACTGCATGCAGGTTAGTCAGATGAAAAATAAATGCTAGAATTTACTTTCACCAAAATGAAAAACAAGAATACTGGCATCACGTTTCATCAGAAAAAGTGTTTTAAGACTGTAATTCAATATCTTGTTTCATCGGCTTATAAAAATGAATGATGGCATGCTGTTTCATTGAAAAAAAAAACATTATTAAAGCTAGGGTTCTGAAAGGAATTTGAGGAGATATTTTTGTAAGGGCAATTCCCTCACCCTCCTGTGCAGAAGTCTTTCTCATCTCCACATTCTACATATATTGTAACACTGACTGTTATATCTGGTTAAAGGGAATTGCTCCTCTCTCTGACCTCATCTCCAAAGATGGTGCTTCATCCACATTTACATTATTATACATTTGGCCACTGAGCCCCCTGGTCATTTCCTATGTATATGAATTCTTCCATTCATAATGCTACTTCTATCTATCCATTAATAAAGCTGGATTATACTGTTTTTCCAAAATACACAGTATACCACAGTTACATTTCTGTGATAAAAAAGATACTACTACTACTATAGCAATCCTTATTTTAACTCATTAACCTCTCTTTTTAAGAGTAACACACACACACACACACACACACACACACACACACACACACACACACACACACACACACACTCACTCTTGGTATTTTATAACATTGTGTTTCTCTCTACGTAAGGCACTGTAATCACTTGATCTAGAAATTCCAATGATCAAGGTTAATTTTGCCTTCTTTTCATGGATATCTGGTTTTCCTCACGTCTACTTTTGAACTGTTGGTAATGGGTGATCCCACTGATGTAAACCTTGTTATTTTCTATAATGCTTTATGGCTCATGTTTCCAATGCTTCTCAGTTACTTCAATATTATAATGTTTCCACAATCCCAAATCCAACAGTCTTACAATACTATTATGCCTTTCAGTATACAGGCCTTTTGTCATTAGTGTATCACATCCAGCAACAGGATGTGTAACTGTTTCCAATTCTGTTTTACAAAACTTTGCATTTGTCTGTTTCTCTGACAAGTTCATTGGACATTGTAAATTAACATGTGCATACTCCACTACCTTGGGTGGGCAATATTAACCTTACTGCTGGATTGATTTCCATTCCCACTTGCCATTAATGCACTTCTACGAAACTTAGCAGGTAAGTCATCTTAGACTTGTTCTCCTCATGTTTTAAATCTTTATCTATGTTTGAATCTTGTGAGGTCAGCAAATATGTATAAAGTTCTACAACTGCATATCTATATATCTAATCAATTTCAAGGAGAAGCATGCCGCCTTCAGAATGGGCAACATATAATCTTGGTATACAATGATTTTTATAATTCATTTCATAAGCATGAAGCATTTTTCTTGTTTTCATGTCCAACTGATCCAATTCCTTTTGGGGACAATCAGTCATCCCAAAACTGTAAGTTGGAACAGGAAGACCAAATTGATTTATAGCTCGGACTTTGTTCCTTGATGTCATAGAGGTTTTCAGTATTAGTTTTAGTCTTCTAAAATATTCCTTACTAAGTTTTATTCACATTTGTTCATGTTATATTGTTGATCCTTCAATTCCCAAATATTTGTATAATTCCTCTTGCTCAAGTTCTTTTACTTCACATTCTTTTCTCAGATTTATATTTTCTTGGTGCTGCAGCTTTCCTTCTTTACAGGTTACCTTTGCACATATAACAAGACCAAATGACATTCTTATATAATTTGTGATTGAGATAATGGAGAATAAAGCACAAATAAAATGCAATTGATCACCTAAGTTAAGAAAGTGGTAATTAAAATAACATAGTAAAGTATGAAATGCAAAGTGCTTTCCTCCATATTAACCTTAATCTGGTGGCCTACAATGCATGCTACTGTGATGAGTATGGTGGATAGTACATCTATGCATCCATATGCTATGCTCCAAACACTGATTCACATCCAAATAACTCCCCTAATTTTGTTCTATACCTTGGTAGGAGTCACAGTGCTACCAACCTACATTTCTTATCTCTAAAAAAACAAACAATGCCCCCTTGAGGCTTTAACATTTTATTGTAATAGTGCATATGCAGTGCAGGCATGTTATACACTCCATTTGTATGGTAGATCCACCTAAGCACCTAAAGTGCAATGTAAGGCCATAATGTACAGGGAATCTCTGCAATGTGTTCTGCTGTATGTTAAGACTGTATCTTGGAGCAATTCGTGGATGAAATAATGCAAAATGCATAGTGAACCTATGCCACATACATGCACTGCTTATACTGCTGGACCCTAACCCATGTGTCTATGTATAGGGCACAAAGTACTGCCCTAAAGAATGCATTTGACAAGCTGCACACACACAAACCCTAGTGATTATTAATGTGTGGTGCATAAAACTGTACTTTTGTTTACATTATAGTATGCTAGACCACCATTAAATACCTGGAGCATGCTATCATATACATTGCACAGTGCTGCCATGGGTTGTACACTGCAAGAGCTGTTGCATGTTTATTTATTCTCCTTTCCCCATTCACCTTGAACACTGTTAGAATGTATGCCACACAGTTCCAACAGGCTTCATCTGCTACCCATCTCTTGCAGTAACATGAGCTTTGTCTGTAACTCACTAATCAGTATGTTATTAGAATGAAAGGTATACCATCTGACTGTCCTGTGCACACTCACCTGAGACACAATAAGTGCTACATGACTACATCAAGACTCAGTTTCTGAATTATAGATTTGTTGGTGAGAGGCCTGAGTTAGCATCCATGTTGTAGGTAGTGGGTAGTGAAACTGGCACATATTCTCTAATATTGACAGCTATAATGCACTGTAAACATTGACCTACTATAACAAACAGATATTCCAAAAACAATAACATGCATACATATCTGCTTAATATTTTATTCAAAATTCATAATAGCAACTATGGCTAGCCATTTAATCTCTCTTCTGTTAACATGCAAGGTAAACATCTGAAAATGGCTATTGAAAGTATTCTGTTTCTGTGCTTACCTGGCAATCTCTAGTCATTTGACTAAGGACTTGAATGGGGACAGATAATCCAATGTGCCATGATGGCCTCTTGTTGCAGGATCCTTATGAATAAAAATAAATAAATATACTATCAGGACACCACATTTCTCTGTGAGCAGTCATAACAGTACACAGTGTCCGTGGCAGTAATTCATTTAGTTGAAATAAGTTACTGCAATTCTTCTTCTTTTTTTTTTTTTCTTCTGAGGAAAAAAGGCATCTGACCTGGTACTAAGACAGAGTGGGTAAAGACAGGTAGACTGTGTGACAGCAAAGGGACATTACTTAATTGGTGTCAAATAGTTATCTCTGTGTGGGCTACCAGTATATATGCAGAAAAGGGAATACACTGCTGTGGCTATTATTTAATTCTTACATCTATCTGGCAAACAGGGGTTGGAGGTGGGACGCCAAACTTTGTGTAGAAATATTAAATTATATAGTCACTGTTAGTTGATCATCAATACTACTTGCAAAGAAGAGAATTAAATGCATATAAGAGCTTCTGGTTGAATATATTACTGCGGTCATTATTTTTAGACTATGATCAGCCAAGCATCTATTTCAGCATGAAAAATCTCATAATTCTTAATCCTTGTGTTGTGGTATACAGGAATAAAGCCACATCTCTGGCCCTGAACACCTGATTTAAATTAGCAGCTCAGAAGCTGAAAGAGTTAGGCATAGTGGAATAAAGTGAGCAGCTTGTACCAGCTGCCCTGTTGGTGGGAAATTACATCTAGTATCCCATGCAAGTAGAGAGATGCTGGCTTGGAATCTTTCTAGAGGTATGTGTGTGGAAACATGTGCACTTCACTGGGCAGACATAGGATACCATGCAGTAATGCAATGCCTATGTCAGCAAGCAAGGGGCTGAGTCAAAGCCTTAAATGAAAAAAAAAATTCTAATGGCAAATCACTGATGGTCTCAATAATTATCTCTCACCCTAGGTGAATGAATACACAATACTATGATTAATTTCAGAGGGCTGATCATTGATATGCTGCTGGAGGAAAAACTCTTATAATGTAGTCATTCTTAGCATGGAGTGTGGAGTTGCACACTGTGTAAAATCAAATGGAGATGGCTTACTCTTAAGCAATCACTGATACAGCTTATGAAGATGAGACAATGCACGTGTATGAAGAGACAGATAACATATAAAACTATTGAAGGTGTAGCTACAAAATGCCTCACTGGTATGCAGTGATTGCCTTTTCCATGTTGGCTGTGTTCCTGGTTATGCCAAGACTTGGATGACAGTAGCTTGTGGCTAAGTGGATAAAGTAATGTATAAAAAAGTTTGCTCCAGTTGCTGGGCTCTGGCTGTAATCCATTTGAGATGTATTTATTTATCAGTAGATTGGATTAGGAGTGACATTATCTCTGTATGCTGTGCATTAGCAGTGTGAGTTCATTCAGTGTGTGTACATGTTGCGTGTGTTTATATCTTTGTGGAAGTGTTCATGTATGATCATAGTATGGAGAAAGAAAATCTATGTCAGAATATGGAATACATATACTTTAGCAGGTGCCCACATACTAGAGTTACTACTTCTTTCAACCACTTATCTTCACTGTGTTTCATCATGTCCAGTTACAGTCACTAACATGATAACGAGATCATGGGAATCCATGGCACCATCCACAACCAGATAACAGAGTTGTAACCACAGAGCAGATAATTTGCTTTTTAGGGGAGGGGGGCATGGACTGTGTGTGAAAACAAAAACAGTTTTTCTTGCTGGTATTTCTGATATGGCTTGTCAGGGGAGGGGCAGCATTTGTGTCTAATAGCAACAAATTTAAATGTACTCTAGGGCCATTATATGTTTCACTTTTTCCTTCACAGTTAAATGCCATAAGTGAACAAAAAGTGAATACCTTTGCGAGTGCAGTCTTCGTTTAACAAAGATCATATAATTTTCCTTTGTTTTCATGCAATCATTAATATGGCTCATCGGCTGGCCCTGTATATGTACGTGGGAGTAATACGTTAAAATCCCACACTTTTGCCTTTTTTCACTTTCCTAATATTCAAGCATCTGATTTATTCACGGACTATCTCAGTCTTTTGTAAATGCAGTGGGCTGTGTGAAAAAGCTAAAGGCAAAGGGCAATTATATAATCACTGTTCAGTAATCATTGATGTAGTTCACTATTTTGCAGAACACCATGATGAAAAACATTATTTTGGCACAATCTGTATTTAGTTCTGAGATTGTTACTTCCTTATCATAACTTCACAACATCACTAATGTAAATGTCTTTAAATTAATGTCACAGTGAAAATATACATTTTACATTTACTCACAATGAAGAATATATCATTCATAAAATCATAAAGTTACTAATATTTTCTTCCACAGAATAATTACTAATGCCACTACTTGTATCTCAACTGATGTTTTACAGCATTTTACATTTTAAAAAAGAAAAAAGGTACAAAAAAAGCCTTACCAGGAAATGTGGCAT
>NC_056742.1:22720319-22922819 GCF_019279795.1 Protopterus annectens | reverse complement strand
CTTACAAACTGCAATGAAACTTATAGAATATTTCCTGTTACTCCTCACCTACCCCTTCAATATGTTTCAGATTCTGTCTGCTGACATTGTCAGCTTTTCCTGTTAATAATATAATTCATTGGTGGTGTCAGAAAATCCATTTGCTGGCCACCACAGATCTAGCTGTCTAAAGTATTTTCTTTTACAGAAAAGCATTAATTGTGGTATTTAACCTTAAATAAACTTATCAACTGAAACTGTGCAGTATAACATATGTTTGACAAGACACTCTTTAGAAGGAAATATTTAGTAGCATGTATTTTGTGCAGCTTCTTTGCTTCTTCTGGCAGATATTATCTTCAAACTAATATTTTGTGATTATTATTAAGCAGATAATTGTTGTCATAGTGAACAAAAAATTATTACAGAGCATGCAAAATAAATATACTGGTATATCAAATAAAAAGATGTTGAATGACTATTCGATTGAATACAATTACATAGCATGATATTGTAGTTATGATGCATTTAGAAGGGTGGAAATGAATTTCAGATTCTGAGACATTATTTTCTTACTTTCTATATTATGTTACTCAGACATTTGCATACCTTTTTTTCATGCTTGGAATGAAGATGTACAACGTGTACACCTCCCACCCTACCACATCTAGTGAGAAAGTAATTTAGACCGAATATGGCAGGTTGAAATAAAAAATATGCAAACTGAGAAAGGTAAGGAAGGCATCCCATGCTCTGAGTATTCCTCGAAGCATTTGCAAAAGAATTAAAGGGCAAAGGTCATGTCTAGAAGTCACTGTCTAAATCAATTCATATTATATTCCTCGTTAGTTTGTAACAAAGAGAAAAAAATATGTTTGCAAACCTGCCAATCCCTGTGCTTAGCTCTAAAGCATACAAGGAAAAGAACTAAAGGAATCTTGTATAGAGCATTTGCAATCAGAAAAAATGGCATCTACGATTGAATACATTCTTTTAAATTGAAGGCAGTAGATGTTTATGTTATTAATGATGTTATAGAAATCATGTGGCAGACATATGAATAACAATTACTAGTATGTTAAAACTCAGATCTTTGGGTCTTTGGGAATAATTATTTTAAAAGTTTCGTAGTCGTACATAATATATATACATATATATATATATATATATATATATATATATATATACGTGGGTCTACGTTTCTTTATCTAAATTTCATTATTTCAAAAAAGAAAAGTAGAGGACCACTTACACAAAAGTGCACTTATGAAAGTGCACTTTTGCGAAGATCAGTTCTATGAACAGATAAGAAAGGAAACAGGAAACACTGTGGTGCTGAAGCACACTACAGTGAGGAATAAGGTATTTACCTGTTTCCCCACTGTAGTGCAATCTTGGAGTTAGTATATTTAAGTAGCAGGGATGCGGGGGGTGCAGGGGGGCTTTCCCCCTTGCAAAACACTGTTTTTGTATTTCCTTTTTGTATTTATTGGTTTGTTGAACCGATATTCACGAAAGTGCATTTTCATTTAAGTGCACTTTCACGTAAGTGGTCCTCTACTTTTCTTTTTTGAAATAGTGCAATTTTGACAAAGAAAAGTAGATCCATATATAAATTTATATTTTTATTCATTGTATATAAGTTGGATGGTTCAGGGTTTTTTATTTCAAAAGCCTTTTTTTTAACAAAACATGCACTATCTGTTTGAATTTTGATTGGTTGTTGTATGTCATATGACCAAACTGTTAGGTTTTAAATACGAATTTGTAACAACAATGCTCATTCTGATGAAGTTTTACACTGGATGAGATGAGACTGTTAAATTATAGTTTTTTACTGGCAGTTCTGTGCTTTTCAAGTGGAGCTTAATTCTAAAGTTTATTGTTAACCTATGATGTATAGGGTATGAGTTAGGGCTTGGGCAACATTGGTTTGGATTACACACACAAGTAAGGAGAGACAATACCAGAGACAATTATTACTATCAAAAACACAGATTCATTGCATACATCCAGTCAAAAAAACAAAACCACAGCATTTATTGGCTTCTCAGCTTAAAAATGAAATGAAAATAAAAGTACTTTATGGCATCTCATTTCCAAAATTAAATAAAGCAAACACAGTCCTTTAAATTGCAGTCACACAAAACAGTACCTTTTTGGTATCTTTACACAGTCCATACATCACTTCCAGAAAATATGCTATCTCAAGATGTTCAGACTATAGCCCTTAATCAGTCCTTTAGTCCTGTATTTGTCAAAGGTGCTCCGATTAGCATATCACATTCCTTAGCCCTAACTTAGCAGAAGTACCCCATGCCTCATGATTCTTCCTATCCTATAATCCTCCAAGTGAGGATTCAAATTCCTGAAGGCCCTGGAACTGGAAACCTTCTATACAATGTCATTTGGTAATTAATAGCTCATTATTGATACATACCAAGTATATTCATGAATACATGCTTTGAGAATATTCCCACATTTCACAGTGTAGCACACATAAAGGGACATTACCCATGTTCTGTCTCTAGTATGTTACACCATGGATCCCACACTTTTCTTCTAATCCTGAAATGTTGATTGCTTATTTTATTCAGTCTGTGCTTTAGTCAGCTTCTGTTTAACTTTATTATTTAAATAAGATTTATGCTTTAGTCATGGTTTTCTTCATAGGCTCATAAGTTAACAAGCATTTACTAGACTAATGATCCCAAGAGACCTTTGTAACCCTAGCCAAGTTTCTCAAATTTATATACAAAGTTTTGATATCCTTGGGTTATCAATAAAGTACATATGTCGGCTTGGGCATGGATGGTCAAACATTTATAAGCTGTCTCGGTCTGCTACACACATAGCTGCAGAAAATGGGCAAATTTCTGATTCTCAATCCAATGGTGCAAGTTATAGCCTGATGCAGAGACGTGGTAGTCTCTGAGACACGTCTGTCCCTCTAACATGTAACATTTATATTACATACAAGATTTAGGTCCATATATTGGGTAATTCTGATGCTATTTGTTTTTTTTTCAGATGTGCAAAAGGTCCATTACAGCAGGATCAGAGGATGGTTTGTAGGCCAGGCATATGCTGCCTCTCAGAAATCTGAAGGAGACCAAGCAGACGGATAAGGCTTTGAAGAGATCCTCATAGGGCTTATTGTTTACTCCCTCCATTTTTTGTGCACATACTTAAGGGGATATTATACTCAATGAGTGGTCTAAAGAGGGCCATGGACAGTGGAACAGTGAAATTACTGGCCACAGATACCATACCTTTGTGAGTTGATATTTATTAATTTATTTATTTAGTGACATTTCTTGACCGGGAAAGTCCACTGGGTCAGAAACCTTTTTTCAGTGGAGGCTTGGGGAGAAAAACTTCAGTTACAATAAAGCTTATAACAAAGAAATACAATTTACAATAATCAAACAATTTACAAAAACTTATTTCACAGAGATACAATTTTCACAATTTGTTATACAGAAAAATAATTTTATGAAATGTAATAGTTTGCACAAAAAAAAGTAAAGTATTTTATACAATCAGGTTAGGTGCTAGTATTGGATATGGAATACTTTAATGGCATATGCTGTAAAAACAATTTTGTAGTAATCCATTTGCTCTGGAATCTGATCAAAAAATGTATTTTACTAGACAAGTTGGTGAAGGAAGATACAGATTAATGATCATTAGATATTTAAATATTTTTTGTTAAAAAGTCAAGAAATGTAACTGGGGGCAGGAGTACTAGTAAGGCAGTATCTGGGCATGGGCACAAAGGCAAATTTAATTATAAATGTGTTTTTTTAATTTGTATTTGAAGGTTTTTGCTGAATCAAGTAAAGTAATAGTGGGGGGGGGTAGATTATTCCATAGTTTTGATACAGAGTAGGAATATAAGCTTTGTCCAGCTCTCTTATTAGGTTTGGACATACGCAGGATTTGTTTATTGGATGATCAAAGATTCCTAGAGGGGGTGTAGGTTCGGATCGTGTGTGAATGTGTGGGGCAGTTTTCTGGGTTATATAGTTTGCCTATTTTGAAGTGTGTTTTTTTTATTGTAGTGAGTATATGCTGTTCAAATGATAGTTTGTCATCTATAGTAATACCTAATAATTTTGCAGTATACACCAGTTCTATTTCAGTTTTGTTTTTGGAGAAAATTTTAAAATCTAGTTGGGAGGTAGAATGTGAAGATCAGTAGCTTAGATTTTTTGGGATTTAGATGTAATTTTGCATTGTATAGCCAAGTTTCTATTGGTGAGAATGTTTTTTGTGTTACTTTAGGAGGTCTTGGAAATTACTGGAGGAAGATATGATGGTAGAATCATTGCGTATTGAATGAGTGAACTCTGAAAGGTGTCTGTTTGGAGATTATTTCTAAATACGTTAAAAAGCAAGGGTCCAAGAATGGATCCTTGGGGGGACTCCTATCTCACTGACCATGAAGCCAGACAAGTTATTTTGCCATCTCACAGTTTGTTGCCTGTTATCAAGGTAGTTTGTAAACCAGGTAAGGGCTTGTTTGGAGCAGCCTAATGCTCCCAGTTGTTGTATTAATTTGGTATGTGACACTGTGTCAAAATATTTGGATAGGTTTAATAGGACTACTGTTGTTAGAGACCAGAATCCAGAGCTTTGTTCACACTGTCAGTGAAAGAAAGTAAGGCTGTAGCTGTATTATGTGCAGCGTGAAAGCCATGTTGAGTAGGGGCTAGTAGATTATTATCAGTAAGTTATTTTAATGGTTGAATGTGTATATACTGTTTTAAAATTTTAGATAAAGGTGAGAGAATGGAAATTGGTTGATATTTAAATCATTGGTATTATCACCTTTGTGAAGTGAGATTATTATGGATTTTTTCCAAATCTGAGGGACTGTGGATTCAAAGAAAGATCAATTAATTAGTATGATAATGGGGTAGGCTATTGATTCTGCACTAAGTTTTAAGTATTCAGAGGGGAGGCTATCTGGAGAGAGGGAGCATGGTCTTACTTTAGTTAGTAGTTTAAATATTATGAGGTGGGCATTGGTTGTAGGGAAAATTGTAATGATTCTGGGAAATTGCTGGTGTTATCTTTATATACTAAGGGATCTGATTTGGGTTTGTCCTGATAGTGATTTGCGGTAGTAATTTTATTGTTAGGGCAGTTACTTGTTAATGCTGGTTCTTTCACAAGTTTAAGGATGTTATCAGTAAAGTGGGAGTTAAAGATATGAGCTACTTGTTGTGGGTCTTCATCAGGGAAGCATGATGCATTTTGTGTGGTTCCTGGATTAAGGCTGGATCAAACGGATTTCCAGAATTTTTTTTTTTTTTTTTTTTAGATAATTGTTATTTTTTTGTCATTTTTAATTAGTTTCTTTGCTGTATTGTGAAGATGTTTAAAGGTAGTTTAAGTTTCTTGTTTTTTGTTTTTATTACATTCTTTCTAAGCCTGGTCCCTAGACAGAATAATTTGTTTGTTTGGTTTTATAAGCCATGGAGCATGATCAAGTTTTGTTCCTTTATACTGAATAAGGGCTAAAGTGTTTAGGCTATCAAGAAAACCCTTATCAAAATAGTTTACATCTTCTCCTAGAGGTAATGTTTTAAGTGGGTTCCAATTTTGGGCTTTTAGGGAGTTGATGAAATATGTTTGGAAGAAATTGGTTAAATTTCTAGATGTTCTGTAGGAATGGCGTTTGGGAACTTGACTATGGGTTATATATGTGAAAGCAGGTGAGTGGTCGATTAAGATGTCAGGAAGGGTCCCAGCACTGGTGAATTTCTACGACTCTGAAACTGGAATCCAGTCCAGGGTGGAATCTGGTTGGTAATTTTGTACTTGAGTAGGGCTTGTAATTATCTGGGTATATTTATATAGATTGATACTGTTTTCAGGGGAATTTGAGATTTAATTTTGCCAATTAATATTGGTGTTGCCAAGAATGATAGTTTCTTCAGATATGTTATGGGTGGTCCAAGATAGAAAATCTTCAAGAATAGGGATGTTGTGGCCAGTGGGAATATATAGTACTGCTATGGATAGTTGTTTAGGTTTATTTATTTGTAGTGATGTTAAAAAAAGTTCCATATTTCCAAAAGTTGGAACTGGTTTGAGATAAGATGTAATGGTTAAGGTATTGTGATAGATTACGGCTACACCACCTCCTTTCCTATTTAATCTATCATGGAAAATGATATTATGGACTAGTGGGATTTATATATATATATATATATATATATATATATATATATATATATATATATATATATATATATATATATATATATATATATATATATATATATATATAATGGAACCACTACTAAATACTGAACACTCACTCTAGAGATGCCCAAAATCCCGAGACCAAACACCCAAAACACTACAATACCAAAAAAACAAAACCACGAAATTCAAACTACCGAAAACTACACACAACATACACCACACATAGACACATACACACACCTTCCCCCAAAACACAAACACACAAACCTAACCTACAGACAAGAAGAGGGCAAGCCCCCCTGTGCCTCCCTTGTGGGGGGCTGTGCCCCCCACACCCCCTACTTAAATATTCTAACTATTCCAGCACTAGACAACCTAGACAGTCACCTAGGGCCCATGAGGGCCTCCTGCTGGCTGGGAGGGGATCCTCTGGGGGGGGTCCCATAACTTTTATTTTTTAATTAAAAAAAAACAGCTACAATTCTTCTTCTTTAATGCCATTTCTTCTTCTTTAAGAATTCCCTCTGCATCTGTGTGTTCCAGCACAAACCTGCTGCTGCTTACTTCTTTTCCATGTATGCTCTTTGAATTTAAATGCAAAACATTCCCATTACCTATTCTGGACATGGAGAATTTATGCCTGCTTCTGCCAATGAATTAATGAACAGTCCATCAGTAAAGTGTGTGTGTGTTTGTGTAATGACCTAGTTAGGGGTGGTAGTATAGTTAACTTGTTCAGGCTTAAACCCTGTACATTGGTTACAGTGGATAAGAGCCTGCATCCTCTACACAACTAACAGACTACTCCAAGTGAATTTTCAAGGAATTGTCAGTTTCAGTGCATTTTTAAGAATTGTGAGCTTCAGAGCATCACTGCATTTTAAAGGACTGTGAGCTTTGAGGGAAGAGAAGTTTATTGACATTCATACTAAGTCAGTTTTCAATGTGCAACTGTTTTGCTTAACAGAGTTTGTGCTGTAGAATTTGAAATCAGTGTTTTACAGCAGAACAGGTATCATACTTGCTTTTGATGAAAAAGATTGCAGGTTATACTCCAACACCATGTAGATAGATTGCTGATACTGTGCTGTACTTTAAGGGATGGGGGTTCTGCAGTCCTGAGTATGTCCTCTTTTTGATGAAATGCCTAGTAACTATGAACCTGTTGTTGGTTTGCCATCAATCCACTCCCAATTGCAATATTCCCAGCTTACTATTTTTTCAGTGTAACTTAGGTAACTTATTCTTCAAGGGCAGCAGACATTGAATTTGTAGATGAAACATTGAAATATAAAGTTGTTTGCTAGCAGTAACCCCTTTATTAGTTACAGATCTCTTTAATGTGGAATTAATCAGATAACTTTTACTTCTACAGAAATTGTACATATTGATTGATTCTGAGTTGCCTTTTATGTTTGAATTATTCTTAAACTGGTGGTTTTGTCATTATTGATTCATACATTCTGCTTCTTTGCTTACCGGAAAAAATGTTAAAAACTACAGATTTAAAACACATTCTAACAAGTGGTCCTGTCTTACTCAACGAATGCAATTTAATACCAGGAAGGTGAATCAGAGAACACACACATGTCTGCACAGTCCTAAAATGTTTGCAAAGGGCCTATGGTTTGAAAACAGCCCAAAGATAAATTTTATCCACCACTGACCAGATGAATTTTCCTTGAATGTGGGTTTAAATGCTGTTTCAATGAATGTGAGTTTCAAGGGCAGATAGGTTTACTGTTAATGCTATGTCTGTTTTCATTGTAAGACTGTATTGTTTTATGTAGCAAATGTCTTTTAGTGCTTCTGGTATAAAATTTTAAACAAAAGTTTTAAATTAAAGCCAAATATCTGTAATCATTGCAGTAGTAAAAAAGAAAATAGTATTAGCACCTGGAGGTTTGAACAATGGTTTTGGTATCTGGGGAAAAATAGCCAAGTAATGAGACACTGGAATGGTTTTGGGGTGTTGGGGGGCTGGGAAAGGCTGCCACCAGGGTATGGCTGGCTGTTCTGTGTGTAGGGGCCCCCTGATCCATTAACCTGCATAGGCCCCCATTTGACCAAGATCTGGCTCTGTAAGTTAGTGCAAATATCACAAATACTATGCAGTGAAAATCCCACAGGGGTAAAGAAGATTAACTGTTTTTATAAGTTTAGTCAATCTATGAGTATGAAACTGAATAGAAATCATATATGCAATATACATATGTGTATATACATGTATATATATATATTAAACTGACAGGGTCATAAAGGAGTGTTGTATGCAAATTATCTTACTAAATTCTATGAAAAGCAAAAATATAAATGAAATGAATCAATAGTTTGAATATCACATATGTTGTACAGTTACAATAATTACAAAATGTACAGTTTTATAGTCTCTACATAATTGATAAAATTATCTATTCTACAAGGAGGCACAAGCCCCTACACCTCACATTTGCTACCATGGTTATACCCTCCATTCCTTGACTACTTGTTCTTTGAGAAAATCAAATACTCATCTTCCTCCAAAGTGAAGTAAGACAGAAGCCTGTATTTTTGGAAATAAGGAGTGTGGGGTAATGAGAGTTACAATGGATGTAGGCCCAACCACAGAAGAGGGTATTTTATTGTTGTCTCTTTCACTATTAGTGCATTTTATGACAGCTGCAAATAGTTGCTTCCCTGGTCACAATTTCCATTTAATTTTAGAAATATATTTATATTCTTTACAGATTTTTATGTCAATAAGTAAAAATGAGAGGACAAGTCCACCTGTAAGTTTATTTCTGTTTCCTGTAATTCAATTATAACAGTGCCATATAAAAAATACAATTTAATTAATGTTCTACTGACTTCAGCCTAAAGCTGTTTTTCTGCATGTCACTCTGACTTTTTCTGAACTCTCACATTACTTCCTTTTTGTATTTATTACATTTATTACATTTTCTATGATGTAATGTAATATAGAAGGCTTGCATATAGTGCAGACTTTTACATCTTTAATAAACTGATTAAGCCAACACCAAATGCTAGCTTTTGTTACATTTTTATACCTAATCCCTTATCCCCATTTAGATTCTAAATCTATGTGTGAGTCTCAATGTCTTATTCTCCTGTATTAACTCTTCTATCTCTTTCTTATAAAACATATAAACTTGTAATACTTTGTACATTGATTTTCCCTACAATTACATTTGTCTTTGAGTTTCAAAATGTGAACATATTTCCTTAATACTATGTAATGAGTTAAGTCAGGGGTTACAGCCACTGGATGTATAACAGTTTCTCTAAGGACTGACTGAATTTCTACAAATGCAAGGGGATACTCATCTGTTTCCATCTATGAGCATTACATCAACTTTTTTTTCTAATATTATTTCAGAGCAAGGGATGCTTGACAGCAGAAGTCATGTTTGCTGAATCTAGTAGAGCTTAAATCTCCCTTCCTTCTAAAAATAAATTTTACTGCCTTTGTCACAACACAGTTACACAAAGGTGTCTCAGTTCTCTAGCTGTTGTTTAATTGTACTCCATAGGAACAACTTCATCTAAATCATGTTTTTCAGTTTTCTCTTTTTTGCCAATAGCACTCTCACCAGTGTTAGAACTTAACAATGTGCCCTTCATTCTCATGTTTGTAACAAAATTAACACATTGCTCACTGCTTCTTGTTTCACAAAATACATTGCATTTCTTACTGTAGCTGTATCCTTAGGAGACAAATTAGCTTTAAACATTGTACAATTCATAATATGCAATCTACAAAAGTTACTATCTGATTAGAGTTCCCAGGATCAATTTTCAGTATGCATTGCATAATAGTGTAAGGAAATATCTATTGAAACTTTCTGCTGCTAATTTTTGTGCATTTTGCTGTACCATTGCCATAAGATTCAAGCCAAAGATTTGAAGTACACTTAGAATAGATGCATGATTTAATACCCACTTATAAAATGTTATTTTTTATACTCAAATGAGCTATACAAGCCTTGAACAAAGTTTTTTTTTTCATAATGTATGCAATCACTTTCTTCTGTGTCCATGTATTTTTTGCCATCACCTGTGAAGATAGTATTTTTGCCTTTTTTTCATTCTAGGTGTCTGTGGTGGCATAGCACTCAAATGGTAACAAACAGGACTCCAGTTTATCCTCCATGGTTAGTTTCTTTAATGATTAAACAATCCAAGGGATGACAGCTTTGTTACCCAGCACAAGTTCTTCCGGCTGTATTTGTACCAGTTCCTATTTGTGATTCTATAGTTTTGTCTAAATTTCTCTATGGTTGCTGTTAATTGTTAACCATAGCCGAAACAGAAAAACATCAGTGTGTTTTAGGTAGTCATACAAATATGCTTTGCACATGTCAGCAGCTGTTTTGCAAGGAATTGCAAATTTCAAGTCTCTGATAAACTGACCAGTGTAAATCGAAGGAGACACTGGAGACAAAACATGAATAAAAAAAATGCAGGTTTATCATCATAAGTCAGAAGAAAACCAACATAATACTAAGTGTCACTTCAAAGATCCAAACACAAATACAGATCACATTGTCATTTCATGACACAGGCCATCTTAAAAACAAAATCCCAAGGTTGCAGCAGGCCCTTTCCAGGCCTAACTTTCAGCTCTATAAGCAACTACTTTTCACAATATACATTCTACAGATCAGCCCCACTTTGTTCTGTCCTTCCACGTTTCTAGATTCTTCTTTCAGATGATCATCAACTGAGGAAATAATTTCCTGTTTTGCTGTTATCATAAACACTCCTAAATACAGCTCTCATAATTAATTATAACCATTTTATATTCTTAACTGCTGTGAGAATGCTCCCATATTCCATACCGCAGTACATTTAAAGACACCTTACACATTTTTCAGGAAGCATGTCGCTATATCTATACTATATCTCGAGCTACCTATCTATAAAGTCTGCTTACCATGTAAGGGCAATTTATTCCAGTGATGGGGTAAATTTGGGGTATAGTAAATATGTCCCTCCAGTTTGATTTATTTGTTGGTGGAGTTTCAAATTCATAGATAAATTGTTTGTGGAACTGTTTGTCTAGTGGACATACAAGGGATCAAAGAGGCATAGGTCCTTAATAATACAGATTATAAGGAAGATCTCCACTTAAAAGTCTATATGAGACTAAGTATGGAGATAGAGCTTCAATCCTATCTTGGTAACTAAGGGTCTTCACACTACTACTATTTTTCATTTGGAACTATTGGGGTCTTTCTAACTGCATTATATATCGTAATAAGTACATACCAAAGGGGGCATTTTCTCTGTAACTGGTCTAATTACATCATAATACACAGTGATAAGGACTTATTTTGATCTCAGTGAGATACCTTTTGACATCAGTTGTAATAAATAGAAGGTTTTACTGAGTACTGATTACACACTGTGGTCAAACAAAAATGAGTTGTCAACCAAGGTAACAAGATCCCTGTCTAACATATCTCTTTTTACTAGAGTACTGACAATACTATAAATATGCACAAGATCTTGCTACCAAATGTGCCAATGCTGCAGTTTTTTCATTTAAGTTTAGCCATTTTAGTACACCATTGTTTTTTAAGGATTAGCTCTGGGATCAGACAGTAACACCCAGCTTGTTGTCATCATAGCTATATATTTGCAGTGTGTTGTCAGAGAAGTTTATGCTAAGAAAGATTGGGTCCTGGAAATAAGCCTTGAGGTGCACCACTCCTTACTTTCATCCTTTCTGAGAGGGTACCTGCAGTACTTATGAGCAATATAGTTTACTATCTACATTCCTACTAAAGGTTTCTTAGCTTGTTTAAAATACTGGCATGGAGGGGTTAAAATGTCATGGCTTTAGCCAGATCGGTAATGTGATCTGTATGACCATGATCAGTGACTAACAACTCCCCACTGCATCCATAACCTTTATACAAAAGTTTACTAAATTAAATAGGCATGGCCTCTCTTTGACAAAATTGAACTGCTCAGTGTGTAGCTGCATGGCGCTGTTGATAATCATGTTTTATGAAGTGTTTATGCTGAGTGCTTAGCAGTGTCAGTGATGAAACAGGTAGCATGTTCACCTTTGGTGCAGAAGCCTTTGAGTTCTATTTCCATACCAGGTAGATGAACTGCTGACAATGCAGTGCAGTATAAAGAAGGTGCTGCACTCTGTTAAAACATGGTGGTAACTCAGGTGGATGTAAAAGATCCTGTGCCACTTATTAAAAGGAGTAAGGGTCCTTTACTTAGCACAATATAAACATTATTTACATATACACAAAATCTAAAAATTTACTATCACATATATTATGCACATTTCTGGGTTTTTTTTACTATTTATCATTTTCTTATAACATCCGCATTGCTATTCTTCCATAATTTATACCATCTCTTTGACATGTAATCATAATCTGATTTTTCACAATATATCTGCCAAAATTCATTTTTCATTAAACATTGCATTCAGTCTTGCATTCCACATAACCCATGTTACATGAAATAAATTATCTACCATTCTCACATATTCTTTCTTATTATTCCAACTTTCTTATTATTCTCCTAACTCATATACAATAGTACCCTACTATAAGCCCATCAGAAAATTCAATAATGTTAAAGTCCTTATAGCCTTCTTAAAACCCAATAAAACTAAACAACTTTATATTACAGTTCTGTACACCCCCCTGGTCACAATACTCGCATACTATGTGAACGTGCTTTCCTGGATGTCACAAAATACTTCCAATAAGACAATAATTATGGGTGATGCCAAAAAGATTTATACTTTTGTCTGGCAAAACTTAATTTCAGATTTCCCAAACAAAAGTATAAATCTTTTTGGATTCACACAACTTATTACAGTTCCAACTAGAATTCTTAAAAGCAACAACCGAGTATCAATTTTAGACTGGATCTTAGTCACAGATCCAAATAAATATTCCAACTCAAGTACACTCCCAGACACATTAAATGATCACCAACCTGCATATACCTGCAGAACAACCACCCAATCACCCAAAGGTCATAATTATAAAATCTCCCGCAAACTAACTAACTTCAACCAGCAACACTTTATTAATATACTAATATCTTTAAACTGGTCCATACTGAAGCACTATTCCTAAGTGACACAGTTAATTATTTCAACATACTGTTTCTGGATAATCTTAATAATTTAGCTCTGCTTCACACAAAAAAAAGTAAAATCAATCATGTACCCTGGCTAACAAAGTCCACAAAAAACTACTAGTAGACAGAGACAAAGCCTGGAAGGAATGGTGTAAGAACAGGAATGACCAAATCTATAAAACTACAGATATCTATGCAAGCAGGTAAAGAAGCTTATAACCATTGATAAGAAACAATACTTTACAAAACAACTAACTGACCATAAATACAACCTCCCAAAATTCTGGTCTGCTATCTCGTCATTTCTCACCCCAAGTTCTAAACAAAACAATACCCCATTTACAGACAAATCTCCATCTTAAATTGCAGAATTGTTTAATACTCACATTATAGAACTTATAGCTAGCTTGGTCAATAATCTGGGCAATCCACATAGTCACAACTCCACAAATAATCTCAATGCACCTCTCTCTCAAATATCACCCAAAGACATTGCATTCCATTCCCTTCCTACCTCAGCTACAGCCTCTAAACCTCCTAGCCTCTAAATACATCCTGTATCCTCTAGCTGTATATGTAACCTACTACATAAAATAAAACCCTGCTCTCTTTCCACTGTCCGGCATCCTCTAGCTATATATGTAACCTACTACATAAAATAAAACCCTGCTCTCTTTCCACTGATAACCTTCCAGATGAATACCTGACAATTGCTGTTGATGTTATTGCCTACCCAGTTAATTTTTCATCAGTAGATCCATCATAGAATGCCATAACCTCTCACTTTGGAAACAAATCAATCATAACCCCATCACACAAAGTAGGAAATTCTACTGAAGTGTCTAACTTCCATCCCATCATAATCCTATCTTCTGTCTCTCCAAATTCTTTAAAAAATGTGTATATAAACAACTCTTTGACCACCTTATAACTACTAACACCCAACCAACATGGCTTTAGACCAGCTCTTAGTACAACCTCACTAATATCCTTCATGGACATAATTAACAAAGCAAGAGACACTGGCCAACTAACCTCAGCACTATTTCTGGATCTATCAAAAGCTTTTGATACTGTCTTACATCCCAAACTCTTAAAGCAACTTCCTTCCCTTGGCCTTTCTAGTCCCTGTCTACACTGTTTTTCTAGCTACCTATCTGACAGGCAACAATGTGTAAAATGGCAAGGCTGTCTCTCTCATTTTCTAACCAACAAAACATGTGCTCCACAAGGATCCATCCTTGAAGCCCTGTTCTTCAATACCTTCATAAATAATCTCCACACTGCCTTCTGCCAAAGTTGCCTTATCCAGGACACAGATGTCTCAACTCTCATCTCCTCTTCCAATAACATAGTACACCTAGGACAAATAACCCAAACTGCCTTCTTCTCCATCAAGTACTGGCTCAATAATGTGCAACTATTACTCAACCCCAATAAAACCAAACTCCTCCTTTTTTACACCAAGAGCTCTCACAACTGACTTTAATGTATTTTCATTCAATAACACAGAAATCGAAGTGGTCCCATACATGAAATTATTAGGAGTAACAATAGATAATAAACTCACCTTTGACCTTCATATACGTAACACTATCAAAAAAGGCACCATAAACTAGGTATGCTCTATTGGCACAAATATTTCATGGATATAGCCACCAAAACAACATTAGCCACAACCAACTTGCTATCCTTCTTGCTATATGGTGCTCCCAGTTTAACCAACTTTCAGAATAGGCTAAAAAATAAGCTTGAATCCTGCTATAACAAAACCACAAATTTTCAACATATGTATCTTACTACAAACACCACTGTTATGCTCTTATCCCACTTAGCTGGCTAGAACTCCAGCAAAATCTAATCTACCTCCAACTAACAATTGCCCACAAAATTATCTATAAACCTGAGGCCTGTCCAACTTTAAATTCAATTCTCCAAATCTACACTCCAAGCCAGGCTCTTCACTCTAAAGACAAGCAGCTCCTAACTCTATAAAAAACAAATAAAATTTCCAGACAGTGTCTATACTCCTACTCAGTGACAACACTATATAACACACTACAATTAGGCATCAGAACTACCTCTAACATCAAGAAATTCAAGCTTAAACTAAGATTTCCTCAGCAGTTCATGCATCTCTCCCTGTTCTATATCAAGTTGACGTCTACCCGCTTTTACTTTACCTTTGCTCAACTGCTCCACTCACCACTTCCCCCCTTTCTTCAACCATTACCTGAATTACAACTACCACCTTTTCTAACTTCATTTACCTTCTTCCATCTTATTACCTAATCACTAACTCTCTGTGTTGATGAATCACCCTAACATCTTTTAACAAATTTGTATCTTAATTCTTCCATTCTCCCCACACTATCGTGCATTTTCTCCAGTTCTATGTTTCTATGCTATTCCTACTAAGTGAATATGTCAGTATTTACACAAATAACCTGACCAATTATACATGCTATTTTTATTGCCATTCACACCTATGTAATTCCTTCATGATGCAACAATGCCTCCTACAAAAACATCCTGTCTGCCATATTTTGTTAAACTTTCTATGTAAATTGTATGTCTGCAGACATAATTGTTAATCTTCTCTGTAAAAATGTATAAATTTATGTTTTTCTTAGACATGCTTGTTTATCATCCATATAAAAATATATGTATGTGCCTTTTTTTCTGTAAACTGACTTCTCTTTGTTTTTGTTTTTGCAGTTAATTTTGTAAAACCTCAAAACTAGAGTGTGTCCTTGAGCCAAAGTGAAACTAGGAAGAAGCAAAAGGCTCATGTAGTACCTTGGGTGACTTCAGGTGAAGAGAAAAGGTAGTGCCCTTAGCTTGTGTGATAGTATCACATTGCAATAACTGTAATAATTGTACTTGCACAACATCCTTCCAGCTGATGTATTCCAGTTTAAACACCCAGACAGTCCAAGCACAAACTGTATTGTAGATCAGTGGTGAAATAATAAACACGAAACTGCAAGTCTGATAAATAGAAAAACTTGTATTGAAGGAGCAAATACGGTTAAGTGCTTTCATCCCACCATCCAGGACTTTATCAGAAAGCACTTAACCGTGTCTGTTCCTTCAGTCCTTCAATACAAGTTTTTTTATTTATCAGGCTTGCAGTTAAGGGAGTTACCTTTTCTCTTCACCTGAAGTCACCCGAAGTACTATGTGAGCCTTTTACTTCTTCCTAATTTTGTAAAAGCTATATTTGTCCTTTACAGTGTACTGGAGCTTTTTCCCCCTGGGCCTCTGCTAAAAATGGGTTTCTTATCCAGTTGGATTTTCCTGGTAACCAAATGTCAAATAAATAAATAATTAAAGTAAATAAGTATTCATATTTGAATACTGAAATATTTTTGATGAAGTTCGAAAATTTGTTTTTCTAGTTATTTTTCCTTCCTTCATTAGAGGTTTTTAATTCATATCTATATTGTTTATGTCATTAATAGTTTCAAAAAAATTTCTATACAGAACTTTTCCCAGAATTCTGCCACTTTTATACTTCAGTAAACATGCTCTTTTGTTTCTTCTCCTGTAAAAATAAACTCACTCTTTCAACTTTCTTTTTGTATGGCATATTCCCCTTTACTAGTAACTTACTTACTACCAATCTTCAAAAGAAGTCCTGATACTCTACTACTTTGGTACACAAATTTTCCATGGATTTACATAATATTGTTCCATAACATAGTATACCACATCCATCTATCTTTCTCTATGTCATTAGTTTTTTTATTTTCTATGTTAGTATGTTTTCTTGATAATTGTTAATTTCTTCATTTACATATTCTTTTTTTCCTTTCTTATTCTCATCATCTCCCATAATTTGTTGTACTTATGTTTAAACATTCTCAATGTTAAATTCTCATTATCTTCCTTTACCCACTTTAATGCTCTATAAATGCATAAAGAAGCAGAATAAACAACTGGCTTTAGTAACCCCAATCCTGCTGCATCTTTAGTCGTATACAACCCACCTCTTTTGAACTCCATATGAAAAAAAACACCAATTGTACAATTTCCTTTTCTTATTTTTCTAGGACCATATAAACATTTGATATATACACTATTTTCCCTTTAATAGAAAATTCACCAGATAAACCTTTTCCTCGAATGCTAATCTATAAGTTTGTCACAGAAAATATTTCTTTCATTTCTTTTATCAAAATCTCCCATTGCATCACAACTACATCTTTTCCCCAAATTTTACTCCTAGCAAAGACACGTCATTCATTGAAAAATACTCTCCCAGTTTTTATCACATTACCCAAACCTTTGCTTTTATCTTTATTTAAGGTACTTCTCATTTCCTTAAAACATCCATTCTGACAAACCAGCACTTCCCTCATCCATACTTTGTTCTTAGCAACTACAGCTATATTGTCTGTGTAGTATATCAAAACTACTTGAATGACCACCTCCATTTGCATCACATGTCTTGCATCTTTAATTTTAAAAGCTACTTCACTCACTTCCACATTCATTACCAATGCAATCAATATTTTGCTCATGGGACATCCTTGCCTTATACCACACATTATGCATATTTCTATTTTCAGCCACCCATTCACTTACACTCTCATTCTATTATTTTGAAATGCTGACATACACACTCTTCTAATTCTATTACCGATTTCATATTTCTTCATAACATTCCGCAAAGCATCCTGTCATACTGTATCCAATGCCTTGCTAGTATTATGTACCATAAGTTTCACATCCTTCCTTTTACTTATAGCATCATTTCTCTCACAGCAAGTAACAAGTCTTGGTATCCCTTCCCTTGTATACCATATATAATTTCTTCCATAATATCTGTCATCCTTCCTTACATTCTCCTCTTTATTAGTCTTATAAAAAATGTATTCTGTGTTATTTAGTGTGATGGGACTTCATTTTTATTTCATTCATTTCATCTGTCTTTCATATAAATGTTAATATCCTACTAAATATCTCATCATAAATAAACCTTTCATTCAACCATTCATTCAGTGCATTTACAAAATATTCTCTTTACCAGCCCAATACTTTCTTGTACATTCCATACTCTATACCACCTGGAATTAATACTGCATCAACATTTACTTATATAAGGACTTCACCCAGCTGACTAAGAATAATTTCTTTTCCAGATGTTTTTCTTTAATTCATTCTGGGTTTGCTGTTTGATTTCCATTGTCTCTTATTTTCCATATTTTTATTCTTATACATATTTAATACATGCTATAGTACAACACACATTATTTGCTCGTATGTTCTTTTTACCTCTACTTTTATGTTTTTTTAATTACTGTCTTTATACTGCAATTTCTTCCAAATATGTAGATATCTCCTCCCTTCTCCCCTGTAAATAATAGTTCTGCCTAAACAGTAATGCCTTAATTTTCTTCTTGATTTATTTTATATATTTCTTTTTCAGAATCACAATAGTCCATTGTATTACTCTCAAAAGTTTGTATTTCTATAAATGTTCCATAATTCACTTTCTCTTCCTTTCTTACATCATCCTGCCATTAAATAAATACTTCTTATATTTCCTTTTTAAATTCAATCCACCATTCTGTCCAGTTTTTATAAAAGTCCTTCATGGTTATATGATCATTCTATAACTGCAATATTTCCTACTGTCCAGTTTCATCCCATCATTTACCATTTATTCTTTTTATTCCCTTCCCTATTTTAATATACTCCTCTTTTCCATCATCTCCATCCATATTGCTAAATGGTCTAAAAACTCCATCATAATTTTATAATCATCTGCTACTCAAAACCTTCTGATAATACAAAATAATCAATTTCAGGTCTATAAGTCCATTAACTTTTGTTCCACAAAGTTAATTTACCACATTTTATCAATTCCTGTATTTTTTACATATTTCTCCTTCTTTTTACATCTTCCTTTTAAATTTCAATTAAAGTCCACTGCAATTGTAATTTTAACTACGATATAGTTTGTATATGATTAAACAGATTTTTTCCTTGCTAGTTACACATGTATATACTGCTATAATTCTAGAAGCATGTTCTTTCCTGATCACAACCACAACAGTTAATCTTCCCATCTTTACCGTTACATCTAGTATTCACTTGTTTTGTCTTGTTTTTTTCATACAGCACAGTCACTTCAGAACAACATTCACTTCCTTAAGTTCCTAATTATATTTCCACCCCCACAGTTTTTCTATTTGCAATCTTCCTTCACTTGTCAGGACTCTGACATCCTCTAACAGAATAACTTCTACATCACATTTAGCATACCATTCCAGTATCTCTATCCTTCTTACAATGTTAATTATACTATTTACTGAAAGTACTCTAAAATTGTTACTTTTCCTTCTAAAAAAAAAGGAAAAGTAAAAATTTTAGAGTACTTTCAGTAAATAGTAAATAGTACATATGTAACTAGCAAGGAAAAAAAGGAAGAACAAAAAATATGGAGTGAAAAAATGAGGACAATGAGCACACACAGGATGAGAAGTAAGGAAAAGTGATTAACACTAATCATTTTTTGAAGTTCTAGCCAGTGAAAAATCTGATTCTGAGGATCAATGATTATGTATAAATAAATCCAGGAAAAAATATTCAGTTGAGTAACTGTAAAAATAAAATGAAAATTTAAAAATATTTCCCCTAACTTAAAAAAAAAACTTAGGGGAAATATTTTAAAATTTTTATTTTATTTTATAGTTACTCAAACTGAATATTTTTCCTGGATTTATGACATTATCTCTCAAGACTGTATGGGCACATGGAGATTGTTCTACAGCAGGAACTACATTTCCAATTTATTCTGCTTGTATAAAAATGACCTTAACTTAGAACTAACTTTTTTGTGTCTCAGGGATGGCAAACGAAATAAAGTTTATGGCTTAATGGTCAGGAAAAACATTTAGGATGAATGTTAACAATTTGTTAAGACTCCACCATAAATAGTCACAGAATTTATTGAAAATATGATGGACTTCACTCAATGTACATCAGGTGCTCCCATAATAGTATTTGCATATAATCATATTTTACTACTGAATGATTTCACCATTGAAATTAAGGTACACATTAACAAGGGATTTATTATATTTGCCTCTGTGTAGTGTTATATGTTGGAAAAAACAATATAACTTTGATGGGAGACTACTGCAGAACATATATTCTCTATATTCTCTAGTAACAGTCCATAAAATGATAGGAACTCACTCTGAAAGGTTACATAAAAGGAATCATTATTTCCTTAAGGTTATTGCTCTGGAGGTATATGAATGGGTAAGCCGTGATGTGGTGGAAGGATTCTATCTTCTTATAAATGGACAAGTTTTGGATTTATTCATTAAATACATTGGTATCATATCCTTTCAATATACAATGGAGATTAAGGAATAAAAAAGGCTATGTAAATGTATACAGGTCTGATATTTGCAAAGGTGCAGATTGTTTTTTAGAAAATATTATTAAGTCTGGTGCATGAAGAATATTGCTCAATGTTTTGTACAATTTCTTGTTATTGCTGACTACCAGATGACCTCCATATCTACTATGAAGTACATTTGAAATTCACTAAGACATTACTTCCCCCTAGTTGTCAGAGAGCCTAACACTTTTAAGAAACAGAATGATGAGCTACATCAACACAATAAAAAGGCATTGTTTTGTGTATTTGTTTGCTTGTTGATTCTGTAAGTTGAACATATGACCCTTTTTCCAAAACACATAGGCCATAAGGCACACATTTATACATGCATTTCATACAAACTGTACAGAGTTATAATGGAGATTTAAAATAAAAGAAAAATTATATAAAACTACACTAGACATGTATATCATAAATACATATGTAATGGTAATGTATTTCTTAAGTACAAATTTATTTTTTATTTTATTTTATTTTACATTTGTTTACCGGGAAAGTCCAACTGAAACAAGGTCCATTTACAGTGGAGGCCCGACGAGAAAAGCTCCATAACATAACAGTACAAATACAAAAAATGACAAAAACATTTCTGTACAGAGGCATCTATACAATCAGAGCTCCATGTCTTTATATGACAACACATAATCCACGAATGACAGAAAATTTCTATACAGTGGCATATATACAATCAGGGAGATTTTTTGTACCTTACTTTGATTTGAGCAAGCTTGGTATATAGATAGCATAACTTTGAATTCCCTATTGGTAGTACAAAGCATAAAAATGAAGGAATGGAATCTTGAAAATAAATGCTATTCGGGAGATATGTCAGGAGATACAAAGAAAAAAGAAACTTATTACATAGAGTCTTAAATAGTCACGGATAAAAATCAGTAAAATGGAAGACCTTAAAGACCAGACTAAAGCTACTATTCACCATCCCTAAAGCACAAACAAACATTTACAAAGATTAGGTAATCAATCAGTTTTAATTATCATATTATCATAATGTCAGATACTGCAATAATAAAGATATATTTACATTCCCAGTTTTAAAACTGTCACTCTTGTAAATAGCTAGGACTGAAAACAGGCTACTCAAAGAATGAGTACAAAAGCTTGAAATATCAAGGAATATCAGGTGTTTGGATTGCCAGCTTTCTTAAATTTTAAACATTACAGTGTCCCTGGTCAAAAAGTTATTTTAATTTCATTTGTAAAAAAATAAGTATTCTGAATTACATCCATTCTCATAATACTGCAGCTATACATGTTGTGCCCTTTAGTATAAAATGAAAGATATTTTAATAGTAAAGACTTTGACCTACCTTAGGGTTCTCTGAGCTAACCCTGACCCATGCCCAGGTCCAGTGAGGATACTGAAGACCCTGCTGGGATGCCATACTGCTGCAAGGGAGTGCTTTACCTTGTGTGTTATAACTATTTCACCTACATGTGCTCACTCATCTGTTATCTTCCAGGACAGATGCAATGGAGAATGCTGGCATTACATCCCTACTCAGTCAGTGCCTCTGCACCCTGTTGACAGTGTTGCCTCTTTCAGCTGCAGCCTCCACTGAAGATCTAGTATGAGGAATATGCCCACAATCATGTCCTCCCTGCCTGTGATGGTCTCACCCATCCTACCATACTAGTGCCATACCAGTACCTCAGGAAGCAAGCCACAAATCAAACCCAAGTAGCCTGGGCCATAGGCATGACTTTAAGCCCTCTATTCCGTGGCCCTGGTAATGCAGTGCAGTATATAACAGGAAATACCAACCTCAAAAATCACATTATTGTATTTCCCTCCACCACCTGAACTGGTTAGAACTCCAAAAATTACATTAAAACAACTATTAATGCCCATAATATCATGTATAAACCTGATTACTGCCCAGCTTCACTGATGTAATGATGTTTCTGTTTATTAACCCTAATTGTTAATAATGTATCAACATGTAGCCATATGGTTCTCCCTTATACATTTGCATTTTTAATGGCTTTGTATAATTATATTACTTTTCTGGAGCTTTTCTCCTCAGGTCTACGCTGAAAATGGGCTAACTGCCCAGTCGGACATTACCCGGTAAACAAATGTAAATAAATAAATACATATTAGTCAGTTCTGAGAAAAATTGACTTCTATAGCCACTGTTATTAGGACCCTACTTCTTCTAGATACAGAATATATCATTTCTTATAAAGAAAATCAGCACATTCTTTATAAGATGTGAAAGTAATCATAATCTGCTAGATAATATTGAAAACAAAATGTTACGCTATTGAGCATTATCAGAAGTTTTTTCATCCAACATGACCTTTCAAACCTAGCATCTGCCAGATAACCTAATGAATCAATTACCTTTTTAGGTTCATAATTTGAATAAAATGCCTTTTGGTAAAATACAATTTAGTTTCAAGTTTAATCTATATGAGTTAATCTGTGGGAATCCGCATACACTTCTTACATAACTTTGATTAGGAGCCAAATGTAGCTATGTTGCTCTAGACGCAAGACGTCTCTGTTTGAATTTATTCACATGATCCCGTTTATATTGCTACTGTGATTTAAACACTCCGAAGTGATGTGTGTACATTACAGACAATCCAAAATGCAAATCATCCAAGAGAAAAAAAGAGAGAAATAATAAATGATGACTAGGAAAATAGCATTTTAAATATTATAAATAAAGAATATTCTGTTTAAAAAATAATTTAGCCCATCAAACAAAAGGCATAATAAAAAGTGCATTCTGTAAGGAATGATGGTATGAAAAAGAATAAAGATTTATTTAACACTTTGTCCCATTCACATTTAGGGCACTTAAACATATACAATGTGAGTTCATAGGTGCAAAGACAAATAGGTGTTTACTAGACTAATGACCACAAGGACATTTTAAGCCTAGCCATGCAACCCAACTCTTTGGCAAGTTCTGGTGCTCTTGATAAGTGTAAACTGGGTTTTGAGAGGTGAAAGATTTACAAGCAGGGGCCTGGGAGATGAACCATTTACAGGCTGCCTGTGTCCATTAGAAACATAGATGCCAAACTAGTGATGAATTTCCTATTCCCCATCCAATTGTCCAAGTTACACTTAACTTGCATTAGGGTAGAACTCTGCTTCACATGGATGGGGAGCCTGTTCAAGAGATGGAGTAGTCTCTGGGATATATACCTGCATCTCCAGCATATCCTATTTATATCACAGGCAAGGTTTAAGTCTTTAGAACAAGTAACTCTGGTGATGCTTGTTTTGCAGATATGCAGGAAGTCAATCAGAATGAGCTATGTGAGTGTTCTATGTACTGCTTTCCACCTGAATTACAGGAATAGGTCTTTCAGTGCTCACTGTATAGGTTGGCTCCACATCAATATATTATTAGGATGGGAATTCTACTAGAGTAGTACAACCACTCTTTGTGTGGCTGTAAGGCTATATTTGTAAAGCGCTTCCCATTGAAATGTAGACACCGTAATGCCAAGTGCCAACAGACAGAAAAAAAATAAGGAGACTGCAATTCTAGGAGAAGAGAAAATCTCAAACACAGCTCTTCTCCTTTAAACTTTTTTTTTGCAGGGGGGAGGGCAAACCTTCCTGCACCCCACAAACTTTTATATACCGACTCTGGGATTGTCATACTTTGTAAAAAATATAATACTCTGGGAAATGGCCATCTCAAACTTGGTATATTTAAGTTCATTTTTTTTTTTTTGGTTATTCAGTCTGTCTGTTTTAGGCCTCATTCTAGAGGGTTCTCAACATTTCAAAAGGTTGCTGCTTAAAAGACTTGTTTACATTAAATCCCAACCAGCCTGAACAAGTTAGCCCCAGATAAGGTCCTGAGACTTTGCATAAACAAGGGGGTTGGGGTATTAGTTATGAGTAAACATGACTACTTAAACAAAATGAATCAGTATGTTTGGCATAGTAAAGTCTATGAAGAAGTTTCTTTGAATTTTACGCATATTGTGTACAAAAAGATTGATTACATGTTAAAAGATTTAGATGGCCAGCTAAATTTCCTGTAGTGCCATCTATTTTTGGGATTCTGAAAATTCACAAAAGCACTACTGACCCACCAATGAGACCATTTGTTAATGCCAGGTGTTCAAAATCCCACCCATTAGCTAAATATATTGATCTTAAGTTGAAAAAATGGTTAGACCCTTTTACTCATTTATGTCAAGATTTATGGGACTTTTTGCTAAAACTCAAAAAATTGGGCTATTCAAATAAATATGTTTTTCTCACTATGGACATGGTTGAATTATTTAATGTCATGCCTCACCATATGGGGTTGGAGTGGATTCATGATTTTTTACTTGAGTCAACCACGTTGGACAATAATGAAATCAATACCTTGGACTTGTGCATGGAACTTGTGCATGTTGAAAAACAATTTTGTATACTTGAATGGTTAATACTTTCAGCAAACCAAGGGTGATGCTATGGGGGCATGTGCCCCCATATTTGCTAATATTGTTCTCATACAATGGGAAAAGCAGTTTGTGTTGAATGAATGTGCTCCAGTCCAATTAAAGTTCTATGTACATTACCTGGATGATATTTTTATTGTTCGGGACAGGCCCAGTAATGAGACAGAGCCTTTCATAAAATATGTGAAATCCATGACCTCCTTTTTAAGATTTACTTTTTCATACGATGATAGGTCTATCAATTATTTGGATATGCATATTACCAAGGATGTAAGCAGGCAAAATATAGTGAGTACTATATTTAGAAAACCTACTTACTCAAATAGCCTGCTTTGCTACACTAGTAACCACCCTGAATACCAAAAAAGAGGTGCTGTTAAACGGCAATGTATAAGGTTGACTATTATGGTCTCTGTTGATGTCCTTTTTGAATAAAAGAGTCGCATCTTGGCATACATGTTAGTTGCATGAGGCTACCTGGTGGATTTGGTGAACAGTATAGGTTCCTATGTAGTGCAAAAAAAGAACAGAATAGATTTTTTTGCCTTTATTAAAATAAGCATATAACTTGGTTAGTGAAATGTCTGCAGTTAGTGATAAAGTAAAGAAAAATTATTCCCTCTCTTTCATTGCACAGTTCACTTTTGAATTTGATTACATCAGAGAGCTGTTAAGCAGAAACTGGTCTGTTTTTTTTCTTGTTTTGATGGGATTATAGAAAAGGTGGGGGTAAGACCCTCCACACTAACCACAAAGGTAAATCTTTTAAAAGTATCTTGGAGAGTGGAAATGGTGGTGGTGGTGGTTTTACTAGTAACAAAAAACATGGTATAAATAAATGTGGGTTCTGTGCCCAATGAAAACACATCCTGGTAGCTGATTCTATAAGGGTCAACCAGATTTTCATTAAACCTAGGTTTTGCTGTAATTGTGATACTAGGGGAATTGTTTACCTGGCAAAATGTAAACAATGTGAGGGGTTCTATGTGGGTAAATCTAAAAGGAAACTAAAGGAATGTATCTATGACCATTTTCTGGATATTAGGAAGGGAAATGTAAAAAATGGTTTGTGTAAGCATATTTTGAAATATCCAGAACACTATTTTTTGTTTTTTTGGGATTAGAGCAAGTAGTCAAAAGTCCTAGGGGTGGACCTTGGGAAGACTTAATAGAAAAATGTGAATTAGAGTGGCAACTTAGGTTAAACGCCACTACCTTACCAGGACTTAATGGCCATATCTCTACTGGTAGTCTTCTGAGTCTGAACTCTTGCTTGGTATAGTTTCATGACACCTATTTAGGGCTTTGGTTTTTATTTCATGTACCAGTGTTTTACTCTTTTATGGTATTGTACTCTAATGATGTAATTTGTGTAGTGAAAATGATTGGTGGGGAAAAGTCATGTGGTTCTTCAGAAGGGGCATTTAAAATATTTAATGTGTTGCTTGATTCTGAGAATGTCAGTGAAAATATCATACACAAGTGCTAAATCCTTAATAAATAGTTGTTCTTATGCTGGTGGTCCTTCTGCCTTCTTTGGATTTGATGGTCAAATACATTGGTGGGCTGTTTAGTCGTTTCTTACTCTGCATAAACATAGTTGATATTACTCAAGTATTTGCACTTTCTGGAAGGAATATGCTTCTGTTATCCAGTGCTAGGTGTCCTTTTAAAGTGCAAAGACCTGAATCTTAATCCTGATAATAATAATTTACAATTGTGAATCAGGGTTATGCACTAATTCCATGAAAAAGGTAAACCAATGAATTTTGCAATTTACTGTTTTTTTGTTTGAGTCACAGTTTATTTTTTAAGTGCTGAGGCTCGTACTATCTGGACATATGCTTTTGATAAGGAATTCCAGTGCCGAGCAATAGTTATCATACCCATGAAGCTATACCTAGTGGTTATGGACATTAAGAAATGGTCCTTAGCACATTGCCATGCTTTATGGTGCTTTGTTGATGCCCTATACCCCAATAGCTATAATTTTATGCAACTGTAAAACCTCTTCACCTAAAGATTCAATGAAGGAAAAACTCCACTGGTCCTAATTAAGTACAGGGAGCAAAAGCTAAGTATAGCTCACTTCCTTCTCAAGAATGGGTGCATAGAGGGACTTCCAAGATGGCTGCACTTTGATCAACAGCTTAATATCAACTCTCCCCTGCGAAAAATGAGACTGAGAAATAGGGCCGGTAATTCAGCCAGATTTAATAAATTCAGCAAAGAAGTATCTGAGAGAGCCTGAAAGAAAATCAGCTAGAAAAGATGAATAGAAAACAATATCTGGGAAGAATTTTACAGTTGTTCAGTAAAAAGGAACTGAAGCTCCAGCTTTGGTGCAAGACATGGCTTCCATAATACAGAGGAAAAAAAATAAATCAAATGTCCTCAGAAACAAAACATTCAAGGAGTATATCAATTCAGATAATAAAATGATGGAAAAAAATGGAAGAAGCTTTAAACAGCTATTTAGATGAAGTGATAAAACTGCAAATATCAGATTATGAAGTAAAGAAAATGTTTGCTGATTATGAGCCTGCTCAAGGAAAGCTGTTCAGAAAATGGTAGAGGACAGAGCACACAGTAAAAACCTAAGATTTTCGGTTGTACCATCGACACTGGAAGGAATAGACTGCATTAATTTCATGAAAGCACAAATAAGATTCTGGGCTAATATTACACAGCAGGATTTATTAACTGAAAGGGCATATCACATGTATGCTTATAGCCTCGCCATCAGAAGGAAGCCAAGGTTCATAGGTTCATAGGTTGGTACTAGGCTGTCGGCCCTAAGGCCTATACAAGCCTAGCCATAATAATTTACTGGCTATTTCTTCCCACACTATTTACTTTCCTGGACCCCTATCTAGCAGGGCGAGTGACATGATCCCTGGGGTGAATTTCCTTTCTCCCATCCAATCATCAAGGTTCCTTTTGAAGAGGGCCAAAGAGGTGCTCTGCTTGACATGTATGGGCAGTCTATTCCAGAGTCTGGGGAGTCTCTGGGTCAGAAACCTATCCCTCCAGCGTGTTTTGTTTATTGTGATGACAATGTTTAGATCCCTGGAGCATGTGGCTCTGAGGGATTGTGATTTCTTTAAAGGTAGCATGTCCAACAGCTCTGGGTTTGACATGGCCTTGTATGTTAAGCAGAGATTGCCTCGGAGTAGACGATATGTGACAGAGTATAGCTGGAGTTTTTAAGGCAGTCAGCATAGGGCATCTGCTTTAGGCCTGTGATTCTTTTAGTGAGGTATTTCTGCGGGCTTTCCAGTTGTTGCAGATGTCTTGAGAGGTACATACTAAATGGGGCATTGTATTCCATAATGGGTCTAATGAGGGATGAGTACAGTGGGACAATGACCTCCTTTTTTCTGGATGAAAAGCCCTTAGTGATGAGGTGTGCCACATAGAAGGATTTCCTGACTGTTGTGGCAATGTGGTTATTGAAGGTGAGACCACTGTCCACCTGTGTCCCTAAGTCTCTTATCACACTTTCGGTGTTTAGTGTACTGCCACCTATGTGGCAATTCACGGGTACATGTTTTTTCCCAAAGGGAATAACTATATATTTCTTGGCATTGAGCTTGAGCCCATGGCTCTGGTATCGAGCATCTGTTTCTGTCAGGCCCTTTTGTAGAATATCGACATTATTTGGGGATTTTATAATGGCTCCCAGTTTGCAGTCATCTGTGAACTTTGTTAGCCAGAGTCCCTTAGTGTTGGCCTGTACTTCAGAGAAGTAGATGCCAAACAAGAGAGGTCCCAGGACTGAACCCTGAGGTACTCCACTTGTCACTTGTCTGGAGCTGGATTTGGAGTCAGCTACTTTTACAGTGTGGGTTCTGTCAGTATGCCAGTTGGCAACCCATCGAGTGATGTAGGGATTAATGCCCAGCTTAGTAAGCTTATCTATGATTCCAGAGTGAGGAATGGTGTCAAAGGCCTTGGTGAGGCCCAGCTAGGCTGTGTGGACCACCTTACCCTTGTCCACTGCTCTGGAGTCTGCTTCAAAGTAGTCAATCAGGTTCAGGAGACAAGATCGGCCCTTCACGAACCCAAACAGCATGGGTTCCAGTGTTTGAACGTTGCCAATGTCTTTGCTTATAAGTTTCATGATAATACGTTCCATGGCCTAGCAGATCAGGCTCATCAGACTGATGGGGCAGTAGTTCCCAGGATCCAAGGTGGAACCCTCTTGTGTAGTGGGATAACTGTAGTTGTGCACCACTCAGTGAGCATGAAGCCTGAGGTGAGGCTATGAGTAAACATGACACTTAGGTGAGGTGCCAGTTCATTTTGTAGTTCATGTAGTACACAGCCTGGGATGTCATCTAGTCCCATGGATGCTGTATTTTTAGCTTTGGAGAGTGCGTTTTTTTACCTGTGAGGCCATTATTACTGGGATTTGGCAATCTTTTGGTATTGAGATGGGCCCTTTAGGGGGCGAGAGGGGGTGAAATTTGCACTGAATCAATCTGCCAGGATATTGGCAATATCCTTGGGATCAATATATTTAATACCATTCTGTTGTAGCTCAGAGCAGATCTGAGCATTGCCATTTAGATTCTTGACATAGCTATAGAATGCCTTGTGGTTGTCTTTGCAATCTTTGGCAATTTTATTTTTGTAACTAGCTTTGGAGGATTTTATGAGGGATCTCAGCTTCTTACTGAGGTTGGTAAGAGAGTTTTCTGCATCCTGGGATTTTCCTCTTTTCTGCAACAGTTTCTTCCTTTTACATACTTATTTAGATAATACCTTAGTATGGGTGGCAGGATTAGCTGTTGGTTTCTATTGCAATGGCTGATGCCATACAAATAGTAATTTCACAAGTGTCTCACTGAGTCCTCCCCCTTTTTTCTGTAGTACTGATGGAGACTAAGGGATCAAAGCACATACATGATAGCTTTAACCATGAGGAAAATTATGTCATCATGATAGTACTTTTGACATATGGGAAACTTCTTTTGGTTAAGGGGGGGTCCACGCAAGCTGAGAGGAGCAATGCCTGGAGTCAAATAGTTGCTGGAATCAATGCAGTTGGAAGCAGAAATGGAGCAATGGCATAATGCAAGGAAAGAGCAAATTATATAGTAGCACATACCAGATGCAAGGCCAGACAGAATGTAATTTCCCAAACCACTCCTCCAAATCTTATTAAGTTAACACCAGATGATGAATACCTTCTGCCTTCCTGTCAGTATGATAATGATACAGAAGATGCTGCATCATAAACCATTAGTTGTGGTGTGGACATTGCTTCATCTAACCAATGTTTGCAGCAGCAGCATGGGCATTCATCAGCTCCTGAAGGTTGGTTTAAAATGTACACCTTTTATAGTCAAAATTGAATGGTGACAAAGATTGTTGTAATGAAATGCTTCACAATTCATTATTATTATGTGAGCCTTGTACATCAGCAAATAATGAAATTGAAGACATTGTGCATGGTAGGTGTGCCACTCACCACCTTGTAAACATACTGTATTGTATGCTGTTGCATTGTTATTAATATTCTGGAATAATTTTTTACAGATTCAGCATAAGAAACACATTTCAACTATATCAATAAATATGAAAGAAGTCAGAAGCAGAATGGGTGTTGTGCAGCTGCTGCTGCTGATGGTGACATAGTTATATTTATGAGGCAGTGTGAGGCAAGTGGCAGGCAGTCCACAGGTTTAATGGCAGCTTCACTTACATCACCATATGTTAGTAAATATTGAGAAAGTGACACTGCATCATGAAGTCAAACACAAGTTGACTTTCCACTCACATTTGTACAGCAGGAACAAACCTGCACCTCTACACCAGTATTGCCACACAGAAGAGCACTTTAAGGATGATAGCAGACATTCTGCATCCACATTGTCCACAGTGACACCATTACAGAGGGGTGTGAGACACAGAAATTATTTACAACTACTCCTAGAGACACATAACATATTGGCTGCCCAACAAGAAATGTGTTGTGGCATTGCTAGGGCTCAGAGCACTGCAATAGATAAGATGGAAATGGTCAAAGTCCTACAGGGTCTATGTGATGATTTCCGGCACTACGTTGAAATGGCGAAGAGCAAAGATAAAGCCATGGTATCACTAATGCATAATATGGTGGTACATCAAGCATTAGTTGTAGCCTCCATTTGTACACTAGTCAGGATATCCAGAGTGAAGTTGGAGTCAGCCTTATGAGGTGCAGGGGATGAAGTACTATCTGGACACATTAGGGGAAATCACATGATACTACTGCTGCTTCTGAAGGCAGTAAAATCAGTACTCACAGTGAACAATCCCAGCACATTTCACACAGGCCATATCTACGATCATCTACACCTAGGAGAAACTCACATTCCAGGTCATGGTCATTCAACAGTGTCAGGTCAGTGACAGCAGGATCACCTTCCTCCAGTAGCTCAAACCATCGAGCTAATTCAACTTAAAGTTCTCTTGATACGCTGTTCTACAAATTTGCAGCACCATCACCAGACCTATCAATAGGCGATGTGTTTGACTCATTTGATCTGGAGCTACTGTGAATTATAGTCACTGAAAAATGTTTCTGTTTAGTTGGAGGTGGGTTATATTGGGGGAGGGTGTAATTGAAAATATATTCAGTTATTCCCTCTTCAGCTATTAATTACACCATACTTTGAATTCAAATTATTTACATTAATTTCTGTTTAATTGGAAGGGGATTGTGGGGAGGAAGGAAGTCTGTATACAGCTATTAAATACATGAATGAATATTTGATACACATGGATTATGATTCCTTCTGATGGCAGTTACTGAAAATATCACAGTAGTATTGAGCAAACCTTTTCAGGTCCATGATATCTTAAAGAAATGGTACATTAAGATAAGCATCCCTGCATGTAAACTTAACTGCTGCCAATACACCTTCCTTACCGCACAGATGACAGTTTCTGAAGTAAAATTTTATTTTCTATGACACTATAAAAATAAGCTGATGTGCAGTACAACAGAATACAGTAAACAGAAATGGCTTATATAACTGAATGTTTCATTGTTGCCAGTGTTGTTTGTATTGCACAGTGAATGAATAAATAAATAAAGCAAAAGTTATTCAGTACAGCAAATACAACTGCCAAGTTATTTACTGATTTGTCTTTCAGTATCACTGAAAATGAATCATAGAGCAGTCAGGCAAGAAGGTAATAACACAAAAATATTTTAAGATGAAAAAGAATATCAGATGAGGTGACATCAGACAATGCACCACAGAGCATAGCCCACAAATATCACTGCATGCATCAGTTATACTCTATCCCTTAGATTTATTAAAATGTGTGTAGGCATAGTGTAGAGCCTACATGGACTGTTACCATGTCCATATACAATATTCTGTCTCTGCACCGCACCATGCATATTAACCATGGCACGTTGCCAAGGGAGAGCCATGTAACATGGTTAGAGAATCGGTGTAGGGAGTGTGGTGCTAACTGTGTTTGCAGATGAGAAACACAATCCCTGCACTGTCCAATCACATTATATCACTAACAATATTTTTTAAATAAAAAGCAGGTTTGTGCACCATGCTGCAGGGCATAGCAACAGACACTTGCCAGATGGCCTAAAAATAGAAACCAGATATATTTAATTAGTTATGAAAAGGTCAAGTTTAAGCATAGCTGAGCAGGTTTGCATGACATGGTGCAGTACTCAGCAGTGTTTAAATGTAGCTGAGAGGTATATGTAAAAGTATAGAAGCATTCTACATATCCACGTAGTGAAATGGGTAGCGTGACAGCCTTATGTGCAATAAGTGCCCAGTTTGAATACCTGGAAGGGTTATTAAGCATTTGTTTTCTAAAAACAAATTATGCTATTTTTTTTTTAAATCCAGCTTTGCTGCACTCAGCAAAGCTCTGCTAAGCCCTGCTAAGCTGTGCTAAGCACTGCTTAAACAAGATATGGTTTAGCACTGCTTGGCATTTCTTGGCACCATGAAGCTGTACTTAACTGTTGTTCACACTAATAAGCAATGCTAAGCTCTACTAAGCATTGCTAAGCATTACCAGTTTAAGCACTGCTGAGCTGTTGTGGTTTGCATGGTGCTAAGTGATGCACCGCATTTTTAAAAATTCAACAACAGAATAAACCACTGAACTGCTCCCAACAGAAATGTGTATAAACATGGTGTCACCAATAAGTGCACAATACCTCTTCTTCTTTTTAAAAAAATGGATTTATTACAAGAGAACTGAGCCATAAAAACAGTGTTGAGTGCTTTCCCCCACTGCAATGTGAACTTCTTCAGAACACTGTAAAACCAAACAAGTACTCCTTATATTTATTATACTAAAATTCTGTCTAATGAAGTAGATGTGAATTTAAAGAGATGTTTAGTACCAATTATTTTATAGGATGCATATTTACACAATGTTTCAGATACAGTATATTATTATAATGAAGAGTATAACATGTATACGGCTTTAAATGCCGGTTCGTTTTTGGTGCCAAGTTTTAAATATAAGGAGTTCTTGTTTGGTTTTACAGTGTTCAGTAGAAGCCCACACTGTAGTGGGTGAAAGCGCTCAACACTGTTTTTATGGCTCAGTTCTCTTGTAATAAATCTGTTTTTTAAAAAGAAGAAGAGGTATCGTGCACTTATTGGTGACACCGTGTTTATACACATTTTTAAAAATTGCCCAATGGAGTTAAAAGGCAGGAAAACAGGCTATATTAAGCTCAACAGGTGGGAATACAGCATAACCAGTTGAAGTTTGAACTGTGCAGTAACTATGGCAGGTGTTGGAGAGGGTGAGCACTTCCGGTTGCAACAGTCAAGTATTCTGGAGTCCAGCATTATGGGTGGACTTCTAGTGAAAGACCATGAAGACCAGCTGCTGCAGGTGTAGTTCTAGGGCTCACAGTACAACATGGAGGTCTGAGACTGGCTTGCATATGATCTCACTAGTGCTACAGGTATCCCTCCATACAGGTGAGCAGCTCCATCACCACTATGATGACCTGAAGCATCAGAAGGAGGATCTTCTGGATATCTGGGTCTAGGAAGCTTGGGCTGGGAATGCCCAACAAGTTTCTAATTACTGTTATCATTGTTTTACCAATACCTAATCTGAATTTTAAATTTCACCCCATACATAGCTCTCCATTTTACACACATGTCCACTGGACACAACTAATTGGGTCCATTTGGGTGTCCTCACCCCTCTCTCTAGGATTTGAGGGTCAAAATTCATGTACAAAATCTGTAGAAACACATGGCTGTTGCTGTACAAGAAATGTAGAACTATGGTCCTTTCCTACACCTCTCCTGCACATGCCTACCTACCTTTCAATGTGTTTCCCCCCTGCTTGCCCCCCATTTCAGAACTGTCCTATCACCCACTTTTTATTTATTTTTTTTATTTTTAGCATGGGTTTTCTCGGAGCTAAGTGGCACGCCACAGAAACCTACTTAAATCTACCTTAATGATCTTATATGTTTCTCACAGTGTTAGGCACATCTGAAAAATAATCACCCCTGCCACATCTCAAACCCAGGCCCCTGTCAGCTACAGCACAGTGCATTAGATCACTAAGCCACCCAACTCTGAATTAAAGCAGGTGTTTTCAGCAACATATACTGATTGCCACTGACAGACTGCAAGTACATATAATGGGACAAATGGAAGTCTACTTGGGACGGTGATGCAAACACTACACCAGTACACAATGGACGTATGTGAGGCTTGGGATAACAGGTATACCTTTCAACTGTACAGATTGTTGCAGAATGCCCAGACTTTTGCCACTTATTTTTTGGCATGGTTTTCATAAAAATGTATGTATCTGGCAAAGTAGTGGCAAGTCCTGCAGGCAGGGACACTCTGCACATATTCATATGCATAATGGTGTGCTTCTCTCCTTACAGCTGCAGAAAAGAGAGCTCGCAATGTTGAGATGCATGGGTGGCTTCTGGCCAGGTTGTGCTGTGAGTGTGGCGAGTAGGGCTGTGACTTGCAATCTATAGTCATATAAGTAAGAAAGAGAAAAACATTAACTGCCAGTAGGCATATACAGTTTTGATTGTATTGCAATGAATGTGGTCGTAGACCTGGACTGCAATAAGTGACTACTAACAAATGTAGTGCAATAATCAGGAAAGAGTAAAGCATTAACCTTGATAATGTAAATTAAATACAGTTTCAATTGCAATAACTGTGGAATTACAGCTGTATTGCAACATGGAGTACAGCTAGTGCTCTGCAATACAAATGTGAAACTAAAGCAATAACTGCATGACTGTACCAGTAATAAAGCCGTGTTGTGCAATCTGTGTGTAAGTAGGGCTGCATTGCATGAAATCAAATATGACAACTGTTTTTGAAGAAAAATGCAAAACAATACCAATCCCTATCTCAAGGTATATCTCATATAGAGTGTTGTGCAATAAGTGTAGAGTCACAGACGTTTTACTAGAAATGAATTATTATACCTGTTCTGCAATAACACATGAAGCTATAGCAAGAACACCCATGGTATATTATGTATATCAGCATTGTCTTGTGTTAACCATTGCATTTCATCTATATGCATTTATAGGTTCATAAGTTCATAGGTGCATACTAGGCTAATGGCCCTGGAGCCATTATAAACCTAGCCCATAGAAGTGCCCTGGCATCATGTCGCCCAACGTTAGTTCCCAGTGCCTGTATCTAGTAGAGCCACTGGAGTGATCCCGGGGTGAACTTTCGATTTCCAATCCACTCATCAAGATTTATCTTGAAGAGGGCCAACGAGGTGCTCTGTTTGACATGCATGGGAAGTCTATTCTAGAGCATGGGCAGTCTTAGGCTCAGATGTATGATGCTGCAGGCAAGTATAACAGTGTAATAGCTGTAGATTGCATATATACTGTATGCAAATGTAAATGGGTGAGATAGCCAACCCAATAATCTGATATCGTGTGTGCACTTCACAGATATTTCCACCCACTAATGATATTGTATGTACACCTGCATTCTATGTAGTAATGTATGTTACCTAGTATCTCTGTCATGCAGAAATTGTATGCATGTGTGTGCCCAACTGTCAATGCAGTCTACTATAAAACTGTATAACTATTATCAGGTCTTATTTTGTTTCCAGGTGAGCTCTAGGCAAATATCATTCAATCAGTAATCAGTAGTAATTCAGTAGCTCAGTTTGTTAAATGTTCTGTATGAAGTACATTTTGGCACACACAGACCAGGGTTCAAATTATGTAGCATATAGTAATAAATAGTACTGAATCAGTTATGTAATGATAACAGATTTGATCTCAACAGGAACTACAGTTAAATGGATGAGGTAACCCATATTATGTGTATATAATTGTGTGCACATATGTCACAGACTGTTAAACTCAGTGCCAGGCATGTGATAATACTGCCTACAATACAGGAAATAAGTACAAGTTTTAATAAAATTAAATAAAGAAATAAAATGTGTAATCTTGGTATATCTCTATGCCTGGAATGACTCTGATATGCTGCTGCAGTCAGTTGTACATGTCCGCTGCAGTCACTGCTATTGGTATCTATCCCCATGCCTGCTAAGCAAGGCATGTTAGTTGTTTACTCTCTGTACCGTAAACATACATGTCTGTCAAGTGTCATGCTGTCATGGAATGTAATTACTGTTGTATAATCACCTCTGTTACCAATGTATCACCAACATGATGGATGTCAATAGCAAAGTAACAGAACTTCAGCCCAGCAAACACCTTGGTAGCTATATAGGTCCGCCTGATGTGCAAGTGTTCTGTGTAGTTGTGTACCTGCAGATGTTGCTGCATGACACATACTATCCCATGCAGACAGCTTGAGAGACATGTATGTGCTACAGCAGCTATATGGCACCTATACACATAAAGAAAGGACAGACCTGTAGAGTAGATAGTAGTACTGTTTTCAACTACATAGCTTATAATGGTATTAATGGACTGCATTTCTCTCTCCCCCATCCCTTATCTTCACATATATTTATTATTGTATTCATTGGTTATGTTTTGCTATTAACATATGTTCTGCAATAAACATTATTTTGGGCATGTGTTTTTTTATTGTTATGCATTACAATGGCTGCATATTAACATATCTTGTTGAATTACCTATGTTGTTGGCTGCAACTGTTACTGGCATGCTGTTCATATACTGACTGTTACGTTATTTATTGTTGTGTTCCTTATAATATATATTGAAATTGATTGGGTTATTTCCAATGTTCTGGCCTGCTGTTATTACTAATAAAAATTTTTGCTAATAACTAACATATACATATTGCTATATTACTATCACCACAGCATGACAGGGTAGGCCAGTTCCTGCTGATCCACCTACCCCACCTCTGTTTCACCAGTTACAAGCACGTCTGGGACTCAGGCTGATGGTGCCCCCTATGCTGGCTCTGCACCACCTTTGAGTGGAACCACCTCAGGGGATGGAGCCCGTCCCCCAGGGAGTGGTGGCAGAGGGGCGGTAGTCACCCAGGACCAACTACCAGCTATGGTGCACAGGACAGTTCAAAGCACTATGAACGATACCTGTGCCAGATTGAGGGCAGACTGGACAACCTGGTAGGGACTGGTGGCCCTGTCACCCAGCCTCCAGTGCAGCCACCTTCAGGGGAATGAAGGAGCAGTGTTGACTGCCCATGGGTGGGGATCTCATATTTGCTGCTGCCATCTGGAAGCATATGCTCTTCAGATTACACAGCCCCCTCCACGTCCAAGGTGTTTACCCCCTCATGTGTCACACACCACCCCTGTCTGCTGTCTTGTCTGTCTGCAAATGAAACCTCTCCTACCCAACATACCTCACCACATGTACCTACATACCTCCCCACAACATTCCACTCTCTCCTTATAAAAAAATGGGCACCTGTCTCACAAAAAATATCACCCCATACATAGCACTCCATTTCACACACATGTCCACTGGACTGGACACACTAATTGGGTCCATTTGGCTTGACAACACATTTCTGTTGTCCTCACCCCTCTCTCTAGGATTTGAGGGTCCAAATTCATGTACAAAATCTGTAGAAACACACGGCTGTTGCTGTACAAGAAATGTAGAACTATGGTCCTTTCCTACACCTCTCCTACACATGCCTACCTACCTTTCAATATGTTTTTTCCCCTGCTTGCCCCATTTCACAACTGTCCTATCACCCCCTTTTTATTTTATTTTTTTATTTTTAGCATGGGTTTTCTCGGAGCTAAGTGGCATGCCACAGAAACCCGCTTAAATCTACCTTAATGATCTTACGTGTTTCTCACAGTATCAGGCACATCTGCAAAATAATCACCCTACCACATCTCAAACCCAGGCCCCTGTCAGCTACAGCACAGTGCATTAGACCACTAAGCCACTCAACTCTCAATTAAAGCAGGTGTTTCCAGCAACATATACTGATTGCCACTGACAGACTGCAAGTACATATAATGGGAAAAATGGGAGTGTACTTGGGAGTGTGATACAAACACTACACCAGTACACAATGGATGTATGTGAGGCCTGGGATAGCAAGTATAACTGTCAACTGTACGGATTGTTGCAGAATTGCAAGACTTTTGCTCCTTATATTTTGGCATGGTTTTCATAAAAACGTATGTATCTGGCAAAGTAGTGGCAAGTCCTGTAGGTAGGAACACACTGCACATACTCATATAGCCTAACTATATGTCTCCTACTACTCTGTGATTAGCACCATTACATAACAGATGTACCTTAAGCACATGCCTCAAGTGAACTGTAAAGGGTACCTTTACCCTGGCTCTGCTGTACTGACAGAGCTGACACTGCTGCCTCAGTTACACGTACAGCTTGCTGTCCTCCAAAGTGTTCACACTCCACTCTATGGCCTAGGCTGCAGCAGCAGCTGCAGGCTGCACCATATGCAACTGTATGTTAAGCTAGCTGCTACAGACCTACCATACCTCACAACCCCATAGAACAAGGGATCCAGACAAAACCATACATAAAGGATGGGGATGGGGCAAAGGTCCAGCAACAGGGACATGTTTCACAGTTTGCCCCTACAAAGATAGCTGAACATAAACTACTGCATCAGCATGCATATTCTGACAGGTATGACATCTGACAATCACATGTCTCTCTCCCCTTACTAATCTCAACCCACAATGTTTAACACTGAACTTCCAGATAATCACAATGTCATGGGAAAATGGCCAAACATAGCATGCAAAACTGTGGGCATATCTCATAAATCTCAACAATGGACTGTACTTGTACCTACTCTGTGTGATGCTGTAGTCTCCACACCTTACTAATGTCCATAGAAAGGAGGCAAGGCCTACATGAAGGTCTTAAATATTGCACTGTGGTGCCATGTCACTAGCTAATGAAAGTGCAATCAGATGTTTTGCATTCAATTAGCAAGTCTAAGCCACAAATTGGTGCACAGGTAATTACCTTTTAATGAGCATTACCTACAAAATGCAATCAACTGCCTATGGGGAATAGGTCTGTATGTTGCTTTACCAAGACAGACTATGATTTAACAAGCTGTTTGCTGAGGATTTGTTTACAAAAGGAGTACATCACTCTACCATGTATGTAATACATGTCACCATATAACAGGATGCAGATGGGAGGATGGAGGTATGAGAAATAGGGATTACAACAGTAGGCTTGTAGAAAATCTATGGGAATGACATCTTGGTGATAATCTGCTGTCCAACAGCTACAGGCATTGCTCTCAACTGTGCCTGCTTTGAATCACATTACAGCTCTGGCCCTCTTAATCCCTCCTACAATGGTCAGCTCTTATACAAAAGCTAGTGGATTATGAGTTAGACATATTGACAGTAAGTAAGGGAGGACAAAGCTGTAATATCACATGATATACTGTTATTCAGTTCCTCTCAGTCTGTAAATGTCATACAGAAATAGTTCAGACATTGCAAAGGTGTCCCTGATGTACTCTGGCAAGGTCACTGTTTTGTTGACATTCATACTTCATTGCTTGGGAACCCTAGCTAACATACCTATCAACACCCTACATCAGGAATTCATGTCATAGCCATTAGTAGTGGGGGGGGGACAGGCCCAAACCCAGCAAAAGAGCGTACATATTGGCCATATAAAGTAAGACTATTAATAGACCAACAGATATTACTGTAGCATAAGTGTTTCCTGAGGGGTCTGTCATGTGACAGCAAGATTCTCTATATCCTGACAATAACAAGCAATTATTGGCCACCAGTTTGTCAGACATCCATATGTTTTTGCCTAAAGGATCATATATATCAGGCACATGTACACATTCTGCAAACAACTGTGTACTGTAGCAATTAGATGTCTACAGGGAAGATACAGTACAGCAGGTTTGCATTGCTGTCTGTCATTGTGGCACACTGCTCTTGCTGGACTGTCCACACATAGTTCTAATAGCACACACCTATTTGTCTGACAGTGGCTGTATGACATAGTAGTGTGACTTTGCCCATAGGGCACAAATCACAGTAGATGGAATTGATGGGTGTGGAGACATACAGCAGACTCTCTCATGGCACACAGAGACATAAGCAGTATTGCTACTATGCTGGTGATAGTCACACATATAGTGTGTTGATAGACTGCGGGGTATGATGTGGGAGATAGCAGTGGATAGTGCAAGCCATTTTGGTTGTGCAGAGTCTGTACATAGTGGATGTCCATGTATCTCATCCTGTCATGTGTTCCACTCTTGTTGTCTTTCAGGAAGGATGCATCAAAGGAGGCACCCACTATTTACAGCTGCTGAAAATAATGTTACCCTGGATGGCCTCAGACTGCATCATAACATCCTGCTGACCAGGAGTCGCCAACATTGTGAACAATGTGCAGCACTGTGGGGTGAACTTATCAGGACAGTTAATGAAAGTGGACATCAGGACAGGACATACTAGCAGGTCTACCACAGGGCCACAGATATGTTCAATGCTGCATGTCAAAGGCCAGCTGCTGTAGCCAGCAATCATGCTGCCACCAGTGGAGGATCTGCAACAGAACAACCACTCTCAACCACAGAGGAATTCCTGGTGAACCAGAGATCAACCACCAGCTCCCAAGCATCCATCACCCCATACATCCTGGAGATGGGTGCCACTCCATCCACATCAGAAGAGCATCCGGGTAAGTTTCCTGTGTTCATCACTGTAATACTGTATCAGTCATAGTGGCAGATTTTGCATACCAGTACACAGGCGTCAGGTCTATCTGCAATGGGGGAGTTGGTTTTAATGCACAGTTGTGCACACATACTCAGAATGTCAGCAATGTAGGCAGTATCACATTAGCTATGGTACATGTGGATATATGCACATATTACCCTGTAACAATGTATTATTTGATACTGCTGACAATGCCTCTCCCTCACATTTTCATGCGTCCATCAGATGTGGCCAAATTCTGGTACCTGGTAAGTGTGATTCTGATGTTGTAGAGATCATATATACCCTAAGAATGTTAAGAACTGACATTTTGCCCTAGGCACAACTGTTATGCTTAGCCAGAGTACAGTAGTTGTATGCTAAATTTTGGATGGGTTAACTGAAGTGTATTGAATGGGTAATCACAGATGTGTATTTGGAGAAGCAGTAACACATTTGCACTTATTTTTGAGAAGGACTATACAGCCTGCTATACCGGAGGCAATCACTCACAGATACCTGTTCACACACAATATGGAGATGGTACATACCTGAGGCAGTGATAGTACAACTGGTATACTATGCTCACAAGGTATACACTGTGTTTTAGGTGTAGGTCTATCAGATACACTGACATATTGCATATCTCACAGGTGTATAGTACTGGCAACATTAACTGGATATAGCTACAGTGCATGTTGTAAAGGGCCTGTCTTGTCTGTGTATGTTGTTATGTGTTTGTGTATTGTACATGGATCAGAAATAAGAGGTGGTATTTGGAATGCAGTTGTGGCTCCTTATCTGTGTGTGTGTGTGTGTGTGTGTGTGTGTGTGTGTGTGTGTGTGTGTGTGTGTGTGTGTGTGTGTGTGCGTGTGTGCATGTGTGTGTGTGTGTGTGTGTGTGTGTGTGTGTGTGTGTGTGTGTGTGTGTGTGTGTGTGCATTACCATACAAAACAATGCAGGTAGTAATGTAGTTATTTTGTCTTCCTCCTCAAAGGTGATTGTGGGTGTTGCAGTCTGTTCCCCTCACAACCTGATGTCAGTGTCTCATCAGACTCTGATGATGATGGTGGCCATAGTGAGACACAGCTGGCGTTGTTGTGGGCTGACTCTGTCCCAGGGGTAGACATCCCACTACCCCCCCATTGTCCCCACACACAGTCAGTATGGCCACACATACCCATTCCCCTGAGGTCACAGATAGTTGGAGGTTGGAGACATTGAACAGGACAGTGTGGCAACTATGGCATCAGTGAGTGTAGACACTAGCCATAACCAGAGAGCTGGTGAGGACCCACACAGACAGATTGACAGGGGTGCTCGAAGGAGGACTGCTGCCCATCCACCAGCTGTCACAGGTGTCACATCACGGGTTACTCACTGCATGATTCAGTCGATCATGGAAGTACAGGCATGTTCCGAATGCAACACCATATAGATGCTCAGGATTATGGATGCAGCACAGTCTGACATACGTAACTGCCTCCAATGCATTGGTGATGCCATGGATCATTTCACTGATGTAGTGGACAGACTGTGGGGTGAGACAGTGTCAGTCTTTCACTGTCCATTGTCTGTGCTGGAACATCTGGTTGAAGTAGGGCATCGGACCCATGGATGTAGGTCAGCAACACCATCTGCTGAGAGTCCACATGGTCGTGCCCATAGTGGCAGTGTCTCCAGCAATACAGAAGTGAGTGTGCTGTCCACACCATGACATGGCAGACAAAGGGCATGTGGTCCTGGGTGGTGCTGTGGGGGACAAAGGCCCAGCAGACACCAGTCACCATCAGAAACTAGCATTGCATCTGACCCTGGGCATGGTGGTGCCACGGCAATTCCTGGCAGAACCAGTTCCCAATTTCATGGCTGGAGACGGTGAGCTGCACTTTCTGCCATGTACGTTCCACAGCTGTCCAACATACTCATGTGTAGGGCTATCTCTAGGTTTGACTGTGTACACGCACACACTCAAACATCACTGTCACATGCAGGTCACCAACAGACACACACAACACCTCTTCATGGCCCAGCTTACCAGCACCCCTTCCTCACTACACACAGGCTGTCAACAGTTTGGCACAGCCTAGGCCTCTGGCACCTCCACACCACACCCTCTGCATGTGATGATACCTGAACCACATCCCTACCATCATTGCCATTGATGCAGGGACCTGTAAATATGTGTCTGATGCAAAGTGTGACTGCATTACTTTACATAGTTGTGTAGTGCAGTAGAGTTATGCCATGCCAGGTGTTGTGGGCCATGGCAGGTGCTGTATTGCATGTGTCATGAGTACACATCAAAGATTGCGTATCTTTGTTGCATGATGTTAGACTGGCAGTAGTGTTACAGAATGACAGGTGTCTCACAGAACTGTGTATGTTTCTATTCCAGGGGTCTGAGTAGCTAAGCTATGGAGACTTGGTGGCAATACACAGGATGGCACGGCAGCACAGCAGAAATATGACATCAGCAAGGTATGGCTGTATACCTGTGTGGGTACATATGTGTAGAACAGTGTGTCAGGGACAATGGGGGCAGTCAGCGTAATCATGCATGCATACCCCATGACAAGGCCTGCTACCTCTGATACATGTCACCTGAGTGGTCTGTACATACAAATCTAGGTGGCAGTGGATAGCATTTATGCATAGATAGGTGTGGGTTATTTAGGGCCAGCAGCTAGGTGGTGGAGGACAGCATTTATGCTTAGGGAGATGCAGGTTATTCAGGGCCAGCAGCTAATCACAGGGCAGTAAAATGCATGACAATTAACACCCATATGGTCATATGTTTACTGCTGCATGGGAATATAGTATACATGCATGCACATACACAGTTACTTTTAATGAGATTAGAACTCCTACCTATCTGATAGTTCACACTATAGCATTAAGTACTTATCACATGTGCTACGGAACTTATCTGTTATTAGATTGTCAGCCAGTACTGTTAAGGTGGATGAGATCAGCAGGTCTTGTAAAGGAGACCAATGGGGAGGCTGGCAGGTAGTCACAGGGCCTTAAAATGTATAACCATTGCACAGAGATAGGTGATAAGGTGAAACAGGCATGTGTACATGGCTGCAAGGGGATATATTTACACACACACACACACACACACACACACACACACACACACACACACACACACACACACACACACACACAGTTGCCTGTTGTGAGATTAGAACCCCTACCCATCTATTAGTATACATTATAGCACTAAGTACTTATCGCATGCACCACAGTGCTTATCTAATATTAGATTATCAGCCAGTGCTGTTAAGGTGGATAACATCAGCAGGTGTTGACAGTGAGGCCAATGCTGAGGAGGAGACTAGTCACAGGGCCATGAAGTGATTAACCATTGCACAGACATAGGCCAGATGGGCATGTCTGTACCACTGTAAGGGAAATATCTACATACACACACACACACACACACACACACACACACACACACACACACACACACACACACACACACACACACACACACACACACACACACACACACACACACACACACGCACACACACATACATACACAAGGTGGCTGATGTGAGATTAGAACCCATACCTGAATACTATTTCACACTATAGCTTCTAGTACTTATTGCACATGCCACTGGCTACATCTGTTGAACTGGTGGCTGCTGCCTCAGTACTTGTGGACTATTCATGTGTGGCCTGCAAAGTGAACCTGCTTTATGCTGTTATTCTATCTAGTGTCCTAGCAGAGGGGTACCTGTTATTACCCCTGCTATGTGTGTACAGTTATAATCCACAGAAAAGCAAATGCAGGCCAAAGGACTTCACAAAGAAGAAGCAATAAATCCACTTTATTTATACTGTAGTAAAAGGTTAGCACTTTTGTCCCTGAAACAAACTAGGAACTTCATCAGACAAATAAAAAATGTTCCAACAGCTTTTTAAATCTTGTAACTTAAAGTGCATGTGTAGTGACATCACAAACCACACCTCTAAACTCAACTAAACCACACCCCTGGTTCATGACATATATACAGCCTTGCTTAAGAGAAAATATCTAAATGAATGACTCGAGTATAAAATGTAATGTATAAGATAACATATCAAACATTTTAAAATTGTAAACAAATATAAATACTAAATAGACACTGTTAAAATGCATATCTAATAGACATAAATAAGTAAAAAAGCATATTATTTTCTGTTAAAAACCTAGTGCAAAATACTTGTAAAACACTTATAAAATCAAGTATTTACATAAAGTAACTTGTATATATGTAAATGTATATAAAAATTAGGTGTCATCTATTCAGGGGGGTGCATGGCCATTACTACTGGAAAGGAAAGAATTGATATTGTAGTTGTGCTTAAATACCAAGGTTTGGCCTGGGTTGAATGAGGCTGTTTCTATTTCAAGTGTTTTAAAATTAAAAGCCTGTGCCCCCCACAACCCCCCACTTTAATATTCTCTCTCCAAGATCACTCTACGGTGAGGAAAAGGTAAGATTCCCTGATCCACACCGTAGTACAATTTCAGCAACAGTCATTCTCCCACTACTCTCTCTAGCTGCAGGCCTATTTCTGCAAAAGTGCTTTTTCAGTAAAAATCACTTTCGTGGAAATATGCCCATCCATTTGTGCTTCAGTTAAAGGTTGCTTCCGGGATCAGTACCAATCCTACATATATATATATATATATATATATATATATATATATATATATATATATATATATATATATATATATATATATATATATATATATCTATATATATATATATATATATATATATATATATATATATATACATATATCTATATATATATATATATGTGCAACATACTGATAGGGTAATCATGTGTGAGGAGGGTAGGGAGAGACAGACACATGTACATAGCTGTCTGTATGCACAGACATATTTTATATATCAGTTCTTTAAGAAGATGAGGCATCAGACATGGGCTCAAGATAGCTAAGTGTAGGAGCATGCCCAGTGTGACTTTCAGTACATACAAGGTGACTTCAGCACAGACCTACTTGCACTCCAATCTGGGATTCTATCTGCTGCAGCCAATTGGCTGCTACACCTGATTCAACAATCTAGCACTTCCATGATATTTTGTCCAAGAGATTGTTGAACGCAATATATGACTCATACATATTACTGTACAGATGTAAATAGACTGTATAGAGTTTTGTATCACATGTATGGTACATTTTACACAGCATTGTGACTTTCTGGTACAGTAGTGGCAAATCATTATAGATTGATGTTAGGAAATGATGACAGACATTTGAGTCACTGACTCCATACACATCAGGAAACTCATGCTAATGCATGACCTGTTATTCTCTGAACTTTTTACATTTGTCTGGCCAGTAGTTAATTCTTCTCCCTATATTTGGGCCTTTGTCCCACTACTGTTCATGGCTTTGTCCAGATTTCCTGCTCTAAGTGGTTTCAGGTATGATGTGACTGGGGTACATGATGTAACACCACACACAGGTTGACAGTCTTCATACCTCTCACTGTACGTGTTTTTGCAGGATGTCCAGCATTCTGCCCCATATGTCTGCTCTGTTCCTCATACAGTTTGTGTTTTTCTGGTAATATACTACTAAATGGAGCACACTAAATTGCTGTAAGTGCTGACACAGTTAAGTGATGGCCTTCACATCCTGCTGCTACTCTGACCTGTTGCAACCTGCTGTTATACTAGCCACTTTCTAGGTTACTCAGAGCAAGTATAATGTCTGTAGGTTTGGCCCCTTGTCCCTCCATTGACACTGACTTTGTCCAGCTTTCTTGCAGTAACAGATTGTGGCATATTGACAGTCTGTGTGACTCCTACCCTAATGAGTACCTCACATGCAACTGTTTTAGGTGCAGCCAGCTTCAAACAATCAACCATGCTAATGTACATAGCCCAGTGAGCCACACCAGACACCAGAAAGTGAGGTTTAATTCCTCACACTATCAACAGCAGGCAAACACTTTGACCCCTGTGTATTGTTGAAAATAGAACATGTGGCCAGGTTCTTTGTGACAGCCCTGAGATTGTGTGGCCTGCTGATAAATCCTTGCAAACATGCAGTTACTGCAGTTGTAGGGGAACACTGATGTGTATGGGGTAAGGGACTCTGGCATTGACAGTTGTGTGTTTGTCCTATGACCCCCACTGTTTGGCATTTCCCTTGCATACTGCAGTGGATTTTTCAGCCATGTGGCCTAATGAATATTATGGCACACTCAGTATTGGACAGAGTACCTGTTGTCCCATGTAGCTGTTATTTCTGTGCAAGTAGCCCACTCTGTTGCCTTGCATGCATGCAGCACATCCATACATATGCTACCATAGTCTAGTACCCTGTACATTTGTGGTAAAGGAGAATGACTTACCTTGTGAATGCAGCAGGTTGAGATACCTGGGTTTCAGAGCTGACTCTGTCTGATGCATGCAGTACACAGCCAATACATGGTAAGGAACTGGTTGTGTGGTCTGGCTGGCATCCTTTTTACTATGCATGTGAGTCGGAGTAAGGTGTCAGTCCCTAGGACCCTAGGTTGTCCATGCACATGCTTTGCGTTGCCTCTTTGCCAAGACCAGGGCATACTGGGGATGTCTGCATCTCCCTACATGGAAAGACTCAGGGGGTTCCTCATCTGAGTCCCCCTGTGTGTGTGGCTGTGGGGACCTAGGCACTGGTGGGGGGCTGTGTGTCCCTTCCCTGTGATGTTCTGCCTCAGCAGTTTCCACAGGATCATATTGTGTAGCATGGCACATACTGTGAACATATGTGCACATGTGGCTGGAGAGTACTGCAGGTCTCCACCAGATATAGCAAGGCACCAGAACCATGACTTGAGGAGCCCAAACACATGCTCTATGATGTTCCTAGTTTGTGCGTGTGCCTCATTATGGCATTCTTCAGTAGGTGTGTGTGCATTTCTGATGGGTGTCATCATCCATGGTTCCAATGCGTCGCCAGCATCCCCCGGTAGATGGCTGTAAGGGATGCCCCCCCCGGCAAACATCTGGAACAGCTGTGATGCAAGGCAGATATGGGAGTCATGATAACTGCCAGGGCTGCCAGTGCACACATTCATGATAATACCCTGGGCACTGCACATGACCTGGCAGTTGGAGTGAAAATCCTTGCGGTTGATGTAGACTCTACCCTCCTCACCGGGCACTGCTTTGATGTGTACATGATTGCAGTCTATGGCATCCAGTATCTTTGGGTAGTGTCTTACATGGTAGAAGAGACGCATACTGCTGGGCCTCTCCTCAAGGGTATGGGGTAAATAAATGTGCTCACTGTCATGTGTTTACATGGCAACCAGGAAATGGTGGAGTACCCTGGATGCTGATGCCTGTGAGACCTCCATCATGTCCCCAGTAGGTCTTTGAAAAGTACCTGTAGCTAGTAGTCTAAGGGCTACACATTCCTTTGTTTTCACTTGAATGGGTTCCCCTCTGTTGGCTCTGGGTCTGAGTTGAGGGCTGCAGAGCTCAGTGAGTTCTTGTAGTTTGTCCCTGTCCACCCTGTAGCACTCTACTATCCCCAGCTCATGTAGTTTCTGGAAGGTTACCCTGGGCCTGAACACTCTTCTCCTTCTCAGTCTAGGCCTATTGTCAGCAGCAGCAGCAGGACTGACCTCAGCATCTGGCACATACAGATATAGCAGAACTGCAGCAGCCCTTTCTCTCAGTAAAAATTCCCAAGTCTGTACTCCAATGGTGTAGAGTATGGAGGAAAAATCAGATTGTAGGGTGTATGCATATTTTATAGTGCTCTGCTGCAGATGCACCCTGTGTGATTGGCTAACTATGATGCATTCCACCTGCCAAATACATCACTGAGGGGGTTGAATCATTCAGTTTAAGTGGAACAGGGGTTATCAGTTATTTATACATGATTAGCTTTCCCTGGAAATTTTCATTTTTTTTAACTGCCTTCCCTGCTAAGCACTGTGGCAGGTATAAACAATGCTCAGCAGTCTGGAAACCCCCCATGGATGGGCACATCAGCACAGTGGCACGCCACGCAAACACACTCAAACTAGCTAAGACATGTGCCCCAAAGCTAAACAAAGCTTAGCAGCACTGGACACATGCCCCCTGCTCATATTACAAGCACACTGCGCAAATGGCCAACGCTGAGCTCCAATGTGCTTAAAAAGATAGTGACACACACCCTTTTGATGTCATCTAGCTCTCCTGTGAACATCAGCACAGTTCTGGGGCTACCCAGATTTTATCTGTGGGTTAGAAATCTATTTATGCTATTCAATAACCCCAGCTCCTTTGCATACATACTGGTGCACACATCCAGTATACTACACTCTTCGAGGGCCTGCCTCCTTAGCAACCACAGCAATCTAACATTGTACATACTACATGCAAGGCCTTATGATGCATTATTGTCACATATTTATAGTTTTCATTTTTATACTTTTAAATATTTTTATTTTGCATAACAGCATGTTTGCACGCTGCTGCACGTTGTGCAAACATAATATGGGTATTAAAAAATATTTATTTTAAATTATTTTCCATTACATGTTGGACATACAGGGCATAGTTTTGCACATATTTGTGTCTGCTGTGATATTGCTGACCTTCTAACTGGGCTTTTACAGCCCCTGTTCACTTTTTAATTTCTTGTACACAGACATTTTACATGTACACTTTGGACACCAACACGGGGTCTGCAGGACTGCCTGTCTGCTTGCTGGATTGCTCCAGCACCCTCATTTGCGTGCAGTACACTTGCTTATGAGGTGATTTGCATGCCATGGATACGTCCGTGTTCACACACTCATGCATGACCCTCAGCTCCATTTACTGGATTGCATGGCTGCTTACTTCCATGTAAGCTCCATGCCACTATGCCTACATGATAAATTAATCTGTGTAGACTTCATTGAATTCCCGTGTATGTGTTTTTTATAAAAAAAATGAAACACTAGCCTGAACATCACAGTCCATAGTTTTGGACTAGATGCTGCCTCTTAACCTGAGCAGCTGCATGCTGCAAGGGGTCCCTTGCTATTGCTACTGGTTGGTCATCATTAGTCAAAGTAGGACTAGAACTGGGAGCTGCAGTGACAGAGTTGGTCACTTCACCACCAGACTAGCACATGATCCTATTATGCAGAATGCAGCAGGCAGTAAATGTCATGCCCACAGTAACTGGATCATACTGAGTGGCACCCCCATATACATCCAGGCACCTGAAATGGCACTTCAGGATGCCAAACACCCCCCCAATGACAATATGGGTCTGGGATAGGGATGTGTTATATGCCTCCTCTACAGCTCCAGAAGGATTTGTCACTGAAGTCGTGAGCCAAGGCTTCAATTGATATCTGGCATCACCTTAAAAAAGAGAGAGAAAGAGGAGGCAAAACAAGAAAATAAACATTAATATACAGCAGTACAGTGTAACATATATAACTACTTTAACAGCATAAAAAAAGAAATTCAGTGTACCGACAAAATGACCACTGGGCATCCCACCATGCAGAAAGAGGTGGTAGAGTGTTCTAGTGTGCTGAATGTGGAAATTATGTGCACTGCCAGGATGCTGGGCTGAGACATTGGTGATGTACCCCCCCACACTGATGGAATGGTAGATCTTCCTATTGTGGACCCCCCCCCCGTGGATTAGAGGGTCCCTAATTGCAACATGGGTGCAATCAATTGCACTCAGTACCTCAGGAAAATGTACTAGCCCATAAACTGCATGGATATTCCTGCCTGGGTCCTGAGGTGACATGGGAAAATAGATTTACTGATCCACATGTACAAACAGTACATCTAGGAACAGATTTATTTTCCTCAAGGCAGAAACCTGTGAGGTCTGCAACATGTCTTCTGTCGGTTTCTGGATGGTCAAGTACAGGAACAGAAAGTCCACACATTCCTTCAGTGCTCCTATGGGGGGGGGGTCAAACATGTCCACTAAGACCCTTATAATGTTCCTGTCCACTCTAAACCTAACAAGGATTTCCTGACTATCAAAGTTATAATGAGTAATCCTTTACTTATATTTTCATCTTGCTGGTGGGTGCGTGCCGCTAGACAAAAGTGGTTTTGGCCCAGCCTAGACAAGCAACTCTGTTCTAGAAATAGCAAAACTCACTGCAATTTATATAATTATCACTGATTGCAACTCTGATAGATTTGGCGATGGTTCTCATTTTATAGAGCATCTGTGAGCAGCTTAGAAATGCAGGAAAAATTGATATGAATTATAAATGGTGTAAAACAGACCTCATTAGCATAAAAAGATTTGCATCACTCCTCATTTCTGTCTCATTATTTGATTATTTGCATAAGTACATTCAAGATAATTTCTCATTAGCAAAAATGGCCACTATTGATTGCAACTTGGCTGCACTCATTCATGTACGTCTTTGACAACTTTAATGCATTTGCATAACTGACTATAAACACCAGCCAAAGTCTTGTAAAATATAACATAGGTTCAAATGGACATGACAAGAAGCAACTATATAAAAGATCAACATGCCAAAAATTACTGGTTGCATGTTACACAAAATCTGGAAATAGACATTTAAAAAAGCTATCGTATGTAATAGATGGAAATAATGACTTCTTATCATAACGATTACAGGCATAGACGAAAAGGAAAGAGGACTGAAATATATTAAGAAATGTAGAGTTCAAATGGCAAAGTTGCGGGGGAAACACTTGGAAAGAAATGAGCATGTGAATTTGATAAAGAAAGGATTTGTCAAGGAGCATATGGAAAGGGGAACACTTATACTAATTGCTAGAGGAGATCCAATACTGATAGATGAGGAAAACAGATAATGGTAGAGTTGTGGTTCTAAGGGCTAATGTCAAGGGAGACGTACTCTTGCATGTATTTATATTCCAACTAAACTTGCTCTTATAGGGCTTAAGAATATTTTGGGAGAAATAATTAACTTTCAGCAGGGAATATTACTTATAAGTGGAACCGAAATTTGATTTGCAACAGTGGGGGTGTCTCTGGGGACATAGAAGGGGAAAAATGATAAAAGAGGGTAGATTTCTGCAGAAATTTATGAAAATATTTGGTATGGAAGATATTAATTCAGTATTAGAACTTGGAGAGAATTTACATTTTATTCCCTAAGGTACAATAACTGGGCAAGATGAGGCAGACATTTGCATTGCATTTAATTGAAAGTATTGACACATATCCAAAATTTATTTCAGATCATGCACCAGTACCAAGATAAAAATACAAGGTAATGAATTAAAAATGAGACACTGGTGCTTCCCACCTACCTGTAAATAGAGAGTAATTTAAGGAATAGGTAGCAGAAACCTACCTGAGAATTATTACGGAAGATAGAAATTTCTTCAGACAGCTAGTGGGATAAAATGAAATTAGAGATTAATAATATGGTAGAAATAAAAGAGAAAGAAATATGGTTAAGAATAAATAGGAATAATTTAGAGGGGATAACAAAAGTACTGCAGAATAAGAGGAATCTCACAGAACAAGAAGAGGTGCCACTGCAGAGTGCTAAAGAGAATATAAGGGAGTATCTGGAAAATATGCATCAGTTTAGAAAGATGGCTCTTAAGCAACTATTTTTTAATAATAATGCTCAGAAACTTTTAGCACAATAATTTAAGCAACAGAAAGTGGAAACGGTTGTTGTCAGACTTAGGGAACCTATAAGATAAAAGATAACCAGAGATCTTGTAGAGGTATTAGAGATATTTCAGAATTTCTTTTATAAAAATTTGAATAAAGCAGAGAAATGCAGAAATCAAGAAAGAGCACAAATGGAAATGTTTATGGAAGACTTAAGTATGTCAAGATTACAGGTAGATGAGACTCAACGATTAACAGTTGATAGGAGAAGATGAGATAAAAATGGTGATGCACAATCAATCTCTACGAAAGTCTACAGGAACAGATGTTATTGTTGTGGAGGTTTGGAAGCTAGGAAGGAAGAAGGTGATAAAGATCTGGAAAGTTTTGTTTAACAGTATTTTAAATGGAGGGGAAGCACCAGCATTCTAGAAAGTTGTGGTGGCTGTAAACCTTAAAGATGGTTAAGACTCATTCAACCCAACTAAATATAGGCCCATCTGAATTTTAAACAACGAATAAAAAGTGTTTATGTTTATAGTTGCAAAACAAATGGCAAATGTGCTGCCAAAATTAATATGTATGGATCAATGTTGTTTTGTGGAGGGAGGCAAACATTTGCTAACATTTAATAGAATAATCACGATCCAGAGGTTAACAGAGTGTAAGAAAATACCTCTGTTTTTTAATTTCTCCAAACCTTTTGGGTTTCTCATACCATGACGGGAATGTACTCCATTCCTAAGTCAAAGTATGATTAAAGTTCATTAAACTAGTATTGTTTCAGTCTTTGATGTCAGCCAACAGTGCTCTTCGCAGCACCCGCAATGTGCCCAATAATGACTCCTTCTGCAGTTCATATGGAGTTACGTGTATTGTACTCTGCTGTAAGTGGGTCTTGATACAGACAAATTTGCAATTTCATGAGTACAGCATTGGATGCATCTGCATTCCCTGATACAATAATTTAGTTAATAGGGAGGACACATTAGGGATCTGAGACAAAAATTAAAGTGAGACGGTTCCTCTCTGACAAGTTTTGTCAGAACAGAGCAACCAGGAAGGGCTGTCTTCTTTCTCCTTTGGTATTTGCTTTGCTTTATATTTAGTGCCACTGGCCAAGAACATAAGAGACCCAGAAATGCAAGGATATTATTAGTATGGTAATCAAAAAAAGTTGGCTTTATTTGCAGATGATATTATTTTTTACCTCATAAAACCAGAAAAGGACCTCTCAGTGTTGAGTAACATCTTAAGATAGTTTCAGATCTTTTGGGGATATAAAATTACTAAAAGTAAAACAAAGACTATAACTGTAAATTGTGAACCAACACTTGAATCAGTACAGCGATACCTATATTTATGGGGACAAGAAAAAACAAAGTATTTAGGAGTGTAGGTTAAAAAGGATTCTGTTATGGCAGCTAAGGATACATAGGAAGTGGCTAAACAAAAGATGGTACAAAAACTGAGAAACTGTGCATTCCTGTTTATGAATATGGATAGCAAGATCCAAGCAGTGAAAATGTTTTTAGTCCCTTTAGTTTTATATACAGGTCAGTCATATTTTTATCAACCAGAGGAGAAGTTGTGGACAGTAATTAATAAGGAGTTGAAGGAGTTTATCTAGGACAGGGAGAGGGCAAGGACCAAGTGGGATAAACTGATCATTCTAATAGAACAAGATGGATTAGATTTATCTGATGTGAAGGGATATTTTAGAGCTAAGACTCATACACCCATAAAACAAGCAGAAAGCTATAATTAAATGTAGAAAGAGATAGTGATGAAACAGGGGGTAATTCAAGAATTAAGGTGAGAGTGGGATTTTGGATGCAGAATCTTAGAAAGAATAACAACAGCAACACAGAATATTGTATTCATAAAGTAGCAGAAAGTATTCCACCAACTAAGCCATCATGAGACGGGAGATTTCACCAATAGGAATGACTGCAAATAGGGGTATAGAGAATAAGCAAGAGGGGCTGGAATGTATTGAAGAAAACTGGAAAACGAACCAAGGTATTGGGAAAAAATTGCTAGAAAGGGAATGTAATAGAATGGAAAGAAGCCAAGAAGATATTTGGACTGCAGGCTAGCGATTGCCTTCCCTACCAGGGATATCAATCTGAGTATAGACAAAGAGAAAGGAATAGGGGAAACATAAGTGAAACATCTGCTCTGGTAGCATTTTTAATTGAATCAAGAACAAAAACTGATGTTTAATAAGGAATAATAAGTAGGACATATAAAATACTGCACGATAACTATAGGAATCAATCAGAGGAGGTTGGAAAAGATTAGAAAGAGAGAAAAACTATTCACAAGGAAACAATGGGAAAACATAAGATCGGCTCCCAAGTATGAAACAATGTCTAGAATATTTACGATTTTTGGCTGATTTACAATTTTTGCTTGGAAGTGTTTATATAGGTAGTTTTATACCCCAAGCAGACTCCAAATAATTTTTCCTCATATAGATGGCAAATGATGGAGGTGTGATCAGGAATCTAGTTGCAGCTAGGAACATTATTTTTGGAAATGTAATTAGTTGGCAGACTTTAAAAATTCTCTACAGAGTTCTCCGTCAAAAACAGTAGCTAAGCAAATGGGTATAACTACGGAAATTATTCATTTATTTATGTATTTATTTTTTGAGCTGGGATACAGGATCTCAGTTGCATAGACATTGTAAAGCCTTGTTAAATTTTATTCTGGTAGTTGTCAAAACAAGCTGTTACCAGAAAACAGAATTCAAAGTCTAAATCAACTAAATTTGAAATATTGAAATTGTAATAGAGATAAAACAACTGTAAGTGGGATCTTTAGAAAATGGCAGGAGCAAATTACATAGAAAAAATGGGAATTGTGGGAAAAATACATACAGAACAGTGTTTTGGAGGAGGTGTGATATAAGATATGTGATATATAATGTTCGCAGCTGGAAATATGTTAATATGGTTTGATTTCATTAACATACATGTATGTTTGACTATGTCTTATGATTTTAATTCAACAAAGGTGTCAAAAAAGAATGAGTACATAGAGCATCCAGTAACAAGATAATAGTACGACTTGTATAAATCCCAAAGAACATTTTTGCTTTCACCCTCATTATGTACCAGCTGGTTAAAACTGCTACATAATATGACAAATCCCACATTGCTGAAATCTTCACTTCATAAATGAGGTAAATGATAAGTGAAAAATCACTGATTATGACTTAAATATTTATATACTGACACCACATGTGGTGAATACATAATATTGTGCTTCTTTTTCTGTATGCAAACCACTGTGACAGAGTAAATATTGTTCTTAATAAATACGCTTCAGCAATTTTTTGGATAATAATATGATATGATGTATCTTTTTAAAGTGCCATTTACTGCATTGAAAATTGACAGAAAATAAGAAAAAATATATAGTTTTAATGTCTGACTACTCATAGGATAATAGGATTATAGCAGATTACTAGGCTATCGACCCAGAGGGCATTTTAAGCCTAGCTGCTTCATCCCAATGTAATATCATACAAATGCTAGTCAATACCCAAGACTGTATTTAGTGATGACTGCCCATATCCAGGAGGGTTGTGGGCTCTATCCCTGGGAAGAATTAATGGTGCCCCATCCACTCATCCAGGTTCCTTTGAACAGTATCATAGAGGTGCTCTGTTTTAAATAAATTGTTAGCCTGTTCCAAAGAAGTGGCAGTTGTTGGGAGATAAATCTGACCATCCAGCATGTCCTATTTAATTCGTAGGCCATATTTAGGTCCCTGGAATGGGTAGCCCTAGTCCTGTTTGATTTATGGATATGCAGCAAGTTCATTAGGTTTGGATCTTGGGTGGCTCTGTAGGCCAGGCAAATGTCTCCAATAGGAAGTCTATATGATATGGAGTATAGTGGCAGGGATTTTAGTCAGTCTGTGTAAGGCACATACTGGGGCCCCTTGATCTTCTTTGTTAGAAACCTCTGAGTTCTCTCAATTGCTGCAGGCTCTTAGAAGTATACATGCCAAATGGGGTGTTATACTCAAGTATGGGCTGGATAAGTGCTGAGTATGGGGGGGATTATAACTTCTTTTGCCCTTGTAGTGATGCCTTACTAATCAAGTGTGCTACATATAAAGCTTTCCTTACTATAGTAGACACATGGTGGTCAAAGTTAAGGTTGTAGTCAACTTGTAATCCCTGGTCCCTTACCGCTTCATAGGTACTTAGGGTATTGTTGTTAATTTGATAGTGTGAGGGGACGTTGTTTGTGCCGATGGGGATTATGATGCATTCCTTTGTATTCAGTTTGAGACCATGACTAAGACACCAGTCGTTGGTCTGCATAAGACACTCCTGAAGTAAACTGACATCATTTGGGGATTCAATAATTGCACCCAGTTTGCAGTTGTCTGCAAAGTTGATCAGCCACAACCCCTTAGTTTTGACCTGAACTTCTGAGAAGTATATAACAAACAGCAGGGGGCCCAGCACTGACTCCTGTGGCACTCCACTGGTGACAGGTCTGTTGGTTGATGCGGAGTCACACATTTTGATAGTGCATGTCTCTATGGAAGATAAAAAGGATAAATAAGAGTTACTAGCTTTAACTCAAAATTGGGTGACCTTATACATTCATTGAATGGAGAGGAATTTGTCATTAACCTTAAATCCACAAAACTGGATATAAGGTAATAATGGATTTTCTCAACCACATGTAGCTCTTTTTATTTTTAACAGCATGGTAAATGCACTGTTACTGATAGGGTACAAGTGGGGGATGAGCCAGGCTGTTCTGGAACATTAGGGCGATGGTGTTGAACATCTATGGTCCTAATAGAGAAAGATTCTTTAAACTGGATCACTCTGCTGTCAGGACTGTGCATAAGTGACATTGCACACAATCCCATTAGGGACTGCATGCTATCCTCCTGAGAGTCAGCTGTGCACCATGTCTGCACTCTAGTCCACAGTCAAGGCAGGGCATTATTTATAAAGAACAAAAAAAAAGTGCAAAGTGCAAAGTACAACAAAAAACTAGTAAAAATTAAAACCACTGCCACAGTCAGAGACCAACAATGAACAAATTAGCGTAAACGTTCTTTAATCAATGCTTTCATTGGTAAGACTTCATCAGAATAATGTAAAACCTGTACACAACTGGCTATAAATACTCAAAACATAATGGAAGCATGATACAAACCATTTAATTTCACTAATTGATCATTATACAATTAAGAACAATACTAAAACTCAAAAAATATTTAGAACAAAGGGAGACCAAATGACAAATTAATTTAAGGGCAGATAAAATACCAGGCTTGAACAATGTCATCAATATTAAATGTTTTTTAAAGAATCGTAGGGTATATATCAAAAAGTGATTGTATATGTTGTTATTTTTTTAGTGTATTCATTGCATATTTAAATTAGTATTGTTCTTTATTCTATTGGATGTGCTGGCAGTTGCAAGAACAGGAAATAGAATGATAGACAGAGTAGGAATACAGAGTATTTTGTAGAAGTAAATATTGTAATAATTGCAAAAGGTGATACTCATACTCACAGGTGGGCTTTATATGAATGTATTGACTTTTCCCTTTTTATATATTTTTCTGTTTTAACCTTCACAGGGCATGTTGCTGACATGGCACACTATTCTATTACTACTTAATTACAGAAACAATAATAATGGCAAATGAGTATAGGAGATTTAACCAATTATACAAAGAACTTATATGATGTTTGTAATTGAGCATGGTTGTCATAAATTTCGTGTCTATATCATATGAGCGAATAGGAAAAACCACAAACGCTCATAATCTCGAAAATACCAGACCTCAAAGTGCTTTTTCTGAGATTGTGGTACAGTGAAGAATGGAATATTTGCCCTTTCTTCACTGTAGTGCGATCTCGGAGTTGGAATATATATTTAGTGGGGGGTGTAGGCCCCACAATTGCAAGTTCGAGGTCCGGTACTTTTGATATTGTGAGTGTTCGTGATTTTTCCTATTCGCTCATATGATATAGACCCATAAATTTCAAAGCTGTTCATTTCAGAATGAAAGAGTAGGAAAGTGATAACCATAAAATTAAAACAGATTGTCACAGCAAAAGGAATGTTTATGCAGATCAACAAATTTAATCTGTAAGGCAAGACTTGTGCTAAAGCTTTCCAATTCAGCAGTTTATTTAAAAGATTATTTTAAGTACAGTAAATAATTCATAATTAGTAGTGAATTTTATGACACTGTTTATTGATGTGTTACTGCATGAGTCATTCTAGGCCAGCCTTGATCTGCAAGCAACACTAACAATCATCTCACAAGAAGTAAGGCTAAACTAGAAATGAAGGGTTTGAAGTCTGCATTGATCATTCACTGCAAAGTAGGTGACATCTATGTACCAAAATCATACTGAAGGCATACAAGTAATAAAAAAATGTTATCAAATGAAATAGTTGACAAATGTTAAAATGAGATGGCAGTTGCAGTATATGTAAACATTGCTGTATTGTACCCTATCCTTGTCATGGCAAACAGCTTTCATAAATAGCATGAAAAGCCAAGCACATGAATACAAGTTTCACATTGCCATGGGTTTATCTGAAGTATTTCTTCAAAGGCATCCTAAGGACAAATAAAAGGAATGAAGTAAATAACTGTATCCTGACCAGAGTTCAATGATTTCCTAAGTTCAAATGAATTGCATTTCAAAAACGGAATACTCTACATAAAATAAAAGCAGTGATCCCTTCACAAAAAAGAAAATTTGAAAACCCACCCCCATAGATGTCTTTACAACGTTATCTACTTAACTTCTTATCTTTTCAGAAGATATCTTGGAAAAAATATGAATTTAACATGGACAGCCACTGCAAGCAGAAACATTTACTGTAACATTTTTGCTTGAGCAGATGCACATATAGCTGATATCAATAATATATGAGTAAACTTAGACACGATAAAATATAAAGCCAAGCTAGTGTAAAAATATCAGAATACTATATATCATAGAAGACAAGTAACAATAAATCATACTGCATTAATGGCTGAAGTCAGCATGACATTAGAAATACTACAACATTAAAGAAAATGCTTGTTATTTCACAAATGATATTGTTAACTAGAAATCAGCCATATGTGAAACATGAGTATACAAAAAATGAATATGTTAGGCTAATGAAAAAAACAAAAGCAGTGGCCTATTATTCAGATCATCTCACAAAAGCATTATTCAGACAGCCTCACACATGTATTAAGTGTTGAATGTTGTCATGCTTTATAAGGTCAAATAATGATATCCTAACATATAAAGAACAGCTCTGCTTAGATAAGATTATATTTTACCAAACAGAAACAGAAAAAGTAAAAGTGGCACTAACTGCAAGCAAAGATTTCTGAACTAATAATAAAGCTTATCTGTTGAAAACGACAGAGACAGTATTACTTACCATTGTTAGTACTACTGACTTAATAAAAATAAGGTATAAGCACAAGTAACACTGATCAGGAAGATTTCTCAATAAGATGAGGTTGATATGCAATAGCATATCATATAGGAAGGTGCATAAGACCCACAAAAATGCCTACAGATAAATTTTATGTCATAGTGAGTAGATGTGGCTTAAAATATGTAAAGTATGGATAAAATGTGGAAAAATCTGCTTCTTTATCACTGGATGTCCCACCTACTTAATAGTACAACTCACTAAATGGTCATGCCATTTCAACCAGCTTTATTAACAAACATGGAAAACACATCAACATAGCCATACAAACAACTTAGCAGCATGACAGAATGCTCACCTACATCTTAAGCTCTTTGATAAATTCAACAGCATATCTTTCAATACTTGGCAGTGTGTTAGACTGCTCACCACACACATTAGCAGCATTCCACTGCTCACTAACCACAATTTAATAACACCAGGCACTGCAATACTGCTTGCATGATCAAAATGCAAGTGCCAGCTGAATTCAAAAAGGGAGGGAGGAGGCTCTACCACCTTGAACAACTACAAGATCCCTTCTTCCATCACCCACCTTGACAACATTTTGGGAAGGATGGGCGGGCAACACAACCTCTATTTATTGCAAATAGGTAGGGGCATGTTGGGGCATGTTCATCAGTCGGCATATAAAACTGGTATCAGGCAAAACAAGCATAGTAGCATAATCTTTTTAAGACATATGACACAAAACAGTGAACAGTGTGGATGGAAATAAAATAGTAATAAAGAAAGCAATTCTCTACACTATACCCACAATGGCAAGATGCCTTAAACAGCAGTGAAATTATTAAACAAAGAGGTAAAGATGATGAGTTCATAGGTGCTGGGAGAGACCTTCATTCAGGTCATGAGGCCAAAACTGAATGCAAATTCCAATGCACAGAAATCTTACATGCCCATACCGATCTAATTCTATAGTAAAATTGCTTAAAGAAAATATTTCCTAATCTAAAACAGAAGTCTGTTCTATAATGTGGGAAGTAATTGTGTGTGTTTGTGTGTGTGTGTGTGTGTGTGTGTGTGTGTGTGTGTGTGTGTGTGTGTGTGTGTGTGTGTGTGTGTGTGTAAAGATAGATATAGATATAGATATAGATAGATACAGTTATAGATAGATAGATAGATAGATAGATAGATATAGATATGTTGCACCTGTTTGCCTGCCATCAGCAACAGTGTTCAGGATTTCTTAACATCCTTGGATTTTTAATTGTTTCCTGCCCAGATTCCTAAATACCAGACACAACCTGCCCCCAAATGTAGAAACCCCGGCTTGAACTTTTTTCTGTGTATGTCTAATAGTATAATATTTTGCTTTTTCTTTCTATACCAACAGAATGATGTATTATATTCCAGAGTAGAGCATATAACTGACTTAAACAGCCCTGTTACCATTGCTAGTTCTCTGCATTAAAATGGTTTGAGCAGTAATATCAAAAAACAAAGTAACTTAAAAAATACAGTTGTTAGGAATAAAACACATGTATTAGAGAAATCAACTTTGATCTAATCTAGAACAGCACAGTAGTCCATGTTCAGCCATAATAATGCTCCAAACTTTGGAAAGTATACATTAGGTACATTACTGATGTAAAAAGTGTGCTTAACAGAGTTTTAGCACATGTCAGTGCTGTTAATCTGTAGTACCATGCACCACAGAACAACAGCAAGAAGCTAAAACAGTTTCAAAAGCTTTCTCAAAATGTGGCAGAAATAATTAAATATGAAAGGGACGCACATCTTCTGGCTACTTTTTGTGTGGCTACACTTGAGTGTTTTGTTGCTTTCTAAGCTGTTAAACATTTTGCATTCTATACTTAATTTTCTGACAGGTTGTATGGGGAACACATAAAGTTCTGTGCAGTAAAAAGAATTATGACCGAGTCTCTCTCTAAACATAAATGATCATGCAATAAGCTGGCTATAATCAGGTACCTAAATGTAATCTTCTATGTTAAGGTTTACCTGCATATGAAAACTATATTTACCCATTCTGAAAGCATTATAGCTCTGGATACTAAGACTAAGGCTATTATATCTTAACCATAAATAGATTATTTCTAAGTATTTGTTAATTTTAGAATCATTATTTGTGAATGACACAATAGCTCCTTCTTCTTTATTGTCACCATATTCATTCATCCAATTGTTCTACATAAAAGGTTGGAAGGTAAATACAAAGTTGAATGAAATAACACTGAGCATGGAGTCTAAGGTTTTCATTTGCCCATTGTTATCCAGTCTGGAGTATGGCATGGCAGTGTAACTATGCTTTCTCAACCATTCACTAATCTATCTAATAATGAACAATATTTTGAGTTATAATACTGTTAACTATATACATATGAAATAGAGAGTCAAATGCTTAGTTATGTCAAGGTGTGCAGTCGCCACTAGAAAGCTTATGTCAGCAGTGACAGAGGCAGCCTCATAATAGTCACTTGAATGTGCTAGCACTTACCTTCCCTGAAAGAACCCATATTGCACTGGGTCTAGCTGCAAAGAGTACAGATTTGTAGATTACAGAATATTAGAAAGGCATCTCTCAAAACATTTACAAAGGACAGATATAAGACTTATCATCTGATAATTCTGTCAGTTCTGATCTTCCTCCTTTATTTGTATAGGTACTGTGCTGGCCAATCACAAGTAATAAGAAGTTAAGCATCTATACAGTAGGTTCAGTCAACAATTTTTTTCTGTTTTTTTTTTTTTTTTTTTAAAGTGTTTGCAAATATTGTCAAGATCTACTTTTGAATATTTCTTCATGTTGTTTAAAGCTGTAGTAAGTATCACAATATAGCTTCCTCTAATTTATAGGCCAATTCCTGGAGTATAAAATCAGGATAGTTTATGTATGTATTTACATAACAGTCATATCTGAATCATATTTTGCAGAATTATTATCAAGACCATTAGGCTATACTGCTAACTCACTAGCATTTAAAACTGGGTCATCTTGGAATGTGTTGACTTTTGCGAGTACACATTTTGAAATAAGATACTTCTGTTATGATCTTTGTGAGGTAAATGTTATTCATATTTCATCTTAATACTGATTATCACCCTCTTCAATTTTCCTGAGTCATGTTAAGACTTCTTTTTATAAGGGGCGTATTATGCTTTTTATAGAGTGAAGGAAGGTATAAACCTGATGGATACAGGTAAGGATTTCCAGGCCTTAGCAACCTTGTACGAGTACAGACAATGGTCAGCAAATTTGCTAGGTTTATAGACAGACAAGAGTTTTTGGTCACTGGATAAATATAACAGAGACAGCTTAGCTTATTGTAGTATACAGTATATAATAAATAACTGCAGAATTCAACAGGACTACCAAGCCATATAATAATAAAAAAAGAAAAGAAAACACAGATGAATAATAAGATTGAAGAAGAGCATCAAGAATGAGGAGCAGAATATGAAATGTATAAAACTTATTAAAATACATAGCAAAACAACAATCCAAGATTTGCACTTGCCTGATAATAGAATGTGCTGCTATGAAATACCCAAGGTCTGGTCCCACTTGTTATATTAGCCACATAACAATGCAAAGATGTCCTTGTGTGTGATGTGAATTTCCACACAAAACTAGTGTCTGTTCACTAGTAGCTAGTTTTTTTTTATAAGAAAGCATCTAGGCAGAAGTAATCCAACAAAGCACCAGTAACAGAATGTTAGTATGTCACTTGGGTTTGTGGCTTGGCATTATGGTTAATGTTATACCTCAGAGATACAATGTGGTATTGGCTGTGCTTGTAATCCTAGCAGTTGGCAAAGAGGGCTAAGGAGGTCAGCTATAGTTCCTATATAGGATCTTATTCCCCTTAGCCATCATTTGCCTATTGTGTCACTTAACCAGACAGTGCTTGCGGGCAACTGGGAATTTATGCTGGGCTCTTAAATGGACTCCTAGACTACAAGCATAGAAATTGTCTTTGAAAATATTAACCAGAAAATGAAGTAAAATAAAAGAAGCCACGCACAGCAGAATTTCTCAGACGGTACATAACTATAGAAGAATGCAGGTATAAAAAATAATAGTATAAATAGGTATAAAAATAATAGTATAAATAAAACTACAATAAAACAAAGAAAAAGGAAACAGGCTGCTCTGATGCAAATAATTACAGCAGCTTTCACTTTCCAAAAGCAGAAACAAAAACTTCAGGCTAGTAGCATGCTTTAAACAGAAAAAAAAAAAAAACAGCCAGCAGTTATCCCACATAGCACTAGTAAAAAAAAGTTATAATAGTGTCAGATACTGGGAGATACATAGTCAAACACCTATACCTAAAGTAAAAATAGACATAGAATCTGATAAGATATACAGCGACCTATCTCAAAGGTCAGAGTTGAAGAGAGTCAAAAGAAGCATCTGCACATACTACTAAAGGCTGTTCAAGAGGAGGGTAAAATAAAAGCTGGGCAAACATGTAGAGCAATAACAGCAATTTTTCCCATGCTGGAGGGAAAAGGCACATGGTCAAATATTTATACCCTGATTAAAAATAGACATGGAATATAATGAGATATACAAAAGCCTAAGGCCAAGGTCAGAGCTAAAGAGTGACAAAAAGCATCTGCACTTAACTACTAAAGGCTGTTTACAGAAGATTTCAAAATTAAAGAAGAACACAAATGTAAAAAAACGCAATAACCGGAGAGGAAAAAGATCTAACATTGTGCTATAATGAAGCAAAGAAAGTGAAACAGATAAAAATAACATTTTATTTTGATGGTACTGTGCAACACAGTAGGAACATACTCAAAAATGTAAGATATGAAGTGAATGAATCTAAAGCAAATGCAGACTGAGTGCCATTTCCAAGGTATTACACACCTAAGAGTGACTCATGCTTACCACATATTATTGGACACTTTATTCAGAATAATAGTGATGCACCAAGATTATACAATTTAAATATATGTAATGGGAACAACAGTTAGTTCAGTGAGAGCCTATAAAACATTTGTACATATTACCACTGATGTTAAATCAATTAGCCTAGTATTTCTTTGCACTTTTAGGAAAGAAGAAGTTAAGAAGTCAGAGGAAGACCTCAGAGGCAGATGAACAAAATGATGTGATAAAATGGTAACAGAAGAAGAGCATAGAGTGCTCATTTGAAATATAGCAGTGGTGGTGAAAAACTATACACAACACAAGCATTACACCTCATTCAGTTCACAATTTCACCACTGGTTGTCACAATTGTCAGACACCCTTTCATCTGACATTGTTGACTTCTAAATCACCAGCACAATAGGTCAAAAGATGGTGAAGAAAATAATGATGTAATTGACGAAATTACTACACAAAATGATCGGCGCACTATAATCAAATGCCATTCAAGTCTAAAAGCAAGAGGTGGTAAAGGAAGCCCATGTGACATTGATCCAAGTTTTGGCATTTTTATCAAAACAAGACAGTTCTACAAAGAAAGTTTGTAACAGTAATATACTTAACTGCCTGAGGGCTACAAATAAATCCTCATTTATGAATGTTTACATCAGCTCTTCTGTCATATAAAATAATTTCATTTAAAGGTCATCCAAGAAGGTGAGCACACATACAAGTGCCATAGAAAGCTAGTTTCACCTAACAAAAGATATTTTCTTTAAAAAATATAATAAAAAATGAGTATTGACCACAACTGTATGTAATGAGAATGCTAGATGAGTACATAACATATGAACATTGGCATACTGAAATACTATTAAGTTATTTCTCTATAAAATGACATCACAATAGTATTGCAATAAGTATGCTTATATACATGCTCACACACACACACACACACACACACACACACACACACACACACACACACACACACACACACACACACACACACACATATGGTTCTAGTGTGTACGATTGAACTAATTTAATGTCAAACTGAAACCACAGACAAAAAAGTTTGAGCATACACAATGCCATAAACAAAAAAAAAATATTGAATGAAATACTATTGAGAAAGGAAAACTATTTCCTCTCCTGATATAAACCCTAACCCCCATAACATTAGCCTCAAATTAATCTTTATAGTGTCAGCATTATGGAAATGTTTTTATGTAGGTAAGGTGTAGGGTTAGGGTTGAGGGAAGGGGCAACATTTGAATTAGGGTTAGTACCCATTAGTAAAGAGGACAGGGTCTTCATCTTCTGCATCACTTTAGTAATGAGTACTAACCTAACCCTAATATTGCCCCTTCCCTCAACTGTAACCCTACAATTGCCTTCATAAAAACTTCCGTTAACAATGCCACTACACAAGACACACTTGGACACATAAGCATTCACAAACACTAATATATATTTCCCTTAACCTAACCCAAACTCTAACACTAAAAACACAAATTCACACACAAACATACAAAGACTATCATTCATTCATCAAAGACCCTAACCCAAATTCACATAAAGACTCACAAACACTCTCACCCCTCTAACCTCACTTACCTGTTTCGACATTGCACACGATCAAAATTTCTATGTTCATCTATCTGTCCCATCGACATTAAACCACATCCTCTGCATTTCGAACAAACAGCATTTGACAAAATGTGGTGGAACCTTTATATTTATATTTATGTAGATATCTGTCTATATATATATATATATATATATATATATATATATATATATATATATATATATATACACACACACACACACACACACACACACACACACACACACACACACACACACACGCACAATTCTACTTTACATCATTGACTTACCATAACATCGACTCACTTAACAGGGAGACAACAACATCTAAAGTTCAAAAGATTGAACTCCCAGAACAACAAATTTTGCCTGTGGGAAACTATCCACTTGGCCACCACTGACAATAAAAAAAAATAAATAAACAAATTAAACCCACTGAAGTGGGGGGCTTCACCCCACACAGCCCCCTACTTAAATATTTCAACTCCAAATCATGAGCATAGCCAATTATTCTGAAAATGTTTTTTCATGAGTTTTTTAAACTGAGTAGTGGAGGTGGTAGAGGTTGTATGGCTTGGTAGGGTGTTCCATTTTTTGGCAATGGTGCTGGCAAAAAGGGATTTACCAGCATAATTTCTATGCTTGATGACTATTATGAGGTTTTGGTTGCTGGATCTAAGAGTTCTAGTGGGGATGTGTGGTTGTATGACTTCCTCTAGTGCAGGGGTTAGGTTGTGAAAGTAGTAGAGTTTATGAGCAGTAGATAGTTGGTTGAGTAGTAGCATATGAGGTAGCTCCAACCAGTTGACTTGCTTAAGTGATAGAGAGTGATGAGACCTATAAGGGGATTCAGTAGCAAATTTAGCGATTTTGTTGTAACAAGATTCCATTTTATTTAGGTCGGTTTGCCGGAGATTAGTTAAGATGGGAGAGGCATATAAGAGGATGGATAGGAGATGGATCCTTTAATGGTTGCTTTAGTGTTATTAGTCATAACGTTTTTATTCCTATAAAGGAGTCCAAGTTTTTTGCTATCCTTCTTGATGGTTTGAGCAATGTGGATGTCAAATTTAAGATTGTTGTCAATTTCAACACCTTGCAGTTTTGTGTGTGTGTGGTAGGGCTGATTTGACTGTTGTCTTTGAATTTGATGGAGAAGCTATCACTTAGGGGTGGTGATTTTCCTGGGTCAAATATAATAAGTTTGTTTGGGGGGGGGTTGAGAAGAAGATTGATATTGGTGAAACATGTTTCTGCGAGGGTGAAGTAGTTCTGGGTTAAAGATTAAAGTTCAAGTATTGTGGAGGTGGAACAAACAAGGGTGGTGTCATCCGCATATTGTACTACTGACACAGAGGGTGAGGATAAAGTGATGTGATTAGTATATAAGGAGAACAGTAAGGGACTAAAAATAGACCCTTGAGGGACTCCTATGGTAACTGGCAATAGGGGGATAGTTGGTCTTTCCAGAGAACCATTTGTTGACAGACAAATATGTAGCTGTTAAACCATGCAATAGAGGGGCTTATGTTTATGCTAGAATGAGAATTGAGAAGAATGATGTGGTTAACCATATCAAAGGCTTTTGATAAGTCTAAGAATATGGAGGATACAAACAGACCATTGTTTCTGTGGTGGTTAACTATATCCGTGAATGATAGCAGGGCTATGGTGGTGCTGTGAGATGGTCTAAAGCCATGTTGTGAAGCAGAGTGAAGGTTGTTATCTTTGAGGTGTTGCATTAGATTGTCTAATATATACTGTGTGTGTGTGTATATATATATATATATATATATATATATATATATATATATATATATATACATAGATAGATATAAAAGGAAAGAGAGACAGAGATGTGCATTAGATATATTTGCATTTGTTCACTAGGATAGTCTGATTAGGCAACAAATCCCTTTTTCAGTGGAGGTCCAGGGAGAAAAGCTACACAATCAAAAATAAATTTAAAATGATTACAACAGTTAATATATATATATATATATATATGTGTGTATATATATATATATATATATATATATATATATATATATATATATATATATAAGCATTATAATAAACAACAGAGTCATAGTTGTAAAAATAAAAAAAGAATAGCAGTCTAATCAATATTGCTAAATTATGAATATTTTTCTTATTTTATTTTATTTATACTTTGCTAACTAATTTAGTTCCACTAGGACTATTTTATTTATACTTTGCTAAGTAATTTAGTTCCACTAGGACTATGGTTTATCTTCATGGGAGCCCAAGGTGATATTCATACTGACTAGAAGTAATTTGATCAGAGCAGTAGGTAAATTCCCTATACTTTTTTCTCAAGATATCAACTGTGGATTGCAGCTCAAGTGAGTTGAGAAAAACCAAAGATGTTGGATGCTAGTAATGATCACAGTCGCAAAGTAATTCTACTGAAGAGAGCAAAAATATTGGCAAGGCTGTGGAAATTATGGAAATGGCAGAAGGTGGCTTGAATGATTCTGCCACAGTGAGGCTTTTGGAAGAAAGAAAAACAGATAAATTGTGACTTTGTAGGCTGATGTGGTGAAATGTTGTCCTGTACAGTCACAAAGTGATGAGATTGTGAGTGTATAACCTGTACATATTTTGCCTGAAATGATAGATGGAGTTCCATTTCATTTGGAGAAGTAAACACCTGCTAATGGTCAAGTAGGAAATCAATGGATCACTGGAATACAGGATGTTACAGAGAAATGTTTTGCTGTAGTCAATAGTGGAGGAATGTTACAGAGGTAAACTCTGATTTACAGGCAGGTGAAATGACTTAAGTGTACATATTGGAAGCAAAATGGTATTCCACTTAAAAAGTTTGCTATTTGGGACATTATAATTACTTCAGTTTGATATGTTGTGAATTATGTAAAAGCATTAATACATTTGGGCACAAAATATTTCTGAGAGATGATTTATGAAACATTTATTTAGCAGAAATATTTGCCACTGACTTTAAAAAAAGAAAAAATGGAAAGTACTACATTGGATTGGAAAAACTACTCATGCCAGAACACAAACGCCCAGAGATTTCTCAATTTTATCACTTCAAATGCCTTGGAACAGCTAGTTGATACCCCCCACAAGAGATGATAATATCTTGGACTTGGTATTAACCAACATGCAGCACCCCTATGGTATCATCCTCCCTGGTAAGATCCGACCATAAAGCAGTCACTTTTGAAGTCACCATCTCTCCTGACCCCCCTCTAGCTAGTGTCAAACAAAAAACTTCTCCAAAGCTGATTACAACCTCCTGAGGGATGGTATAAACAGCTTCACAGCCCCCTCCCCCAATATCCAAATCTACACCAAAGTACTATGTGAGCATTTATATAAATGCATGGAATCAGGAGTACCTGACAGGACAAAATCATCCTCCGCATGGAAGAGTAAACCTCTCTGGTGGACATCTGCAATAAATAAACTATATAACAAAAGGAAGAAATTGCTGTCCAGGACCAAGAACGAGCAGGTTCCCAATTGGAAGCAATCTCTCCTTGGTTTGAACAAGCAAATAAGAGCACTAGTGAAATCCTCTAAAGCAAACTTTGAGTCCAAATTGATCGCATCTATTTGAGACAATCATAAGGCCTTCTTCCCATATGTCTGCAGTTTCAAAGGAAGCACACAGATCTGTTAGAACTGGTGGTCAAGGACACCACATACACAAATGCTGTAGATGCAGCCAATTTGCTAGCTGACAGATTCAGCAAAAACTTCTCACCTCTGTCCACCCCATCAGTAATTCAGGATATCCCAGGTACCTGCCCCCCACTCCTTATCTCTAGGGAACAGGTCATCACTGCCCTCTGAAAGGCAAAAAATACAGCCTCCATGGGACCCAATAACATCCCTGGCTGCATCCAACATGAACTCAGGCATAAACTTGCAGCACCGATAGGCCCCTTCTTCAATCAAAGCCTGAGTATCAGCTTTTTCCCAGCCAATTGGACAGCCACTGTCATCCCTTTACACAAATGTGGAACGTCCACCAATCCAGGAAATTATAGACCCATCAGCTTAACTAGCCTGATCTGCAAGGTCATGGAATGGATTATTATGGACCTCATTAACAGGGGTATTGGCAATCTCCAAACACTTGACCCGACACAGTTTGGCTTTGTCAAGGGGAGGTCATGTCTGTTAAATCTGGTTGACTTATCAGAGACAGTCACCAAAGCCATGGATAAGGGGAAGATGGTGCACACTGCCTACCTTGACCTGGCCAAAACCTTCAACACTATTCCCCACTTGAGTATAATAGATAAACTCTCTCATCTAGGCATCAATCCGTATGTTACCAGATGGGAAGCAAACTGGCTCATTGATAGAACCCACCTAATCAAAATAAGGGAAGCCACCTCAAGCAGTTGACCCGTAACGAGTGGCATACCCCAGGGATCACTCTTGGGGCCTCTGTTATTTGGGATAGACTTCTCTAGGGGCAGGCCAAAACCAGAGGGCTATGGTTGACCAGGTTTGCAGATGACTGCAGGCTGGGTGCAGTCATCAATTCCCCAAGTGATGTAGACATCCTCCAAGAGGGTCTCACCCAAACAAATGACTGGTGCCAGAAACATGGCCTCAAGCTGAATGCCAACAAATGCATCATCATCCCCCATGGGAAGAGTGATGTCCCCACATATTATCACATCAATAACAACATCCTAAGTACACAATCAATAGTGAGGGATTTGGGCACCCAGGTTGATAGCAACCTGACTTTTGACCACCGTGTTTTTCCCTTTGTATGGAAAGCTTTCTACATGGACCACCTCATAAGTAAGGTCATCTCATCCAGGGACAAAGAGGTCATATGATGCCTGTATTCTTCCCTTATAAGGCCAATTATTGAGTACAATGCCCCCTTCAGCATGTACCTTGCAAAGCACATGCAGCAGCTGGAGAGACCACAGAGGTTCCTCACCAGGGGAATCTAGGGCCTCAAACACCTACCCTACACAAAGCCCTGTCCCTCTACTCAGTTTCATACAGACTTCTCAGAGGTGACCTCTGTCTGGCATACAAATCAATCTCAGACCCCACCTTGATGGGACTGCTGCATATTGGCAAGTTAAGCTCCACTTGAACAACCCATACACGCAACCTCAACCTGGTCTGTGACATCAATAGGACTTGTTGGCAGGACAGATTTGTGTCCCAGAGACTCCCCCATCTGTGGAATAAACTCCCTCTTCACATCAAGAAGAGTACCTCATTATCCCTTTTTAAACACAACCTGGATAACTGGATGGGAAGCAGCAAATACACTCCTGAGATTCCACCTGTATCCATACTGGATAGGAGCTCTGGGTGCTGACTTCTCTAAACATGGGCTAAACTCTTGGCTAGGCTTATAAGGGCCTCAGAGCCAATAGCCTAGTAACCTCTTATGCTCCTATGATTTACCAGGTGTGTTTATGATGCTTAGCAAGACATGATCAAATACATACTGGGGGCAATCCAAATTATGTTTTTTTTTTTTTTTTTATCCTGTGGAGACACAATTGCTATGATGCTAGATTGCATACAAAATAACTCCTCCCAGTGTGGGGAATATGGGCATTCTAGAAAGGACTATAAAAATGTCCATAGGAAATATAATTATAGGGGTCATTTATGGATTTACTGCCCATTATTGCAAGATGAAGTAAATGCTGACAGTAATGAAAATGTAGTAAACACTGACATTTTTGATATTAGCAATTTGTAAACTAAGGATGGAAGTATAGCTGTTTAAAGTGAAGTGATGCATGATGAAAGGAACAAAATAATATGTTGCAAAATTAACTAATAGAAAGTAGAACATCAATATGGTTAGGAAAGGGAGAGAGAGAATGAGAATGAAATTTCATTTAGCAACAGAGAAGGCCTATGCTGCATTATAATGTATAGAAGAGGCAGAGTAAAATATGAATGAAGGGGGAGGATTATGCATCTATTTGGAAAAAGGGTTAAGAAGAAGGGAACTGAAAACAGGCTGCAACAGATGCAAAAATGGAAAGGGCTAATATAAATGTAGCATCTGTAAATGTAAGTAGTATTAAAAACTAAGTGAGAATGTTATTAGTGTCATGAATGCTGTGATAGTGAAGCTTCAATACAATATGTTTAGAAACATACAACATTCGAACACAAACCAAAAATAAAACTGTGGGGCACTTTAAATGAAACTTTGGTAAAGACACTTGTTTGGGAATAACCATTCTAGTACCAAAAGAAAGCATTAAGATAATTGATGTTATATATGGAACTCCAGAAAGAATGGTGATATAGGGCATGAGGATATGTGAGAAACCAATATGGATGCCAGTCATATATGCAGGGCGACAGTGAAAATGTTTAAGAAATAAAACTATATTAAGTAACAGAGCCACAATAGTTGTGGTTGATTATAACTGTAACTTATGAAAAATGACAGGGAAAATAAAAGACATTAGAGTATGTAAGGAAGTATTTTAGTATGGAGGACTTCATTTCCGAAGACAGAAGAACTCTGCATAAGTTAGAGGAAATATTAAGACAGACCTGATTGTATAATGATGTGTCGTGGTTTATATGCAATGAAAAGAGGGAAGACAAATGAGTATACAAATCATTTGACAATACGGGAAAGAATATGGGGAAGTAAGGATCTAATAAGAGAAGGAAATGGTTTATAAAGGTTAATGGGAGATACTAATAAGACAAAAAAGTTGTCACAAGAAAAACAAATGATATAATATAAGCCTAGTACAATGGTGGATTTTTATGAAGCATTGTCATAGTGGCAAATTAGGTATACATATTATAGGAGTATATATAAGAGAATGGAGTAGTATAAATGAAATAAATGGAAAAACAAATAGAGCTGAGTAGTACAGAAGTACCAAGGAATGGTAAGAAGGAGTAAAACTGAAAAGAAAGAGAAATTTATGAAAATAATAGACAGAAAACAAAAAAAATATATCATTTAAGCAAAACTACTTGTTGAAAGAAAGGTTGGAAAAAGTAGAGTAATTCTTGGAAAATATGAGAAATATGATGAAGATGAAATGAATGGTTTACAGAATAAAAAATAGGAAGGGATGTGTAAGCAGGACCAAATTAGGAAAATAGTTACATTTATAAAGAAGGAGTAAAGGATAAAGTTAACCAGAAAAGGTAAAAAAAAAATAATAATAATAATAATAATCAAGGAGTTAGTGAAGTTTTTAATGAGACAGAGAAATATTGTTAAAGGAAAATTGGGGGAAGTATACAGTTTACTTATACTTCAGTTGCTTCCTTTAGTAAGTTAATACAAAGAATATACCTATGGCAGAGTGAAAAAAAATCTGTTTTTTAAACAGATGGAACATATGGAGATTAAGTGTTTTTTTTTTTTTTTTTTTTTTTTTTTTTTTAAGAAACTAATGAATAGGTGCAAGAACATTTCAGGGATGAAGAATATTCATGTTTATGTGGTCTCATGGTGCAAGGTTTGATTCCCTCAGTCTCCATTGCCTAACTGTGACTCTAAGCAAGTCACCTAATCAGTCACAGCTCCCCGGCTCAGGCGCAAAGGTCCATGGACATCCGTGTTCTGCCCTAGAAAATAAGTACAAATAAAATAAATAAATAAAGAACTGTGTGAGGGTATTGCAACATTCATATGTAAGAAAAGAAATAGCACAGATATTAAGAATCGGAGGCCAATTTCTTTAAGTAATACATATTATATGATTTTTATGAAAATTCTAAAAATGGGTTTAGTATTCCTTAAGTAATACACATTATGTGATTTTTATGAAAATTCTAAAAATGGGTTTAGTAAAGTGGTATATGATTTGTTGTATGGGGTCTATATTAAATCACAGAACGCTTAAAAAAGCAAATGGTGATTACTCAATTAATCAACCCTATGTAAGTGAAAGCTTACAATGTCAAAGTGTCAAAACTTTGATTTTTTACCAAGGGAAAAAAAATCGCTGTTCCAAAAAAAAAATGCCCCCCCCCCCACTTAAATATACCAACTCTGAGACCGCAATATAGTGCTGAAAATGGCAAAGTACCAAAGCGGCCAAGCAAATTCTTTCCCAGGGAAAGAATTTGCTTAACAGCTGCTTTGATATTTTAAGTTTTCAGCCTTTTAAGTTCGACCAAGACACATTTGAAAGAATACGTCTTCAGTCTTGTAATATAGACCAGTTGTAGGATAGTCTGTGTGGTATAGAAAGAATAAAAGGAAGTAGCACAGATGAAAATTTTATTAAAGGGGGTGATAGGCATAATAAAAGAAAAATGATAAGTTGTTTGAGAGTGATGCTGCAAAACCATTTGGTAGTATAATTCATAATATAGCATAGAAAATATTAAAACATGAAAGCTGTAAAATACTTTTGCAGTCAGTGAATAAATAGATATGAAATAAAGTTATGGTAAATGGGTGGGTATGTGATAGTGCTCAGTAGCCAAAATATGTTAAACTAAGGTTTATATTTACTATGGAAATCAGTGCAGTTTTAGAAATCTGTTAGGGAGATTTAATAGAAGCTGTATGGGTTGTAAAAAGGGTAGTATTGTCTCTATGTATGTCTTACAAAGACAATTTTAGTTATAACAAGAAAATTTCTAGGGTGAAGGAGATGACAGCAAGAAAAGAATAGGAACTAAAGGATTTAAATCTGAAACCAAATAAAAAAGAATTTAGTAATACACTGAAAATAGATGTGTACATTTTTCCAGTCAGGAAATCAGTTCACTAGGAATGACATTTAGTAAGCAGGATGTAGTAAAAAATGTAATGGGAAGAAATACCAGAAGAAATAAAAATGGTACAATATTATGTAAGGCAATCCAGGTGTCATATAAGAAAAAAGTGCATCTGATGCATTCTTATATTGTGGGGTAGCTGAGACATGGTGAGCATGTATGAACATCTTACTGACAGAAAAAAAGGAATTACTGGATATGGTATTCAGTATTATATGGAGTTCAAGTTTAAATTCTATAAAAAGAGGGGTATTGTATTGTGCCAAGAATGAAGGATGGTTATGATTGCTATGTCCTATTATACATTTGCCAACTTTGCATTTATTTTGAAATTTAAAGGAGATGGGACAAGGACCTATACTATTGTGTGAAGGGTTTTGTAGAAAAATATAAAGAACCATGGACAGAATTAAAATAGAAAAAAAGAAAAATGTGAAGTAAAAGGAATTCATGAATATGTATACAAAAGAATAATGTGGAAATTGGATATTGATGTAGGAAATGTAAAAAGAAATTAATGTTATAGAGGGATCCACACAGAGCTCTGTATGTTTGGTCCTATTTTTCTTGCAACATTTACTTAGGAGAGTTGTTTTGGCAAACTGTTGGATCATCGCAGGATGCCAGCATTTATTATGTGGGATCAATAAAGAATTGTATGACGGTATTACAAAATGTATGCATAAGGAAGAAAAAGCACAGATATTAAGAAATGGAGACCAATTTCATTTAGACAGTATAGAGTAGGATTTTGCCCTTCACCACTGTTTTGCAGTCTAAGACTTGGCATATTTAATCATCAGGCGGTGCAACTTCTCACATGAGAGTTTGCCTTCCTGCTCTTTTGCATTTGCCTGTTTGTTTTCATGGCCACAGGGAGCCCTGTTAGTCCCAGCAGCCCTCGCATCTCTCTTAATTCTGGAGTGAAGGAAGCGCAGTCTAATCCACTTCTTGATGTGCCTGCCTTGCTGATTTCATTGTCGGAAAGACTCGACAAGCTTAATGCACGCTTTGACTTACTGGAAGGTATTAATGGCAACAGGAACCGCCAGGTAGCTTCTATACCTTTATCTACTCAAGGCTCTTCAGCCACTAATACTACACAGGCGAACTCTGGTTCTCTAATACCGGCAGGACAACCTTTTCATTCTGCAAATGAACATAATGCACCACCGCCTTCTACATCTACATCTGCTGGCCTTGTCAACAGTGGTACAAGATTGGAGGCAACTACAGGTACTTTTCCTAATGGTATTCCTGCCCTTTTATTAGGTGCAGACATTAACAGTAGTGGAGAACATTCAGTTAATTATAATACAACTAACTCTGCCTGGCCCACTGGGCCTGCAACTTCTTCTTTACGTATAGCTGCAGCTGTTAACACTGGCTCTTTTTCAGGCCAGACTGACAATGTGAATGCTCCATTCATTTTTTCTGAATGGATGACAAATACTGACAACTTTGTTTTTTCTAACCCTATGGAAAGTACAGCTGATCAGCATGATACCATTTCAAGTAATGAGTCACTGTCCAATAAATTAAAGATCTTTGACAGTAAAATTCTCAAACTTAAAAAGTTACAGCTTGAGATTGGTTACTTTAACCAGTGCATTCATTAGAAACTTGTTCCAAAAGGTCTACGTAGTACTTTTTCTCCTTCAGGCTTAATCAACAACAACAATTTCCTTTGTGACTTAAAAGACTTATTCCAACAGCAAGGTTTAGATCTGTTACAGCTTATTGTGAAACATTATAACCAACATGTTTGTGTTCTCCTGAAGGAGATTGATGTTTTAGACAAGGAGATTAAAGCAGACTTGAATTTTGTAAGGTACAGGTTCGACTATGACCGTACCCTTTCTAGTATTAACACGCTTCTTGTCAAACTAAAGCTTAACAAAAATAAAAAATTAGTCAGAGACAGATTGGCTTATCAGGATAACGTTGCATATCCTAAATTACAGGCTTCTGAATCTCACAACACTACTACTAGTACCCACCAGGAACATCCTAACCCTGCACCCCACCCTGTCTCGGCCAGCCCTCACTTTCACGAAGATGAGGTAGGAGGACGAGGTAGGCCCTAGACGCAGTGACAGGATTAAAGGGTTTAAGAAGGGTAATCAAGGCAATAATAACACCAACACAAATAGGACCAATACTAACAAAAACAACAACAGTTTTTTAGGCAACCGCAACCACCGACAGTTTCACAACAAGAGATAGAAGCGGAAGAAGCTTCCCCTGGTCTCTCAGTTCTTGACTGTTCGGACTCTCATTTCTCTTACACAGCAGGTGTCTCTTCCTCCTTCACCACGACTGCTGACCTTAACCCTTGTTTCCTACACCAAGGTCCAAGAATTATACTTAACCGTAAAGGGGACTTCACTATTTACAATTTCACAGACTTGGAACTAAGGGAGGAATTAGTTGAGTTACTTTCCTTGGTTACACATTTGTCCCTAGTAAAATGGGTGACATATCCAAGGAACTTACTGAACTAAAATGCTTTGTCCAGTTAAATTTCAAGTTACTGTTTAGCAATGAAGTTGCCTTGCCACATGATTCTCTCAAACTACCGAGTGTGTATAACCCCCCCATCCACCCTTCTCTTCAGCTTTTCGAAAGGATCTGTGAAGCAGACATCAGACATTCCTTTAAGGCATGTAATAGTTATACCGAAACTCCTCGGTATAACATTACTAAAGAACAAGTCTCCTCTTAGATGAATTATGCCATTACCCAGTTCGAGTAGTCAAACCTGATAAAGGGGGTGGACTTGTAATTATGGACAATTCACTGTATAACGAAAAAATGCTCGATGTCCTTAACACACCTGCCTATTCCCCTGCTTCTCTCAATGAAATACACCGTACCCATAGTATGATGAGGGGCGTCTTCCGTGACTTGTTCTTGCAGGGTAAGATTGACATAGAAACTTACAATTACATCGACATCTCTATGCCAAAAATTCCAGTCATGTTTGGCATCCCCAAGGTCCATAAGGATGTCAATAATCCCCCATGCGCGGCGCTGGTTGATGGTAGATCATCTATGACATATCCCAGCGCCAGATTGGTAGACACTATCCTGTCTAAATACCTGAAGGACCTTCGGGTGTATGTAAAGACTCCTGGTCTTTTTAGACAACTTCAACAACATTCCGTTCGATGATGGGAATAATTTTCTCACCATCGACGTTGTTGACTTATACACCTCCATTCCACACCAAGAAGCTGTGGAATGGATTTCCCTCCTGCTTTTAGACTGTGGAGCACCACAGACTGAAATTGACTTGGTTACAGAAGTCTTGGACATAGTCCTTTCATGTAATTACTTCCTTTTGATAAGGATTACTTTTTACAGAAAAAAGGCGTGGCTATGGGCTCGCCTTGTGGGGCCTCAGTCGCCAACTTCTTTATGGGTTTTTGGGAAAAGAACTTCCTTTTTTCCAGTGAAAGGATGCAGACAGTGAAATTTTACACACGTTACCTGGATGATATTTTCATCCTCTTCCATGGTAATGACACAGAAGTCGTAGACTTCTTACAGTTTCTAAATGGTACTACTGACTTCTTGAAATTCACTTCTAATTTTTCACCTGTAGAAATCGATTACCTCGATGTAAAGTTGAGAAAGGAAGGGAACACCTACACATCTTGTGTTTACAGAAAGCCAACTTACTGTAATTCGTTCTTGCACTTCACAAGCCACCATCCCTTCAAACAAAAGAAATCTATTGTGAAGGGCCAAATGGTTAGGGCTGTTAGAATGTGTAGTGATTTTGACACCTTCCAGAACGAATGCACACTTTTGTGTAACATGTTCCTTAATAGGGTTACCCGAGGAATCTCATTGATGAAATTAGGCTTGAAGTTACAGCCAAAAGGATAAACGGGGTTTATAAACCTATCTTGCAAAGCCATGTACTACTTGACCTTAGTTCTAACAACACACTACTGTCACCCATTGAGTGTTCCCCTCTCCTAATGACATCTCTCTGACCAACCATGTACGCGATTTTGCCATTAGTTACGTCCACACATTTAGTCTTAACACTCATACTACCACTGCATTGATTAAGAAAAACTGGCAATTTATCTTGGGGAGTCCTGGCCTCTCTGAGAAATTAGGCCCCTGTCCTAATTTTGTCTTCAAGAGGAACAACAATCTTAAGGAACTTCTACAGAGGGACCTAACTAAAAAAACCTTTAACAGGCGCACAGGGATGTACCCATGTGGTTTTTGCAACTGGTGTTACAAAATGAAGGTAGGGCAGACCTACACTATAAGGGACAGGAAGTTTTTAATCCAAGCTCCACTCAACTGCGAAAGTAGATCAGTTGTATACCTGGCTCTTTGTGATTGCTGTCCCTCATTTTATCTGGGAAAGACTGACCGCAGACTTAGGGACCGTGTCTATGAGCATATGTATGCAATTAAGAAAAACTCTGACGTTAACGCTTTGGCTAAACACATTGCCAACCACCCTGGGCACTCTTTTCTCGTTTATGGCCATAGATCAAGTGACCAATAACATCCGGGGAGGCCCAATAACTCTACTCTTAGAAGTACGTGAACTGGAGTGGCAACTGCGTTTAGACGCATTTTGCTACCCGGGTTTAAACGAAAACTGTAACATCTCAGCAGTACTCAAATTGAGGAGCTATTTAAGGTAGTACCCCTTTGTAGATATTCCTTACTTTCTTATGCATACATAAAGACTTTTTAAAATATACAAAATTTTTTGTTTCTGACTTCATGTGACGTGCCTTTGTTGTAGCACCTCTCATGTTAAATATTGCCTAGATTTTAGTTATTATTGTTGTTTATACAATAATATCTTTAAGGTACACAGTTGCTCATTATGGTTCATACTTATAATGGATTACCATTACTTTTTTACTAAGATTTAATCCATTACTGCATATTATACTTACTTTTTTATGAGTTGCTATTTGAATGACTTTTTATTTTTACTTTAACGTTATGATTTCTTTCACATATTTTAAGAATTTTAAATATGTCATTTTAAATTTTATGTTTATTTCTTTGGTAACATTCCACACTTTGAAATGCTTATTACTAACATGAATTAATGTTTGCATTTTCTCTTTGAGGAACAAGTTGTTCTTGTGTAGGCTTCTACTTGTTTACCAATTACTACAATGAGTTTCACCTTACCATGTTGTCATTTCCTTTTTCTTTGTATAAAAGGGGCGTGCACTTTTACCTCATTGTTAATTTGTTTTCTCTGAGGAAGCTGCACCTTTGTGCGGCGAAAACGTTTGTGATAAATAAATTCGTTAAGACTACCTACTTGTTGTTGCTGGTACAAGGGCTCCGTGGTACGTTTTTGGATTCCAGTTTTAGAAATCTGTTAGGGAGATTTAATAGAAGCTGTATGGATTGTAAAAAGGGTAGTATTGTCTCTATGTATGTCTTACAAAGACAATTTTAGTTATAACAAGAAAATTTCTAGGGTGAAGGAGATGACAGCAAGAAAAGAAGAGGAACTAAAGGATTTAAATCTGAAACCAAATAAAAAAGAATTTAGTAATACACTGAAAATAGATGTGTACATTTTTCCATTCAGGAAATCAGTTCACTAGGAATGACATTTAGTAAGCAGGATGTAGTAAAAAATGTAATGGGAAGAAATACCAGAAGAAATAAAAATGGTACAATATTATGTAAGGCAATCCAGGTGTCATATGAGAAAAAAGTGCATCTGATGTATTGTTATATTATGGGGTAGCTGAGACATGGTGAGCATGTATGAACATCTTACTGACAGAAAAAAAGGAATTACTGGATATGGTATTCAGTATTATATGGAGTTCAAGTTTAAATTCTATAAAAAGAGGGGTATTGTATTGTGCCAAGAATGAAGGATGGTTATGATTGCTATGTCCTATTATACATTTGCCAACTTTGCATTTATTTTGAAATTTAAAGGAGATGGGACAAGGACCTATACTATTGTGTGAAGGGTTTTGTAGAAAAATATAAAGAACCATGGACAGAATTAAAATAGAAAAAAAGAAAAATGTGAAGTAAAAGGAATTCATGAATATGTATACAAAAGAATAATGTGGAAATTGGATATTGATGTAGGAAATGTAAAAAGAAATTAATGTTACAGAGGGATCCACACAGAGCTCTGTGTGTTTGGTCCTATTTTCATTGCAACATTTACTTAGGAGAGTTGTTTTGGCAAACTGTTGGATCATCGCAGGATGCCAGCATTTATTATGTGGGATCAATAAAGAATTGTATGACGGTATTACAAAATGTATGCATAAGGAAGAAAAAGCACAGATATTAAGAAATGGAGGCCAATTTCATTTAGACAGTATAGAGTAGGATTTTGCCCTTCACCACTGTTTTGCAGTCTAAGACTTGGCATATTTAATCATCAGGCGGTGCAACTTCTCACATGAGAGTTTGCCTTCCTGCTTAAAACACTGTGTTATTTATTTTTTGTTTGATTGATTGATTGATTGATTGATTGATTGATTGATTGATTGAATTGGCTATCTGTGGTTGATGTAGTAGATGCTGATTTAGAGATCCAGTGAAATGGTATAATCAATATAGAAGGGTTATGGTATACACTTATTATATTAAACTGTGAATAGATAGAAGAAGAAGATAAAAAAGATGTAATAGAGTGATAGCAAAGATTCAAACACATTTGTGCATCTAATTACTAGTAATAACTGTGAATGGACAAGAAAAACAAAAGCAATAAGAAGAGAGGTTATGTAAAGTGTATAAAGTTAAATAGTCTATTGAATGTACTTTTCTGATGTGTACAAAAGAAAAATATTTAGGCAAAAATTGAAAAAATAGTATGATTGTGCATGTTTAAAGAAAAGTGATACATGTGTATGATATATGGCAAATATATAAATAAGGATTGAAGTACAGTGGGAAAGATAACTTTGTGATTTAGATCTTAAGGTGACAAGTTTTGTGGAATTACTTTATGGGGAGGTTGTGGATGTTGAAGGTAGTGAGGCAGTGGTCATTGAAAGTGCTTGGTGTAAATGGGGATATTAGATATGTCATTGAGACGATTGGTTATTTGCAAGTTGGAAAATGAGAGGTGACATGAGATAGGCTGAGTAGGTTCAATAATGAGGTAAGGCCAAGATCTATTAGAAGTTCTGTGGTATCATTTCTTTCTGACCCTAAAGGTTAAAGACTAAGTCCTCTTAGAAGAAATTTATTTTTGTAAGTGATGATATTATGGTAGGAATGAATGTTTGGAAGTGATATAGTTGACTGTAGGATGAATGTGGGGTTACCATAATATAAAGTGATGTATTTTGGAAGGTACTCATACTAGCAACCTGTTGTCATTACAATATTATAGTGGGAAATAGTAGTAATGTTTAGTTATGTTTTGTACAGTAGAAAGGTCCTCCAACTTGGTCTTTCACATGGCCTGGCATAAAATATGTAATCATAGCCTGGAAAGAAACACTGGATAATGTGATGGTTATTTTGAAGCCAAAATGCTGTAACAGTAATTATTTCTGAGCTCTGTCCTTTGAGGAATAAGCTAATTTTGCCTAGCTTATTTTGGATGTTTTGATATTTAGTAGTGTGCATGAGCTAGAGTTTGAATTGCTGTGAGGGTGTTGACTTATTAATCAAGTTTTTGTTTTTCCTTCCAGAAATTTTAGTTTGGGTGAATTATTTACTGATTACTTACTATCAACATATGTTAACTATCAAAAGAGTATGCCCTAGCAGACATATCACTATGTAAACCTAAAGTGGTTTGGACTATACTGCTCCTGGTATGGCATGGTGGCTGATGCAGAAACAGTGTGCCCTGTCTGCTCCTGCTCTGCATACATGGCTAGGGGTGACTCATACATACATGTGAATCATAAAAGTGTCTGTCTTTCTGGCCATGCCTGCAGAGTAAGTTATAATGAATAGATTTGTTAGGGATTACAATTGCATTGGTAGGAGACAGATGGTATCACTGTGTTGAGAGCTAAACACTTGTTCTGGCAGTGTGTTTGTATGCACAGTACTCCATAATGGGATATCCCCTTGGATCTCTTTATTAATACAAATTGTATGTGTAGTGTTTTCATGTAATTGTATTGTTAGTTAATATTGTTACAATGAGCAGCACATCATTTCCTGGACATCAATTGCCAGGCAATTGCTGTTGGGGTAGTATGTCTGCAGTTAAGCCCCTATAAATTCTAGCTACTGCTTCACAGTGGACTCCATGATTCATATCTTTGGGAATTATGGATCTTGGTGTGGATCTTCATTTACACACCTGTGATATACTTGGACTATTCTGTGTATGCAGTTGTCCTTGCAGGTATGCTGTGCTGTAAGCAGACATTTAAGAACTGCATAGGCTTCTGTTTTGTGATTTTATCATATACCAGTCCTACCCAGCTGCATACCATGTTAATGAAGGCCACTTATGGGACTGAATGAAAATAGGAGGAATTATTGCAAAAAGAGGAAGTACTATACAAAAACTGAAAAAAATGAGAACATGGTTAAAAGTCCTGAGGTATATAATTAACGGATAAAAAGGGGGAGAACCTCCTTTTTTATTTAAATAATCAAAACTCAAAAAAAAGATTTGATACAATACTTAAAAGAAAATGAATGGCAAATTAAATAAGGTTGTTTACCTATTTAATTGCATTTGGTTACTAGGATGATCTGAGTGGATCATACAAGACCCACTTTCAGCAGAGGTCCAGGGTGGAAAGCTTAAAAAACATATTTAGTAGTATTAAACATACAAACAAATTATATCAGACCTTTTGTGTGTACAAACAATATTTGAAATATAGTGATTACAGATTAAACATAGACAACATGTCTAGGTAAATATGACAAGTAGCAGTCATCAAAGAAGGAAAAGGTAATAAATAGGGGGAATTGCAGCTAAGGAAGCAGTTAAGGTATACAGTTGCAGAAGGGTAGGAGATAAGTAGAAGAAGATAAAAATATCAAAATCTGAGTGCTATCAAGAGTTGACAATGATTGAATGGAGCTCCTGGCAGCCGTATAAAGTTATTCAGAAGAAATGTATGAAGATAAAAGTGATTGTAAAACAGTGATATAGGATACACATATATAAATAATATATAAATGATTTATAAAAAATATGTATTAAAATGTATTAAAGTAAATACACATGATTTAAAGAAACAGGAGAATGGTATCACAGAGGAAGAGCTGTTATCAGACAGGTCCTATAAAATGGGTGGGCTCAGTTTCCTTTTTTTAACCACAGTGGTAGCCTACATGTAGTGATAAGAAACTAGTAAATAAACATTCACATATGTGCATTAACCATTGCAGGTCAGTCATGTCCCCAAAGTATGTAACATGTTGAGCCCCACTCGCTTCCATGTGAATTGCTGCAGCTTCCTTCAGAGAAAGAAGATTTTGCCCAAAGTTCCTTTAACCCTCATCCCCCAGAAAGCTGTTCAAAAACCTCAGTCAAGCTGAGTGCTCAGAAGCCAAAGTTAACTTGTTCTAGGTCTATGTCACTAGTGGTATAAATCATCTCCATGAAAGAGCAAATTATATAATTTCCATTACTCTTTAACAGCATATATATTCAGAACTTTAGTGCTTACAACTGGCATCAAATTCTAGGTATTTTCAAAACACCGTCTGACTGGAAACAGCCCTTTAAAATGTTCACATGTTTTATTCTTCTCTAGCCACTCCTTTTTCCAGTTCTAAATACCATTTGTGATTTGATGTTCAGCACTTACACTGTTCCCTGCCTCATTTTTCCCTTTCTTAATTCCATTATGTATTCATTCTACCTCCCGAACATACGGACTACCTCCTGCAAAAGCTCAGTCGACTTACCTGGACTCTCTCTACGCAATAGTCTGGGCTTACCTGAAACAGAACCTCTGTGTGGAATCCCTAAACTGTTTTTCAGTAAATGTATGTAGCCCTATACCTTACTCAAATATCTAAACCTCCATATTTTGTACACTGGTCCCTCAGTGTGTGCGACTCAGCAGCCTACCACAGACCACAACTCCCCTCTCACTGGTACTTAGTGACCTCCATCCTCCTATCCTTCTGTACCCCTTTGAAGTCTTACCCTTTATCTCCGTTTACTGTCTATCCTCCTTCACCTTAGAGTCTTGTCCTTTTGCTCTATTCTTACTCCCCATCCTCTCTGCCTGGCATTTCTCCTTTCTCCACTAGGTGTCAGCACCATATCACCTTTTGCCTGCTCCTACTCTATTAATTTTATCTACAACTTTTCCTCTAAATACTTCAAAGCCAAACCTCCCTTAACTCACTCCACCTTACCTACATTATATTTTTCAAGTGCTGCTCATACTCTACTTATTTTCCACCTAATCTTACTGTACTTCTACCTACTTACCTCTGCTCCAACCTGCAGTGGCTGATACTTTTTCAGCTGGACTCTTCTGACCTGTTGCTCCATCCCGCTCCGTTTGCCCTGCGGGCTCACTCCGCTCCCCTAACCTGCCCCCAATTCCCACCCGCCCCCAGTGGTCCTACATTTATTGCCATCCCATACTCCCACCCTCTCACATCACCCAATAACCTCACAACAGTACTCATCCCATTTTTCTCAAAAAAAACCTCCCTCTCCACCAACCATACCTCATTAAGCAATTCTCCTCCCCACCCACAAACCTTACCTAACTCTTTCCAGCCTACAAATTCTTTTCACTTCTCATCAAACTACTTTCTAAGATTCTCTCTTTTCCTACTACAATCCCTGCCCTTACAATACTCCTACTCCTCATTCTTCTCCCTCTGTACCATACCACCTCTTATACCAACCTTTACCTAAACCCTCCATACCAACCACCACCTCCCTTCCCTACACATCATTTCCACAATATCTCTCCTTCTTTAACTCCCTTTCACCCCATCTTGCTCTCAGCATTAAAACTCTTCCGAATCCCAACCAAATACTACAAACCTAAACCCACCCCCTCCCATCCATCCCTAACCAAACACACTCCTAACAAATGTATTCACTTTTTCCCCTACCTTTGCTTAGCAGGCGACATTCATCCCAACCCTGGACCAAACATTTCACAAACAAATAACCTTAGCTCCAACAACAAACCAAATAGTAAATATCTCAAATTCCTCACCATCAACGCCCAAAGCTTAGCCAATAAAATTACCCCCTTCCATGCCTGGCTTAACCATAATTCACCTGACATATTAGCCATCTCAGAAACCTGGTTAAAACCACACATAACTGACATTGAATTCCTTCCCCCCAGTTTTCACTCTCTCCGATCTGGCTGCCTAAATAAAAGAGGTGGTGGTGTAGCAGTAATCTACTCCAATCACTTATCCATCACTCCCTTCCCAAACCCTATCCCTACCTTTAATAACGCTGAACTAGTATCTGGCATTCTAAAATTAAATGACCATAAAAGTATCTGCATCATCTCCCTTTACATTCCTCCTGGTAACAACACCAAAACCCTGGAAGACATCCTCTCTTGGACCTCCTCAAACATTAACTATGAAACCTATATAATGGGAGATGTAAATATTGACTGGCAAAAAATCAGTAACCATAATCCTACCATATCTATCAATCTTTTCAACTTTACTCAACTTATTAATTCTACCACCAGACCCAACAAAACTAACGTCACAGGCTCCATCCTAGACTGGATCCTGGTGTCTCACCCTGACAGAACCACTACATCTGGTGTCACTCCCGACCCACTAGGAGACCACCTCCCTGCCTTCACCCACAGAACCACTTCCTCTTCATCTTTCTCCTACAAAATCTTACATACTCGTAATTTAACTAACTTTAACCCCTCCACCTTCTCTGACTCCCTTAAAAACAACAACTGGAACCCACTAAAAACCCTACCCCTAGACGAAGCCATTGATTTCTTCAACTCCAAATTCCTTACTGTCCTAAACTCACTAGCTCCAATACGAACAAAAAGAGTTAAAGCCAAGACTGCTCCTTGGCTAACTAAAGAAACCAAAAAAATCATGCAACAAAGAGATAAATCTTGGAAAAGCTATCTACATCATAAACAACCTGTATTCCTACTTAAATACAAACAACTACGAAACTTAGCCAAAAAACAAGTCATAAAAAATAAAAAGTCCTACTACAACCATCTACAAATAACCCATGCAAAAAACCCTAAACAATTCTGGAATTCCATTAACTCTCTCCTTAAGCCTGGTACAACTAACAACCCCTGCCCTGACACTAGCAAATCTGACCAAGAAATTGCCAAACTATTCAATACCTTCTTCACCTCTTCTATTGCAGAGCTAACCAAAACCTTCCCCAACAACACTCCCCCACCTCCCTCTGACCAAGTTTCCTCTGCCTCGTCCCCTTCAACTCCAGTCTTTGAACTTAAACCTGTGTCTGCCTTCCTTATAAAAAAACTTCTCTCCAAACTCAAACCTTGCAACAATGCCCCTGACAACATCCCCTCCTCCTTCTTAAAAACTGCCTCTGATGGTATTGCACTCCCTATCAGCATCCTGATAAATAGATCACTACTCGAGTCCTATGTACCCAAACCATGGAGCTCTGCTTATATTCTTCCACTCCATAAAGGTGGCAAAAACTGTAACTTCTCCAACTTCCGCCCCATAGCCATCCTCTCACCCATTTCCAAAATTCTTGAAAAATGCATTCATCTGCAGCTCATGCCATTCCTATCCCAACACCAGCTGCTCTCTCCTACCAAACATGGCTTCTGCCATAGACATAATATCAACACAGCCCTTCTCTCCTTCTTACACTCTGTCAATTCAGCTCGAGACTCTGGCAACTTAGTTTCATCCATTCTATTAGACTTATCTAAAGCTTTCGATACTATCTCCCACTCTCATCTACTAAATCATCTATCAAATCTCAACATCTCCCCAAATACCCTATCCTGGTTTTCCAGCTACCTTTCAAACAGGTCCCAAGACATGAAATGGAGCCAAGCCTCCTCCAGCTTCCTTCCCACCCCCACAGGAGTTCCCCAAGGGTACATACTTGGCCCTCTGCTATTTAACATCTTCATTAATGATTTCCACATAGGCATTCTCAATACCAAAATTGTCCAATAGGCAGACAACTCTACTTTGATCTGCTATGCCTCCAACCATACAGATCTCAAGTCTCTAACTCAAACCGCCTTCTCAACCACTGAAAAATGGATGCACCAAAACCACCTCTCACTTAATGCTAACAAAACTAAGATTCTTCTATTTACTCATTCTAAATCCACCCCCATCGAAAAAAAACTCATTCAGTATTACAAGCCTCAACAACTCCACCATTGACATCGTTCCCTCCGCCAAACTCCTAGGGGTCGCCATTGATGAACACTTAAAATTCAATACCCACATCCAACTTAACATCAAGAAAACCCACATAAAACTCGGCCTACTGTACAGAAACAATCAATTCCTCTCCCCCTCTACTCGACAGACCTTGGCCACTACTTATCTCCTCCCATCTCTTCTATATGGTGCTCCTCTACTTACAAATCTATCTTCCACCCTAACCTCTAAACTGGAAGTATGCTACAATAAAAATCTCCAAATTCACTACCAAGGCAAATTCCCTCTCTCATCACTGCACCTCCTTACAAACGTTAAATTGGCTTGAACTCCCTAATCAACTAGAATACCTCCAAATAGTCTCTGCCCACAAACTAATATTCCAACCTACCGGCTGCCCCACACTATCCAATATTCTTCAACCATATACCCCCTCCAGACCCCTTGGATCTTCTCACCAACACCTTATTTCCATCCACAAACCCAAGCTCCCAGCTGGCCAACTTCTACTCTCCTATTCACTAGCTAAAAAATGGAACACCCTGCCCTCTACTCTGAGGACATGTGACACTCCTACAAAACACAACTCCACTGCTACCTGAAAACTCAAATAAAATGCAACTGCACTCTTTATTCTTTACCACCCAAGCTGTCATCTTCCTACTCTCCTGGCTAAACTTCATACCTTGCTAATTTTCCACTTAATCCTACATTCTTAATGTAACTAATATATTTGCATCCAACCTTATGCTTTATGCCTATCTTCCTCCAGGACAATTCTCATTTTAACTTCCTAGTTGCTTAACTATGAATTACTTTAGTACTGAATGCTTTTACCAGCTGTCTGTGTAATTTCCACCTATTTTTGAATGTAAAACAAATATTTTTTTTCTTTGTATTTTAAGTTTATGTATTTTTTACTTGTATTTTCATTATGTGATGTAACACTGTACTGTGGAGCTTTTCTCCCTGGGCTTCCACTGAAAATGGGCTCTTGAGCCCAGTGGACCTCTCCAGTCACCAACTGGAATAAATAAAATAAATAAATTCTGTGGGCCTCTCTCTCCCCATTTTATAGGTTCATAGGTATTTACTAGGCTAATGGCCACGAGGGCCTTTTTAAGCATAGCTATGCATCCCAAGTCTCTGACAAGTTCTGATACCCTTGATAAGTGTAAGCAGGGGCCTGGGAGATGAAGCATTTACAGGTTACCTGTGTCCATTAGAGACATAAGTGTCAAACCAGGGATGAATTTCTGGTTTCCCATCCAATTGTCCAAGTTGCACTTGAATTGGGCTAGGGAGGAACTCTGTTTCACATGGATGGTCAGACTGTTCCAAAGATGGGGTATTCTCTAGGACACATACCTATCTCTCCAGCAGATCCTATTTATATCACAGGCAAGGTTTAAGTCTTTAGAATGTATAACTCTGGTGCTGTTTGTTTTGGGGATATGGATGAGGTCCATTGGAGTGGGGTCTGACATTCCCCTCAAAAGCCTGTAGGAGACAGAATATATGGATAGGGCCTTGAGGTGGTCTGTATAAGACATTTTACTTATGCCTTGTATTCTTTTAGTGAGGAACCTCTGTGGATGTTCCACTTGTTGGATATGCCTGATTAGGTACATACCATAGGTCTGATGAATGCTGAATACAGTGGAGCAATGACTTCCTTAGACTTTGATGCCATATCTTTGTTTATAAGTTGCACAAAATAGAATGATTTCTTCACCACTGAAGACACATGATGGTCAAAGGCTAGATTACTCTCTATGTGTGTCCCTAAGTCCCTGACTATTAGGTCAAGTCTATGGGGTGTGTTGTCAATAATGATAGTTACCAGTGTTGGATGACTTCCCAAAGGGTACTGTTATGCATCTCTTGGCATTTAGTTTTAGTCCATGGCTCTGACACCAGTTGTTTGTCTCTGTCAGCCCTACCTGGAGAACATTTGTGTCAGTGTGACATTCAATGACAGCTCCCAATTTGCAATCATCTGAAAATGTAGTCAGCCAGAGACCACTGACATTGGCCCTGACTTCTGAGAAGTTAATGCCAAAAAGGAGTGGTCCAAAGACTGATCCCTGAGGGACTCCACTTGTGACTGGCCTCATTGTAGAGATGGACTACCCAATTCTGACTTCCTGGGTCCTGTCTGTGAGCTAGTTGGCTATTCACAGGGAGACATATGGGTTTGTACCTAACCTCTTGAGTTTGTCAACAATGTGTTAGTGGGGTATTGTGTCAAATGCCTTGGTCAGGCCAAGGTAGGCAGGGTGAATGATTTTGTCCTCATCCACTGCTTTGGTGACCTTCTCAAAGAAGTCCACCAGGTTGAGTAGGCATGATCTGCCTTGACAAAACCAAACTGGCTTAGTTCCAGTGTCTAGAGGTTTATTATATCTCTATTGATCATCTCCATGATAATTCTTTCCATGGCTTTACATGTAAGACTACTGAGATTTATGAGTCTATAGTTTATAGCATCTGTAGATGGCCCACCTTTGTGCAGAGGGATGACTGTTGCCTTTTTCCATTCATGAGGCATGAAGCCTGTTTGGAGTCTACAGTTACATAGTAATTCCAGAAGCCCGATAGGTCATGTTTCATGCTATTTAGAAACAATCCTGGGATATTGTCTGGGCCCATTGATGCAGTGTTCTTGGTCTTAGACAGAGCATTAAGGACCTGTTCCCTAGTGATAGTAGGGGTAGCTATATTTCATGATATTTCCTGAGGGAAGGTTGAAGGGTGACAGGATTAAAGTTGGAGGTGAATTTATCAGCCAGGAGGTTTGCTATATCTTCTGGCTCAGTAAAGGTGGCTCCATTTACAATGAGTCCTGCACATAATTGTGTATTGCCTTTGAGGTTGCGGACATGGCTAAAGAATGCTCTGTGGTTGTCCTTGGCCTGGGAGGCCAAACATATCTCAGATATTTCTTTGACAGACTTTATTTGTCCTTTGAGTTGTTTGTTTAGTTTGATGAGAGTGCTTTTATCCTGCTGGGTGCTACACCTCCTAATTTTTGCCATGATTTTCTTCCTCCTGTTATATAGCCTACTGATTTTGTGATTCCACCAGGGTGGCTTGTTTTTTGAGCAATGAAGGGGTGATGCCTCATCCCGCCATGGTGCACGCCTAGCCTCACTTCACAGCCAAGCCCGAATGACCCAGCCTTTAGAGCCAATCCTTATCTCAAAGTTATGGATATGGCTTGCTGACTTCCCTTACCTACACTGTTCTAACATGCCAGAGGCTGTTTACCTTGGAGACCTGCTGCAGATATGGGTACGGCCTAGCTCGAGACTTACACCCTCTCCCCCGGATTTTCAAGGGTTGGCGAGAGCTCAGCTGACACCGCCAGAACTGCAATGCTTTTCAGGGTGCTGGACCCTCTCTTGAGGTGATCACATTCCAGGGCACCCTGCTCTTTACAAACAAAATAAAAAAAACCTTCTCCAGGATCATTTGCATCACCACACTGGATGCCACTAGGCACCCATCTCTGCCACTCTGGATTTGGGGATCTGATCCTGACTCCCTTTCGATCAGCCGAGGGCAACGGAGGCCATTGCCCATCTCTTTGGAATGGTGCTCACCTATCTCTCAGGACTGAACATGATACACAAAGCTGATCCACCACGGAAAAGGAAAAATCACTAGATGCAATATAAAATAGATAAAACTTTTAATATATAAGCTTATAAAAACACATTTAAGTTAGTCAGAATAGTGCAGAAGATAAGCGCTTTCAGCTAATGCCATCTTCAGATCCTAAAACTATAGTTTCCGTGTAACAATTTTAAAATAGCAATTAGCCAATCCAATTAAACTGCTTTTGGCATAATCAACATTTGACTAATCAATATAACTTGGATAAAGGGGCTTGCTCAATCAGATGGTACCTATAGAATGCATAAAATTCACAATAAAGGAAGTCCAGCCAATTATTTTGTTTATAGCCAATCTCCATATCTTATATCACTTAAAAGGAGGATCTTATTCTCTAGTCCATCCTTCATAAACGTAATTCATCCAATAAGAACTTCCAATAATGGGGGCTTGCCGAACAAAGCCATTCTTCCTGGGTTTCGTTCATAAACCAATGTTCTAAAATCTGATCCAAACTCGATGTAGTATGTAATAGTCTTAGAAACTACTTCTCAAGTTTCACATCACTATCAAGTAAACCTGTCATTTGTCATCAGCGATTTATTTACTATCCACAATCGGGCAGATAAAGATCAAATCCAGTGACAATATTTAATTGTCTTGCTCTGTCTTCTTTTATTCAGCTAATCAAAAACTTCAAGGAAAAGCAGCTTGCCCAATGAAATTTCAATGCATATATACAGTTCACTTCACTTGTAAAGAATAGAGTGTCCATTCATCCAATGACAATGTTTCACAGACAGACTCAAACAGCCAATTATGAAGTTAAAAAGAGCGGGCTTGCCCAATGAAATACTTCTAGTTCCTCATTCATAGAGCAAAGCCTAGGTCAAAATTTATTCATTAGCAAAATAAGTGGTAGTCATTCAGAGCTCCTCTGTTCCTTCTTTAGCAGAGGTTAGAACACTTTAGTCCCATATTTAAAGCATCTTACAGATGAACATTTCACTTCAGCTATCTTCTGTGTATCGTCAAAGATCTATTTGCTATCCATAATCAGACCAATATTAATTAAATCCAGTGACAGTGTTTCATTCTCTCACTCTGCCTATATTCAACCAATCAGAAACTTCACGAAAAATGGCTTGCCCAATAGAATAATGCCTCTCAGTCCCCATTAGTAAAGCAAAGTCTGTCTCAAACTCGTTACTTAGCAAGGTGGATACTATCCATTCAAAACCTCTCGTTAATTTTTACTTATTAAAGGTTAAAAAGTGATGTTAGCCAACAAGATTACATCATTCTTCATATATACAATCCACTTCACTTGTTAAAAATAGGATGCCCATTCATCCAACAACGATGTTTTGTTGACTGACTCAAACAGTCAATTAAGAAGTTAAGAAGAGGGGGCTTCCCCAATGAAACACTTCTCATTTTTCATTCACAGAGCAAAGCCTAAATCAAAGTTGTACATTAACAAAAATAAATGCTATTCATTCAGAAGTTCTCTATTCCTTCTTTGGTAGAGATTAAAAGTTCAACTAGAAAAGAAAAAGCAGCAAATGCACTGTGTGCAAAATTCCGTCTCTGTGTCTTGGGAATTCACCTCTATTCAACGCTCATAACAGCCCACAACACCTTCAATGAAACCAAGTGGAAGTGAACAAAAGTTTATTGTAATGCCAACAAACAAAGAATAGTTAAGCGCTTTCACTTGAATAAAACAAGCTTCCTCAGAACGTTTTAGTTTTAGCTTTAGTATATAGTGTATAGCAGTCATTATTCACATTTTTCTTTAGGTTACAATTCTTTAACTCTCAGGACTGACTGACTCAAGTTCAAGTGCTTTTCCAGAACTGCATCCCTGTTTCATGAATATGGTTAGTCCTGCCCTCCCATCTTCAGTCCACTCTACATTTGTGATCGCTTTCTGTTTGCACATAAACTCAATTTGAAAGAAGGATCTTTGCGAATCATGTTGCCTAGAGCACTTTCTTTTCCCCTTTGTTGTACCTGTGCTTATTATGAGCTGTATATCTCACCTTGACGTGCAGCTCAAACAGCTGGTACAACAGGGGTAAAGTAGAAAACACTATAATCAGAGATGTAAGTGAACATTACTTAATAGGATCTTCTAATGCAATTTTAACATTCACGAGTAGCCATTGTTCATTCAATTTTTGGTATTCATATTGATGCCAGGTAACATAATTGCATTTCATGACCATTGAAATATAATGTTAAAATGTGAAGAATGTGGGTCATAGATGTGTCAATTTTTCAGTGTGAACAAAGAAATCATTGAGTTAACAGTGTTTCAGACACATAAAGATATATAGGGCCAGATTTATTAATGCATACACAATATGCATTCAATAACATGCCTACCATATTTGTTGTGCTTTCTAGTCACTCAGAAATATTAAACAAAGGATACATGTAGTCTACACTTTGTGCTAACCTCAATGAATCCCTGTCAATATTTAAAGGTGCAGGAAAATCAGTAGGAAAATTAAAATTAGAAGGAAGAAGATGTGAGTTATGTCTGTGTTGTCTGTTCACTCAGAATGGTGTATACACGGTGTACACTTAGTGTAGGTGTTATTGAATCCCAGGGATAGTGAATATTTAATGGGTGTATATGAAGATTTCATACTAAGTACATAATTCTGAGGGAGAGGCAAATTTTAAAATTACGTTTTTTTTTTCTTTTCCTAACAATGTTGATTTATTATAATACAATTTGGTGTTAAGAAATGTACCATCTTTACAATAACTGGATGTGATGCTAATACCAGATAATCAAAAATTGACATCTTTCTCACCTTTGTGCATGAATATGTATTTGACTTATATTCATTACTTACCAATGGGATGTATTACCTCACCAATAATAAGACTGTCAGTTGATTTAAATTTGTTATGTTTAGGAACTTCGTTCAATCTGTATAAAGTATAGATCTGAATACACTGTTCCAAGAAAGCATGGAAATTACATAGTATCAAGGTCATTCAGTCATTTTTTATATAAATAAAAAAATCATTTTTTTTTCTGTCTGGTTTTACATCCAAATAGGGCCTGTTTACCTGTCATACGTTTAGATGCCCTTTAGCTGCCACTGTCACTTTAAGCTGCACATACCTGCAGCGTATTAAATGAAAAATTTAAAGATATTATTTGTCTAATCAAATTGCACAGTGTCATAACTCCAGAATGTAGTTTGGCTACAGTCCAAATTGCCCTGCAGTCTACTCTCAATATAATGTGTTCCCTTTTTTCCATAGTAATAAATGTGTAATGGACAAATTAAACAAAGTAATAATGTATGTCACATTGCCCCATTTGGGCTGTTATTAATTTGCCAGTGTCACCTTAATGAATGGTTCAGGCTGTTGACCTCCAGACATATGTTACATACACACACCACTGTGCGCTTGATGAAACTATCAGAATATATTGCATCTGATATTTAACTGCTGATAGTCAGCAGATTTTCTCCTAAGACTGAATCTTTCCCTTATTGGCTTAACTGAATATAATCACACCTATGAGATAAGTCATTTTTAGTGTGACTACTACCTGACTTCCTCTTCATTCCCGTTTAAATATAGGGTCCTTAAGACACTTATTATTATTATTTTTTTTTTGGTAAATAAGCAGATCATGTGTTTCACTTTACCTTCTATTGGTATATATCGTGTTCTTATGCAGCTGTAGCACATTCTAACAAAGTGTTTCTTATCATGTATTTTTTCTCAGTACTATAAATGGACACTGTGCCAATGAACAAGCACTATGTGAATAAATAAATGCATTGTAAGATATGCAGAGTGATATGTGAAGTCAACTGCATGTGTCTTCCATTTGTATTTTGAGCAGAGTGATGGTAAAGAGCTGTCATGATTACATTTATTTGATGATCACTTTGCATGTTGTACTAGTGTTGTTATTCTCAAGTCTCCTGTAGTACAATGCTGTATTGTTTTTTCCTCTAATCATTCAAGAATGCAATAGCCCAGGTAATTTCAAGAGCAAATTATTGATTTAAAGCCTATTCCCCCTTGCAGCTATCCATTTTGTTTTACTAAAATGCAGATACTATTTGTCAAGTAACATAGCTGTGAAGTGGTGAGAGGGGAAAAGAATGACTACAGTGCTGTCCTTTCATCCTAACTCCAACATGAAGGTTTACTGTCCAGAGCAAGGAACAGTTTACTTAATAAAAAAATCTAAGATTTGTATGCATATCCACAAGCATTAAATAACATTCATTAAACATCTAATGCTTTCCATAAGGAAGACTAACACCAATAATTATATACCATTTTAAGTTTGCTTCTTTCAGTAATCATGATCAGTTATGTAAAAAAAAAAGTGAATCAGAAATGTAAGACAGTTGCCATGTAACCCAAACCAACACCAATAACCAAAAACAGAGAAGTGGGTTCACATAGTCTCAGTTCCCAAACCCAAAAAATACAGAGATGAATCTATACTCTCCAAAACTGAATCAATAAAGTAAATAGAATTTCAAATACTTACAATTTTAAGCACTTTCATCCAAGACCATAGGACTTCATCAGAATGTAAAAGTAAGTTGAACTAAATTTCATATTTAAAGCACCCTCAATAAAACAATTAAAAAAACAATTAAAGAATAACCGTTTAATGTTGTATGCATGTATTCAAAATTCTATTCACTTTATTGATTATATTTTGAAGAGTTTAGATTCATCTCCTTGTCGGGAACTGAAACTACATGAATCCACTTCACTGTTTTTTGTCTATGTAAAAAAGTGATCAGAGATATGAGTGCTAAATATGCTCCTTTAAACTTCTTCTTCTGGCTTTTCCCAGTTAGGGGTCGCCACAGCAGACTGGCAGTGGAGTTTTTACAGTGTCGAATTGCCAACCCAGCACCCAACTTTCCATGGAAGGCACAAACACACACACACACACACACACACACACACACACACACACACACACACACACACACACACACACACACACACACACACACACACACACACACATCTAGGGCCAATTTAGAGTGTCCAATTCACCTACAGCATGTCTTTGGGATGTGGGAGGAAAGTGGAGCACCCGGAGGAAACCCACGCGACCACAGGGAGTACATGCAGACTCAACACAGGAGGCACCCCAGCCAAGGATCGAATCAGAGAACCTCTTGCAGTGAGGTGGCAATGCTAACCGCTGTACCACCACAGCCACCCAATATGCTCCTTTAAACAGGAATGGAAATTGCACAGAACTGTAGAAGGCTAGTATGTTGTCATCAGGTAGAGGGGTATTCAGAAAAATTTAGCACATAGCATTAAGTGATGACTGTTAATGTGCAGAGAGAAGGCAATTCAAAATAAAACAAGGCACAATTATGCTATGAAAGAAATTGTGGGGTATACACAATATGCAGATGAATGAATAATGTAATGCAAATGGGTTTGTTCATGCAAATAAGACTTATTGCATATGCAAATGACAATAAAACAAAAACATATTGAATTGATTCAGATATGTATAAATCTAGCACTATGAGCCACAGCACGCATCTGTTATGGGCAGCTGCTTCACTCATAGTGCCTATGCTGAACAACAAGTGTTACTGGCCACTCTTGGACACTGTGCCTGTGATGTTGGGCAGTGTTGCTTTATTTCACATATGGGCCCACAGAAGTTAACTTACAATCATTTTCAAAACCAGGACATTGTTGATTACTTTTTGGCACTGTAAAGTAGTGACTTTGTTGTTTGTGAGCTGTTTCTTAAACCTTGGTGATCTGGCTCACTTGATCTCATTTATGTTAAGATATTTTCCAGGTGATAAAAAAGATAGAAAATGGTTTTGTCTTTTTGACTTTTTGGAGGTGTCTTAGGGAAAGGTTGTTTCCTGCAGAGTATTTAAAAAAGAACTTTCATCCATTATGGAACTACTTTATTCGAAGACCCAATATAATTAGACTTTTCATAATGGGGCGATGTTTCTTTGACTGAATTATATCAGATGAGTATGCCTAAAGACATTGCTGTAAGCACCTTTATGGTTATTATTCATTATCTATGTTTAGCAAACCACTTGTTATGTTTCAAGCCAGTTTATTACATTTGTTTGGTATATTGTAATGAACGATTTCTTGGATTTTTACTTACAAGAAATTCATAGTGTAGGTTTTCCATTTGAAGGCTTAAGTCTGTTGGGATACTTACTTTAAGAACTGGTCATTTTAGTTAAGTCACTGCTTTCTGGAACTCTTATTTTATAACCTTTATTAATTGAACATTGAGCTAAATGGCTATCATTTGGCAAGTAATTTTGAAATGTAGCAGTGTTTGCTGCACTATTTGTTAATTGTTTACTTCATATCAGTCTATCTTTTTCAGTTTAGTATATAGGTCTATTTCACTTGGCCAACAAATTACATTGTTGAAACACATATGACTGAGACCACATGATTGACCATGCAGTTTGTCGACCGTTTTGACTGACATTACAGTATAGTGGGGATTGAGTAATGTACCATTTTCCCCACTGTAGTGCAACTTATATATATATATATATATATATATATATATATATATATATATATATCGATGAACTGCATATTCAGTCATGTGGTCTTGACCATGTTATTTTCAACAATGTCATTCTATCAATTGGCATAGATCTTTATATGTCCATTTTAGTAAGAACTGTTCATTGCAGATGTATTTAATTCTTGCAGGTTTATATTCAGTTACATTATTCAATTACTTTGATTTTATTACTTTTTTTGTAAAATAAGCACTATAACAAATGTAAACTTGAATTTTTTACCATGTAACTGAGAACACAATATGGCATTTAGTAGATATCTACCCAAACATGAAATCAAGGGGGTAGCATGAACCTCTTCCTGTGGACATGAAGGTTTGTGCAGCATCAATCATCCTTGTTATGAGGATTTTTCAACATTTCAAAGGGAACACATTAGGAATCTTACAGTCATTAGTCTCACAGGTTCTTCACCATTTCTTTAACATAATGCTGCAGCATGTGTAGAAGCATATTTGATTTATGTGGACAGCAGAGAACAAAATCAACACTATGTTAGCATTTTGCCACACATATCACATTTTTCTATGGTTCTGGATGCCACTGTTTGCACCCAGATTGCCATCAAACCTCACCTGTTCCACATGGTATCTAGTAAATTATCTGGAAGTGCTTCTAATCCATTAACTGCCTAATAGTGCATACTGCAGAGGGCAATATATACAATGTGTCTTTGCATTACTCAGGCAACTCTCTTCCCCAGGATTTAATAAAATCTGTGTAGGCACAGTGCACAACCTACATGGAATATTACCATGTCCATGTGCATGGTTCCCACTCAGCAAAGTGCCATGCATATTAAACATGGCACATTGCCAAGGGAGAGCTGTGGAACATGGTTATTGAATCAGTGTAGGGAGTGTAGTGCCAACTGTGTCCACAGATGAGTAAGCCACTCCCTACACTGTCCAGTTGTATTATTCCAATGTTATTTTGTCTGCTTTTTTTTTAACCTTGTTTATGTGGCACAGCACAGTGCACAGCAAAGCTAAGCTACACAGAGACACCTGCCAGACATCAAAAAATAGAAAACAGATACATTTAATTATTTATTTAAATGTCATGTTTAAGCATAGCTGAGCGGGTTTGCATGGCACAGCACGGTGCACAGCAGTGCATATACATAGCTCAGAAGTATATGTAAAGGTACAGGAGAATTCCACATACCCTCGTAGCTGAAAGAGTAGAGGTATGGCCTCATGAGCAGTAGGTGCAGGGTTTGAATACATGGAAGGGAAAATAAGCATTTATTTTTGAAATACAAATTATGCTAATTATTTTTCAATTCTGGCCTGCTGCACTCCGCTAAGATCTGTACTCCACTAATCTTTGCTAAGACCTGTATGCTGAATCATATGACAATGCACTGTATGAACACATACATAAATGCATGGAATTAGCCATACCCAACAGAACCGATACGTTCTCCTCCAAAAAAAGGAAGCCAATCTGGTGGTCCTTTGCCATTAATAAACTCTACAACAGAATTAAGAAACAGTTGCAGAAAAAGGTGAAGTTCCAAGACTGGAAAAACTCCCTTATTAGCCTCAACAAAAAGTTGAGATCCCTCATCAAAACCTCTAAAGCCAGCTATTTTTTTTTCACACAGAGCTAAGCAGAGAAGGGGCACTGAGCAAAACTCTAATCTGTGATATATAATATTATGTATCCTGTTTTCTTTTTTCTTTTTTTTTTCCTTATTTTTACTAGTTATTGCTTATTCTAGATATTTGTAGCACTTTTATTGTCTGCTGCATACTTTTTACTGTATTTTATAGCTATAAACTAATCTGCATGGTTGTACTAAAGTTTTCTACCTGACAGGGCCTGATAAATAAGGTTTTCATGTCACACTGTTTATAAATCATTTCTAGCTAGTTTATTTTATTTATTTATTTATTTATTTTGCATTTGTTAACCGGGTTAGTCTGGCTGAGCTTCCATCTCTTTTAACTTTATGGTTTAAAAGCCCATGTTTGCACTTGTGTCCTACCTTTCCTGTAACTAGTCTAGTCCAGATACATTTTTGCTGTATCCAGGACTGTTTGTAAGCTTCTGAGCACCCCAAGCCTTACTGTGTTGGAGGGAAGCCTTCAAGCTTATCAGTGAGAGCGGTAAGCACTAAGTAGCCTATCTACAACAAGAGGAGTGGTTTCTGACCTAGAAATTGCAGTTTATTGACTGTTTGGGCATTTTTTCCATCTCTTCAATTTTATGGTTTAAAAGCCCACATTTATGCTTTTTCCACCTTTCCTGTAACTAGTCTAGTCCAGATACATATTTGCTGTATCCAGGACTGTATGTAAGCTTCTGATCCCCCCAAGCCTTTCTGTGTTGGAGGGAAGCCTTCTAGCTTATCAGTGGGAATGGTAAACACTATGTAGCCTGTCTACCACAAGAAGACTGGTTTCTGGTCCAGAAATTGTAGTTTATTGGCAGTTTGGGCAGTTTGTCCATATCTTGCAACTTTCTGGTTTAAAAGCCTACATTTGCACTTGTTTCCAGCCTTTCCTGTAACTAGTCTAGTCCAGATACAGATTTGCTGTATCCAGGACTGTTTGTAAGCTTCTGAGCAGTGCCAAAGACTGCTCTTCAATTTTTCCCTTAGATCTGCTAGTTCTCTCCTCTCCTGCACTTTTACTAGCTTATTAATCAAGCACTTTACCAGACTTTGTGTAGCAATTATTGTAGCACACAAAAGTACTACCAGCACTAAATGTTTTACAAGGAAACAGCTCCAGTACTTATTATTAATGCCCACCCCTCCAGGCATGTCTAAATGTCAGTTCCCTGTGTTTCTTCCTATTAACCTGGTGAACTTGGGCATCCTGAGGCAATGTAACAACTGCCTCATGTACACTGACAACCCTCTCATCTTACCTCTCAACACACAGACTTGTGAGAGATGCACTTATATATCCAAACTGGAAGCCACACATTCTCCAGCCAAGACTGGAACAGCTGGTCAAGAGGAGAAGTTCAACACTTGCACCACACCACATGGAACACATCGCCCTCCAGAACATGCACCAGCACTGCCCTCACATAAAAACACAAACCACAGACCCACCTTCATGGAGGCTCTGGTGTCATTCTAAGGGGATCCAGTATCTGTCTGCCTGGGATGACATGACTAACAAATCTTGATGCTTTGCCAGAGATGGCCTGCATCTGTCACCCCTGGGCTTCTGGATACTGATCAAGGTTCTTGCCACCCCTATAGTGCCTTTTTTAGGAGGTGTTCCAAAGACCAAATTACCAGTGCAACAGCTACAAACAAATGCAATCTGAGTGTCATGCTCAATGTTAGAAGTCTAAATCTAAAAATGCACTCACTTGAAGCAGTCCTTAAAATGGAGAACATTGAAATTTGTGCTGTTACAGAGACCTGGCTCTAGGCAGCAGAAAGCACCCCTGCACTACTAACTCATTCCACAACTTTTGGCCCCAGAACTTGGACTGAAGCTCCAAAGGCGGTCGTGTTTCCATATTCATAAAGGATGTGCACATCTCCAGACTAGTTGCCCAATATAACACATCACAGATTGTCTAGGAGCTAACATTGGGTAAGACAACGATTCAGGTTGTAGCCTGCTATAGGTCCCCAACCATGTCCCAAGACTCACACTCCTTGTTCCTAAGCACCCTGGAGAATATTAGGGTCCAACCTAACACTTTCATACTGGGCGACTTCAACTACTCCTCCACTAACTGGGAAAACTAGTAATGTACCAATAACCTTGCCCAACTTTTCCTGGATTTCATTAATTCCAATGCCCTGGATTAGCTCGATCTTACCTCCACTAGAGGTAGCAACATCCTTGACCTGGTCATTACTAACATGGCGACCATTGCTCTACACCAATAGTCAACTCCTCCCTAGTTAGATTCGACCACAAACTAATCACCTTGGAAATCCACATCACTCCCACCCCCTTGCAAAGGAAACCATCATGAAAAACTTCTCCAATGCTAACTTTGGGCTCCTAAAAACAAAGGTGGCTAACCTTACGGCACCCATGCAAATGGAGAATATTTGCATGACTGCTGAATCATATACCAATGCGCTGTACAAACATGTACACAAATGCATGGATCTCACCATACCCAATAGAACCAAGACTCACTCCTCCAAAAAAAGGAAGCCAATCTGGTGGTCTCCTACCATAAACAAACTCTACAACAGAAGTAGGAAACTGATGTGGTATAAGGTGAAGTCCCAAGACTGGAAAAACTCCCTTATCAGCCTCAACAAAAGTTGAGATACCTCATCAAATCCTCTAAAGCTAGCTATGAAAACAGAATTGCAGCAAATAGTAAAGACAACCACAAGGCCTTCTATAGTTATATAATGAATCTCCATGACAATACCCATATTTGCTTTGAGCTACTGCACAATGGTACCTCCCATACTGAGCCAACAGATATTGCCAATATGCTGGCCGATGGATTCAATGTCAACTTTACCCCTCTCACCCACCAAAGGACCAGTCACAATATCAGTAGATTGCCAGGCACCCAGTATTACTGCTGCACAGGTTAAAACAGCACTGTCCAAGGCCAAGAATACAGCTTCTATGGGACCTGACAATATCCCTGGCTGTGTTCTACATGAACTACAGACTGAACTGGCACCTCACCTGTGTGCCCTGTTCAATCATAGCCTCATCTCAGGCTTTGTCCCTACTGAATGGTGCACTGCTACAATCATCCCTCTCCACAAAGGAGAGCTGACTACAAACCCTGGGAACTATCGCCACATTAGCCTGATGAGTCTGATATGCAAAGCTATCAAACGCATCATCATGAACCTAATAAACAAGGATATAGGGTATCTCCAAACTCTGGATCACACACGTTTTGATTTTGTGAAGGGTAGATCATGCCTACTCAGCTTCTTTGAGTAAGTCACCAAAGCTGTGGATGAAGGCAAGGTGGTTCAAACAGTCTGCCTTGATCTGGCCAAGGCCTTTGATACCATTTCCCACTCAGGAATCATAGAAAAACTCACTAAGCAAGGCATCAACCCCAATATCACTAGGTGAGTTGCAAACTGGCTCACAGGTAGAACCAACAGTGTGAAAGTAGTTGACTCCAAGTCAGACTGCCGACCAGTCATGAGTGGAGTTCCAAAGGGTTTGGTCATGGGTCTTCCCCTGTTTGGTGTCTACTTCTCTGAAGTCCAGGCCAAAATGAAGGGACTCTGGCTGACAAAGTTCACAAACGACTGCAATTTGGGAGCTATTATTAACTCCCCAAGTGATGTTGACATCCTACAGAAAGGCCTCACTGAGACCAACGACTGGTATCAGAACCATGGCCTTAAGCTCAATGCCAAAAAATGTGTCATAATTCCCTTTTGGAAAAACCCAGTTCCCATGAATTATCACATCGATGGTAGTCCACTTAACACAGAAGGAGTTATAAGAGATCTGGGAACACAGGTTGGCAGCAACCTCTTTTTTGACCACCACATTGTCACTGTGGTCAGAAAGTCCTTCTATGTGGCACATCTTATTACTAAGGGTTTGCATCCAGGAAGAAAGAGGTCATTGTCTCCCTCTACTCTTCCCTCATTAGGCCAATCATTGAGTATGGTGCCCCATTTGGCATGTACCTCACTAAACACCAGCAACAACTGAAGAGGCCACAAAAGTACCTCACAAAGAGAATCCTAGGCCTTAAACATTTGTCCTATATGGACAGACTCAAAAAACTCCAACTATTCTGTGTCTCATATTGCCTACTTAGAGGCGATCTCTGCTTGACTTACAAAGACATGTCTGACCCAGCTCTGTTAGAAATGCTACATCTAAAGAAATTCCAATCCCAAAACACCACTTGCTCTGGAGAATTCAACCTCATTGCCAAAATCAACAGAACATGCTGTAGGGACAGGTTCATAACCCAGAGACTGCCCATGCTATGGAATAGTTTTCCCAGACATGTCAAGCAGAGCACCTCACTGGCCCTTTTCAGAAAAATCTTGATGAGTGGATGGGAAATAGAAAATTCACCCCAGAGATTACTCCAGTGGCTTTACTCCACTAAGGCACTGGGAACTAAGGTCAGGTGGCATGATGCCAGGTTAACCCTATGGGCTAGGCTTGTAAAGGCACCAGGGCAATTAGCCTAGTGCACACCTATGAACCTATGAAGGCAGAATTGCGGCAGACACTAAAAACAACCACAAAGTCTTCTATTGTTATATCAAGAATCTCCATGGCAATACCCAGGTTTGCTCTGAGTTACTGCACAATGGTGCCCCCTATACTGAGCCAACAGATATTGCCAACATACTGGCCTACAGATTCATTGCCAACTTCACCCCTCTATCCCCCCTAAAGGACCAATCACAATACCGGGGGAATGCCAGGCACCCAGCATTACTGCAGCACAGGTTAAAGCTGCATTTTCCAAGGCCAAAAATACAGCTTCCATGGGACCCGACAATATCCCTGGATGTGTTCTACATGAACTACAAAATGAACTGACACCACATTTTGTCCCTACCAAATGGTGCACTACTGCAGTTATCCCTTTCCATAAAGGGAGTGACTACAGACCCTAGGAATTATCACCCCATTAGCCTGATGAGTCTTATATGTAAGGCTAGGGAGTACATAATCATAGACCTAATTAACAAGGATATAGGGAATCTCCAAACTCTAGATTCCATGCAATTTGGTTTTGTGAAAGGCAGATCATGCCTACTCAACCTGGTTGACTTCTTTGAGTCAGTCACCAGAGCTGTGGATGAGGGCAAGGCACTTTATACAGCCTACCTTGATCTGGCCAAGACCTTTGATACCATTCCCCACTCAGAAATTATTGCTAAACTCAACAAACTATTCATCAACCCCTATATCACTAGGTGTGTTGCAAATTGGCACACAGATATAACCCACGGTGTGAAAGTAGTGGACTCCAAGTCAGACTGCTGACCACTCATGAGTGGAGTCCCACAGGGATTGGATACTGGGTCTTCTCCTGTTTGGCATCTACTTCTCAGAAGTCCACACCAACATGGAGCGATTCTGGCTGACCATGTTCACAGATGACTGCAAGCTGGAAGCCATTATTAACTCCCCAAGTGATGTAGACATCCAAGAGAAAGGCCTCACTGAGACCAATGACTGGTGTTGAAACCATGACCTTAAGCTTAATGCCAAAAAATGCGTCATCATCCCCTTTGGGAAAAACTCAATTTCCACTAATTACCACATTGGTAGGAGCCCACTGAACACTGAAGATGTTATAAGAGATCTGGGGACACAGGTTGACAGCAACCTCTCTTTCGACCACCACATTGCCATAGTGGTCAGAAGGTCCTTCTATGTGACACATCTCATTACCAAGGGTTTTGCATCCAGGAAGGAAGAGGTCATCATCTCTCTCTACTCTTCCCTCATTAGGCCAATCATTGAGTATAATGCTCCATTTGGCATGTACCTCACTAGACACATGCAGCATCTGGAAAGGACACAAAAGTACCTCATGAAGAGGATCCTAGGCCTTGCACACATGTCCTACACAGACAGACTCAAAAATCCCAGCTATTCTCTGTCTCATATCATCTACTAAGAGACGATCTCTTCTTGACTTACAAAGCCATGCCTGACCCAGCTCTATTATCAATGCTTGACAGAGGCACTGGGAACTAACATTGGGTGTCACAATGCCAGGGCACTTCTATGGGCTAGGCTTGAGTTTTTGAGTTTTTGCATCGCTCAGCTCAGCTGTGCTGGTTTGTGTGCTGCTAAGTGATGCACTACATTTCTAAATGTTGCCCAGTGGTGTGTAAGGGTAGGAAAGCAGGGTATATTAAGCCCAATAGGCAGGAATATAGCATAATCCATTGGAGTTCTGGCTCTGAAGGATACTATGGCATATGTTGGTGAGGATTTGTGCTTTCAGGCACAATGCTGGGGCATTCTGGAGTCCAGGGTCATGGTTGGACTCCTAGTAAAAACCATGAAGACCGGCTGCTGCAGGGAGGCTTCCAGGCCTGGGATCAGTTGCAAAGGAACTCACCACTGCTACTGGTATCCCCCACACAGATGAGCAGTGTCATCACCATCATAATGCCCTGAAGAGATGGAAGGGAGATCTCTTAGTCACCTGGGTCCAAGAAGCTCAGGCAGGGAATTCCCCACAAGTATGTAAGTACTTTTACCTCTGCTTCACGAATATCTAATTTGAATGTCTGCTAAACTGTAAAACATAATGGTGTGCTTCTCTCACAACAGCTGCAGAGGAGAGGGCTTGCAACATCAAGGTGCATGCAGGGCACTTGGCCAGGATGCACCATAACTGTGGTGAGTACGGATGTATTATGCTAACTGTAGTGAAATAAGCAAGAAAGAGTAAAGCATTAAGTGCAATAAAGTATATACAGTAAAGATTGTATTGCAATAAATGTGGACTTAGAGCTGTACTGCAATATATGAATAATGCCAAGTGTAATGCAATAGAAACACAAAACAATACCATTACTTGCATTAAAGTATATACGATAAAATCTGTAGTGCAATAACTGTGGAAGTAGAGGTGTATTGCAAGACCTGAATAATGACAACTGTTGTCCAATAAAAACTCAAAACAATACCAGAAACTGCATTAAAGTATATACAATAAAGTCTGTATTGCAGTAAGTGTGGAATTAGAACTGTTTTTCAAGAAATGAATAATGCCAAGTGTTCTGCAATCAATAACACATGAACCAATACCAATAACACCAAGGTAAATTGTGTACATCAGGATTGTCTTGTTTTAACCATTGCAGTACAACTTTATGCATTCAGGCTGTACAGTAAGGTGCTACAGTCAAGTATAACACTGTAATAGCTGTAGAATGCAAATATAATGGCTGCCAAATGTATTGTTTAACACATACAGTACTGTTCAAGGTTGTTTCTAGGCCGATATTGTTCACATAATGCTCTGCTATCCACAAATAGCAGGTAAGCAAGGTATATGGGTAAGGGAGCCCACTCCATGATCTGATATTTATTGACTTCACAGATATTTCAGACCAATAACAATATATTGTGTACACCTGAATTCTATATACTAATGTATAGATTACCTGCTATCTCTGTCATGCTTCTATTTCATGCATGTGTGTTCCACTGTCACTGCAGTCGAGTATAAAACTGTAGTACTACTACCAGGTCATATATTGGTTCCAGGTGAGCTCTGGACAAATATCAGTCAGTTAGTAATCAATAGTAACTCAGTAGCTCAGTCTGTTAAATGCTCTGTCTGTAGTACATTTTGCCACACATAGACCAGGGTTTGAATCCAGTGCTACATAGTACTAAATATTACAGTATCAGTCACATAATGTTTAGAGATTCTCTCTCTACAGGAATTTCAGGGAAATGGGTGAGGCAGCCCATATTATGAGTAAATAATTGTGTGTTTAGATGATACAGACTGTTAAAATCATTAGCAAGAATGTGAAAATACAGCATAACATGAAGGAAATAAATATAGTAATAATAAAATAATATGAAATAAATAAAATGTATAATATTGGTATGGCTATATGCCTGCAGTGTCTGATAAATGTTGCTGCAGCCATTTCATACATATGTCAGGGTAGGCTGGTTTCCAGAGATCTGCCTACGTTGCCTCAACTGGCCGTGGTACCTTGTCCTAGCATGTCTGGGACCCAGGCTGGTGTTGCCCCCTCTGCAGCCCCTGCACCACCTGCAGTAATGGGCGGAACCACCTCAGGGGATCAGGCCTGGCCTCCCGCTGGGAGTGGTGGTGGAGGAGCAGCAGTCACCCAAGAGCAACCTCCAGTAATAGCGTGCAGGATCATTCATTGGACCTATAAACGTCACCTGCACCAGATTGAGGACACACACTGGCCAAATTGATGGGCCAGGCTGGCCCTGACAACCAGCTTCCAGCACAGCCACCTTTGGGGCAGTGAAGTAACAGTATTGATTGCCCATGGTTGGGGATGTCAGTCACGCTGTTGCTGTCATGATGCACATGCAACTCTGATTCTACAACATTCTCCCCATCCAAGGTGTTTACCCCTCATGTGTCACACACTGCCCCTGTCTGCTGTCTTGTCTGTATTGTCTATCTACTATCACATCTTCTCCTACCCAACTTACCACATGTAACTATGTCCCTTCCCCAACATTCCACTCTCTCCTTAAAAAATAGGCACCTGTCCCACAAAAAAAATCACCACATACATAGCTCTCCATTTTCCACATGTGTCCACTGGATACAACTAATTTGGCCCAAATGGCTTGACCCCTCTCTCTGGGGTTTGAAAGCCCAAATTCATTTACAAAACCTGTCAAAATGCACAGCTGTTGCTGTACAAGAAATAGATAGCTACTGTTCTTTCCTACACCTGCCCTACACATCCCTACCTGCCTTTCACATTGTTTTCCCCCTGCTTGCTCCCATTTTACCACTTTCCTATCATCCCCTTTTTTTTTTTTCATTTTTTTTAGTGCAGGTTTGTTCTAAATGGCGGGGTGTGGCACCTTGTGCCGCTTCACTTAGCTCAGGTTAAATGAGCTTTAATGAGTTTTAAAGAGCTTTACTGACTATACATGTCTATTACATTGTTACTTACATGTAAAAAAGAAACATCATTGCCAAGTGTCAAATCCAGCCCCTCTCACCTATAGCACACTGCATTAACCCACCACACTACACAGACCTTAAATCAAGCATCTGTTTCCAGCACAACATACTGCTTGCTATTTACAGTCATTATGCATGTAACTGAAATAAAAAGGATGTAAGTGAGGCCTGTGATGGCAGGGATATATGCCCTTTTATCAGCAACTTGTGGAAAAACACCTGCTAAACTATTAATGGCAAAGTACATGTACAACTGGGACCCTTCATGAAGACATATATTACACTGTGGTGGTGTGTCATTGGCTAATGATAGTGCAATATAGCTGTTTTGGCTGCAGTTAGCAATTCTGAGCCACACAGTGGTGCAAAAGCAATTACCTGCTAATGAGCAGCACCTTATAAAGGCAAACAGCTGGTTATGGGGAACAGGTCTGTTTGAGGCTTAACACACATAGAGTGCATTATCAAAAGATTACTGAAAGCAAAATTCAACAAAGGAGTACTGCACTCCACCAGGTATGTAATAGATTTCTCTATATTACAGGATACAGATGGGAGGATGGAGTTATGGGGGATAGAGATTATAGCAGTAAGCCTGCCTTAAATCTACGGTAATGACATGTCATTGATGCTCTGCTGTCCTACACCTATAGGCATGCCTCTCAACTGTCCCTGAGTTCAATCACATCTCAGCTCTGTCCCTGCCAATCCCACCTACAATGGTCAGCTGTTGTAGGAAAGCTAGTGGATTACACATAGTACATAATGACAATAAGGGAGCGTGTACACCCTTGTAACGTCAAACATTGTACTGTAATTCACCTCCTCTCATTCTGTCCATGTCTCTCATAATTAGTTCTAACATTGTAAAACTGTCCCTGAATGTCCCTGATGTACTCTGGCTAATTTCCTATATCTGTTGAGATGTGTCCCTGCTTGGTTGAGAGCTGGGCCTAACATACCTGTCAACCTCCTACAGCAAAAGCTCAGGACAAAGCCATAATTAATGGGGGGGGTGGCCCAAACTCAGTGATATGTTTATGTATTGCTCGTAAAAAGTAATAGCATGACTAGACTAAACTGATATTACTGTAGCATAACTGTTCTGATGAGTATGACATGTGATACTCAGATGTCTGTCTTTATTTTCTGACATCAGCCATCAATTTTTGGCCAACCATTCATCAGACATCCACAGGTTTGTATGAAAATGACCAAGACTATGAAGCAAACATCTTGACAGTCTGCAAACATCGGTATATTTGAGAGGTATGATGCCTACAGTGAACATATTCTACAGAGGGTTGCATTGCTTTTGGTCAATGTGGCACACTGGTGCTGTTGGACTGTCCCCATATAGTCATTGTAATAGCACACTACTATTAGTCTGACAGTGGCTGCATGACATATTAGTGGGAGTTTGCCCATAGGGGACACACCACGGTAGCCTGCAGTGATGGGTGTAGGAACATACAGCAGAATCAGTCATGGCACACAGGGACATACCCCAGTATTACTAGCATATTGGTGATAACCACACATGTAGTGTGTTGCTAAACTATTGAGTATGAAGTGTGAGGGAGCAGTGGATAGTGCAGTCCATTATGGGCTTGGGATCTGTACATAGTGGACATCCATGTATCTGGTCCTGCAATGTGTTCCCCTCTTGTTGTCTTTCAGGAACCATGTACTGCAGGAGACATGCACCCTTCACATCTGTGGAGAATGACATACTGGATTGACTGAGATATCACTATCAGATCTTGTTGTCCATGTAGGCACAATTGGGAAAAGTGGGCAGCATTGTAGGCAGACCTTGTGCAGCCTGTCAATCAGATTGGTCAGCAGGACAGGACCTATGAGCTGGTCCAGGCCACAGATATGGTGAATGCTGCATGACAAGGGCAGCTGCTGTTGCCAGGGATTGTGCTGCCACTGGTGGAGGGCCTGTGATGGAACAACCATTTTCAGCCATAGAGGAATTCCTGGTGAACCTAGGAAAAACCAACAGCACCCAGGCATCAATTATGCCATACATTGTGGAGGTGGGTGCCACAGTTCCCACAGAAGTGGAGCATCCAGGTAAGCTTACTGTGTTTACCAATGTAATACTGTATCAGCCATTGTAGCAGGCTGTACATACCAGTACATTGGGGGGGGGGGTATGCTCAGTTGTGCACACATACTCAGAATGTCAGCAATATAGCCATTATCACAGTAGCTGCTGTACATGTGGATATATGCACAAGTTACCTTGTAGTGCTGCAACAGTTGGTGGTGTTGACAATTTCTCTCCCTCACTTTTTCATAGGTACATCAGGTGTGGCCTAAGTCCATGGTCCTGCACTGTGTAAGTGTAATACTGTTGTTTTAAGGATCACATATACCCTAAGAAAGTTAAGGGCTGCCATTCTGACCTATGTACAACTGTTGTGCTTAGCCAGAGTAGGATATTTTTATGTTCCATTCTGGAACACTTAACTACAGAGTAAAGACTGGGTAATGACAGGTGTATAATTGTACAAACATTAACACATTTGCACTTATAGTTATGAGTGACTACGCAGCCTGCTATACATGAGGCAAGTTCTCCAACATGCCTATTCAAACACAACAGGGAGATGGTACAAACCTGATGCAGTGATACGACTACTTGCATATCATTCTCAATATAGGTGTACTGGGTTTTATGTTTCATTCTGTCATATTGCATACATTACAGGTGTATTGTACTGGCAACATTAACTGAATGTAGCTTAAGTGCAGGTTATAACAGGCCTGACTTGTCTGTGTTTGTTGTTGTGAGTTTGTCTGTTGTGCATGGGAGCAGATGTGAAGATATGGGACTTGTAATGCAGTTGTGGATGCTCATCTGTATAAGTCTGTGTGGATTCCCATGCATAATAGTGCAGGTAGTAATGTGCTGCTGTTGTTTTGCTTCTCACAGGTGATGGGGGGTTGGACTCTGTCCCCCTCAGAACCTGATGTCAGTATCTCATTGGATGTTGATGACGATGGTTGCCATAGTGAGGCACAGGTGGGGTTGTCAGTGGCTAAATTTGTCCCAGAGGTTGACATCACTCTTCTGCCCCCATTGTCACTGCACATAGTCAGTATGCCCACACATACCTAGTCCCCAGAGGCCACAGATATTGGACAGTGAGAAGGTGGCAACATTGAACAGGACAGTCTGACAACTATGGCATCAGTGAGTGTAGATGCAGGCCATAGCCAGAGAACTGGTGAGGTCCCAAACAGGCAAATTTACAGAGATGCTCATAGGAGGACTGTTGTCCATCCACCACCTGTTGCAGGTGTCACATCATGGGTCACTTGCCGCATGTTTCAGGCCATCATGGAGGCACAGGCACATTATGAATGCAACACCAGATGGATGCTTAGGGTTACGGATGCAGCACAGTCTGACATCTGTGACTGCCTCCACAGCATTGGGGGCACCTTGGATTGGTTCACTGAAGTAGTAGATAGATGGTGGGCTGAGTCAGTGTCTGTCTTTGACTGCACATTGCGGTTGAACATCTGTTTGGAGTTGGGCATTGGATACGTGGACGAAAGTCAGTAATGCCATCTGCTGGGAGTCCACATGGTGGTGCACAGTCACGGTCCCGTAGTGAAAGTACCTCCAGTGCTACAGTTGGAAGTGTGCTGCCCACACCATGATGTGGCAGGCCATGGGCACATGGTCCTAAGCAGTCCCATGGGGGAAACAGTCCCAGCATTTTGTAGTCACTGTCAGGTACTAGCACCGCATATTACATTGGGCAAGGTGGTGCCAGTGCGACTCCTGGCTTAGCCAGTTCACGTGTTCATGGTCAGACACAGTGAACTGTACACTCTACCATGTACGGTCCACAGCTGTTCAACATACACATGTGTAGGGCAACAATGGGCTTGACTGTGTACACACACACACACTCAAACATCACTGACACATGCAGGTCACCAACAGACACACACACAGCTCCTCTCCATGGCCCTACTAATCTGCACCCCTTCCTGACTCACACAAATGCAGTCACCTGTTTGGCACAGCCTAGGCCTCTGGCACCCCAAACCACACCCTATGCATGTGATGATACCTGTGCCATATCCCTGCCATCCATAACATTGATGCAGGGAAATGCAAATACGTGTCTGCTACACAGGGTGACTATATTACTTTACATGTACTTGTGTAGTGCAGTATTGTTTTGCCATGGCACATGTTGTGGACCACTACAGGTATTGTATGCTGGCCTGTGTCATGATTATCTAAGCCATACAGAGACTATTGCTTATTTATAGTTTGATTAGCCTTGCTATTTTCCATTCCTCTTTTTTCTTTCGGCCAAGAAAGGAAATAGTTAAGATGGAAAATGAGTTGCTTAATTCTCCTGTTTTTTCTGACTGTGTTACACAATTGAGTCAATGCATGAGCGGCTATCCACCTATGATATTAAGCTTCAGCGTCAGAAGCAACATAAGTTAAACAGGGACATTGCAGATTTCTGTTTTGGTCATATTTTTTCCTGGCCAAATGAAAAAAGAGGAATGGAAAATAGCAAGGGTGCTAGTGATTGTGCTAATCAAACTGTGTCATGATTACACATCAAACTTTGCATATCTTTGTTGCATAATGTTAGACTGACGGTAGTGTTGCACAATGACAGGTGTGTCCAAGACTTGTGTATGTGTCTGTTCCAGGATTGTGAGGGGTTAAACAATGGACACATGATAGCAATACAGCAGCACAGGATGGCATGGTGACACAATAGAAATACAATGTCAGCAAGGTAAGGCGGTATATGTGCATATCTCCCTAGGAGCATATGTGTATAATAGTGCATCAGGGACAATGCTACCCTTGAAACATGTGATGTGGGTTTTCTAAATGTACAAATCTAGAAGGTGGTGGACATCAGTTATGCTTATGTGGCTAAGGGCAATTTAGAGGCCAGCAGCTAGTCACATGCCCATAAAATGCATAACCATTGCATGGAGATAGACCATATGGGCATGTCTGGAGTGGTATAAGGAGATATATTTATACATACACAGAGCTAGCTGATGTGAGATTAAAACCCCTACCTATCTACTATTACACACTACAGCTTGCAATACTTATCACATGTGCCATGGAGTTTACCTTGTATTAAACTGTCAGCCAGCATGCTTCAGGTGGATGACATCAGCAAGCCTTGTAAAGGAGGCCAATGTAGAGGCTAGCAGCTAGTCACAGGATCATAAAATTCATAACCTTATAATACATAATCATTGCACAGAGATAGGCCAGATGGGAATGTCTGTTGTGCTGTAAGGTGATATATTTACAGACACGCATACAAGTCAGATGATATAAGATTAGAACCCCTACCTATCTACTATTACACACTGCAGCTCACAGTATTTAATTCACATTCCATAGGTTATGTCTCTTGTATATGTGGATGAAGACACAGTACTTGTGGTGCATGCAAGGTGGTCTTGTGTTAGACAGCATGCCTCCAGAGTGATACTGCTTGGTACTGTCATCGTTTCTAGTGTCCTAGGAGTGGGATACCTGGCAATATCACTGCTATGCATGTACAGTTATCAGCATGGCCATATGCAGTTGTCTGCAGTTTGATAGGTGGACATGTGGCCAGGGACAATATGGCCTGTCCAAGGCAGGCGTTGCAACCATTGTACATTACACCACCTGCTCACCTGTGTCTGTCTACAAGGTGACATTCCACAGACACAAGAGTCTGTGCGTGAGTGGATTATGTACTGTCGTGGCCTTGGTCTGGTTCCATCGGACAACTGTTGTGGTGTGTAAGTGCAGATAACCCCAGCACTCTGAGGTTATGTGGGGACAATTGTACATCCCCACACATATCTATATAACTATGTATAACAGAGATGTCTCCTTAACTGTTGCTGTGTGTGTGTATGTTATGTAAATGTGTTATGCAGATAAATGTGGAGAGTCTCTGTATCATTGTACTTTATATATCTATATGTATATCTTATATATATATATATATATATATATATATATATATATATATATATATATATATATATATATATATATATATATGTACCTCATACTGATGGATAAGCTAGTCATGCATGAGGGGGACAGTGAGAGACAGATATGTATATATATATATATATATATATATAGAGAGAGAGAGAGAGAGAGAGAGAGAGAGCTGTATGCATGTATGTACAGACAAATTTCCACATAACAGGTGTTTGGGAGGAACAGGCAACAGACGTAGTCTCAAGTTAGCTAAGTGTAGGAGCATGTCCAACGTGAATCTCAGTACTTACAAGGTGACTTCAGGCCAGAGCTACCTGTACTCCTGTCCGGGATTTTGTGTGCTGCAGACCATTGGCTGTTGCATCTGTTACCAGAGTACAGCATTTCCCTGATATTGTCCAAAGCATTCCCCAGCTGTTTGCTGAACTTAATATGTGACTCATACCACTCAACTATACTTAGCTATACAGACGGTCCAGAATTTTGCCTCATATTTTGGTCCCTTTTACATAACATTGTGGTTTTCTGGAAAATTAGTGTCAAATCATTGAAGACTGAGTTTAAGAAGTAATGACAGACATTTGAGTTTCAGACTCCATATTCATCAGGAGAGTCATGGTAATGCAAGACCTGCTATTCTATCAACTTTCTACATTTGTAAGAGCAATATTTAAAAGTCTCCCTATTTGTGTGCCTTTGTCCCATTTTTCTTCATGGCTTTGGCCAGATTTCTTGCTCTAAGAGGTTGAGAGGTATGATGTGACTGGGGTACATGATGTAACACCACACACGTGGTGACAGTCTGCATACCTCTCCCTATACATGTTTTTACAGAATGTACAATAATTTGCCACGTATGTCTGCTCTGTTCCTCATAAATTTGTGGTTTTCCAGTAATATACTGTAAATTGCAGTCAGTGAATTGTTGGAACTACTGACACATTTAAGTGATGGTCTTTACATCCTGCAGCTAATCTGACCTGTTGCAACCTGCTGTTATACTAGTTACCTTCTAGGTTACTCAGAGCATGTACAATGTCTGTCTGTAGGTTTGGCCCTTTGTTCCCTCATTCACTCTCGCTTTGTCCAGCTTTCTTGCAGTAACAGATAGAGGGGTTATGACAGTCTGTGGGAATACCACAACACGACTACCTCAAATGCAAAGGATGTGGCTATTGACAAATTTGAACCATCAACACCATCACCCATGCTAATGTCTCTAATCTACTGAGTCACACAGGCTGCCAGACAGGGATGCATCATATATCACACAATCAACAGCATAAAGACATACATTGTCATCCCTGTGTTACATGAGACATAGAACATGTGGCCAGATTCTACGTCAGAGCCCTGGAATTGGGTGGTCTGCTGATATCATTGCAGATATAGTGCTACAGCAGCTGTATAGGCAAACTAATGAGATGGGGTTGGGGTACAACCACCCCATGCTCTAATGGCATACATAGTTGTGCAACTGTTGTGACACCCCACTGTTAGCCACCTCCCTTGAATATTGCAGTGGACTTTTCAGCCATGTGCCTAGTGCATATTATGGAGCACATACTATTGGACAGAATACCTGTTGTCCCAAGTGGCTGTTAGATCTTCCCAAGTAGCCCAGTATTCTACTATAGTCCCCTGTATACATGCGGCAGGTCTATACATATGCTACCATATTCTAGTACTCCTTACAAGTGGTGAATAGGTGTATGACTTACCTTATGACTGCAACAGTTGTCAGACCTGTAGTTCAGGTCTGAATCTGTCTGATGCATGCAGTACACAGCCAATACATGGTTAGGCACAGGTTGTGTGGGCTAGCTGGCATAATTTTTACTAATATGTAGGTGAGTCAGAGTAAGGTTTTAGTCCCTAGGCCCCTAGGTTGTCAGGGCATACTGGGCAAACCTATGTCTGCCAACAGGGACATCCTTAGGGGGTTCCTCCACCAAGTCCCCCTGTAGGTGTGTCTGTGGTGACCTAGGCACTGGTGGGGAGCTGTGTATTCCTTCCCTTTGCTGATTCTGCTGCAACTGTTTTCGCAGGATCATATTATGTAGCATGGCACATACTGTGAACATGTGTACACATGTGGCTGGATAGTACTGCAGGACTCCACCAGATATATCGAGGCACCAGAACCATGACTTCAGCAGCACAAACACATGATCTATGATGTTCCTAGTTTGTGTGTGTGTGTCTCATTATGGCATTCTTCAGTGGGTGTGTGTGCATTTCTGATGGGTGTCATCATCCACAATTCCAGTGTGCAGCCAGCATCCCCCAGTAAATGGACATGTGGGATGTCCCCCCTAGCAAACATCTGGTACAGCTGTAATGCATGTCTGATATGGAAGTAGTGATAACTGCCAGGGCTGCCAGCACACACATTCATGATTATGCCCTGGGCATTGTTCATGACATGGCAGTTGATGGAGTGGTACCCCTTTTGGTTGGCATAGATTATACACTCCTCACCGAGGGGTGCCTTGATGTGTACATGAGTGCAATCTATGGCACCCAGTACATCAAGTTAGTGTGCTACACAGTAGACCTGTTGCATACTGCTGGCCCTTGCCTCAGGGGTGAGGGAAAAATGTGCTCACCGGCATGTGGTAGCATCCATCCAGGAACTGGTGGAGTACCCTGGATGCTGATACCTGTGAAACCCCCATCATGTCCCCAGTTGGTCTTTGGAATGTACCCATAGCTAGTATCCTAAGAGTTACATATACCATTGCTTCCACTGGGATGAGTTGGCTCTGGGTCTAAGTTGAGGTTGGCAGAGCTCAGTGAGTTCTTCTAGTATGTCCCAGTCCACCCTGTGGCAATCTATGATCTCCAGCTCATGTAGCCCCTGGAAATTTACCCTGGGCCTGAACACTCTTCTTCTCAGTCTAGGCCTATAGTCAGCAGCAGCAGCAGCAGCATTGACCTCACCATCTAACACATACAGATGTAGCAGAGTAGCAGCAGCCCCTAGCATTTCTTCAGTTAAAAGTCCCAAGTCTCTACTCCATTGGTGCAGAGTATAGGGGTGAAATCAGATTGTAGGGTGTATGCAACCTTTATAGTACTCTGCTGTAGGTGCAGCCTGTGTGATTGGCTACTTCTAATGCATTCCACCTGCCAAGTACAGTACATCATTACAGACTGTTAGTGGTCCTAGTTTAATTGAAACAGAAGTCCTCAGTAATTAATATACAGTTGACTTTCTCAGCCAAGTTTTTATTTATTTATTTTTTTGAACAGCCTTCCTCACTCAGCACTGCAGCTCGTCACACAAACACGTGCCGGGAAGGTAAACAATGCTCAGCAGTCACTGCATGCACCCCATGAGAGGTCACGCTAAGCATGGCAGCATGCCATGCAAACAGACTGAAACACATGCCCTGAAGGAAAACAAAGCTTAGCAGCCAGTGTACAGCCCCCTGCTGAGCACAGTGGCATGCCTCACAAACAGGTGCAGCTGAGCTCCAATGAGATTACAAGTCCTCAGACACACCCCCTTCTTGATGTCAGCTACCTCTTCTCTGGACACCACCATGGTCTGTGCCTACATGAATGGGATCTCCAGACATGGATACTCATTTGTGCTTTTCAGTAACCTCACCTCATTTGAATAGGGATCCGTGCAGACACCTGGAAACTACACGATTACAGGCCCTGCCTCATTGGCAACAGCACCATTCCACAATTGTAGATACTCTATGCAGGGTCCAATAATACATTACTGTCACAGACTACTAAATTTGGTTTTTACAATCTTTTTTTATTTTTTTTTTTCATAACAGCATGTTTGCGCACTGTGGCGCACCTCACAAACATACACAGATCAAAATTATTTCAAAGTATTTTCCATGTGGTTTTGAACACATGGTGGATAATTTTGCACATATCTGGGTCTGCTATCCTATTTTTGTCCAGCAAACCACACTTTTGCGGCCTCTGTTGCCTATTTAAATTCCAGTACATGAAATTTTTCCATGTACACTACAGACACCAACACAGGGTCTGCAGGACTGCCTATCCACTTATTGGATCACTCTACCTCCCTCATTTGCATGCAATTCACCTGTTTATGAGGTGATTTGCATGGCACGGATGCTTCCGTGTTGGCGCGTGAGTGCACACCACCCAGCTCTGTGTACTGGATCGCAAACCTGCTTACTTTCATGTAAGCAGTATGCCATGATGCCTACATGGAAAAAAAGTCCATGTAGGCTTTATTATACTCCCCCATATGCATATTACTTCATAATTGTTGCTTGCACTCCTGGATTTTGTATGTACCTATTTATGTGTATATTTTAGTTCATAATTATTGTGTACAGTCATGTATTATTTAACTATTATTCTTCATTATGATGTCAGCATATATTAATGATATTTCTTCATGATAGTTTTACAATAAAACTTTCAAAGAAGTGATGTAGGCTGTGCATGCTTTTAGTATAAGAGGAATACAGGCAAATAGACATCATCAGCCACTCACTAACTTATGTACTGTTTGTTTCTTGTGGTCATCCCATTGGCATTAAGGATACCATTCAGCAGTGAGCAGTCCAGATTATATCATTCTTGGATCTTCTCTGCAAGCATACTGATGTTACCTGCTCAGGCCTCTAGCTGAGTCACTGACTCTGGTGTAGTTGTGAATGAGTACTCTTAGTGATGGGCATGTTTATGTTGGTATTTACTTATTACTTTTAAGTGTCACATACCAATGCATGTCTAACACTGTGCTTGTTTATATGTGTTTATATGTATGTGTGTATGTGTTTATCATTTTCTGCTGGTGCTTAGAACATTTTGACAGTGACTTGTCTGTAGATTCCTAGGTACTTATGAAGCTATTGATCTGTGAGGATTCTAAGAAGCCTAGCTTTTCATCCCCATGGTAGTTTTCAACTGTTAGATTTTGAATACAAGTAGCCCAGATCTAGTCTGAACAAGGATACTTTGGCACATTTAAATGTTTCTCCTATCCATGTGGGACAGGGGTACTTAAATGGAGATGAATTTGCAGTTACCCATCCATTCATCCAAATTACATTAAAATAGATTAAGAGAAGTTCTTAATGTGGAGTGGAAGACAGATACATGGAAGTGGTTCTCCATATGATACAAACCTATTCCTCCAATATGTTCCATTTAGTTTGCAAAAGAGATTGAGATGCCTTCTGTGGGTGTTTATGATATTATTGGGCTAGTGAATGTGCAATAGCTATGATAGAATGGTGTCTGCTGAAGCTCTATATACAAGGCAAAGGTCACCTCTTAGTAGCCTGCATGATACTGAGAAGAAGGACAACACTTTGAGATAGTCTGCATAGCTTTTAGGATGTAGTCCCTTGAGCTTTTTAATCAGAAAATGTCATGGTCATTCAAAATGTGACAAGTGTGTGGACATATGTTTGTTGGACAGGTACATACCAAAAGGGGCATTATACTCGATGATCAGCTTAATGAGTGCCAAGTAGAGTAGAGCAATGACATCCTTGGGTCTGGACGCAGTACCTTCAGATATAAGTTGTGCAGTTAAAAAGGACTTCCTTACAATAGTGGATACATGATAATTAAAGGACAATTCATTGTCCACATAGGGTCCTAGAAATCTAACTGCAGGCTCAACTTTCAGGGTGTTTTAGTTACATCAGAGTCATAATTGCCAAAGGATATGATTATACCCATTCTTGGCACTTAGTTTTAATCCATGGTTTTGACACCAGCTATTTGTCTGAGACAGGCCCTCTTGGAGTACCTTTGTGTGTCCTCTGGGCCTGTACTTCAGTGGTCTAATACTTATTATCTCTGTCTTTCACAGTCTGCTGTTGCATGATGAGTGTTTTTGTCCATTTATTTATAGTGCATATAAAAGAAATTAAATGGACTGTGCTAATCCTAGTTAAAGGCTGTATTGCCCTCTCTAGTATACATTTGCTTTCAGTGCTGCTGTCTGTGAAGTAGTTTTCTGGTTACATTAGTCGTTATACTCATTGTTAGGCAAGGATGGTCAGAGTGATCCTTTCTTGTAGTGCTATAGACAGTGTCTTATTTGAGTGCTGCAGTTCTAGGAAACAGTCTGAACCACTTTAATCTTTCTGTTTCCCCTCTGTACTGCTGATATGTTTATTCAACCTTTTAGTTTTCCTCCTTATGCCATGACTGCTGAACATGCTATATATTAGAAACCAGACAATTACATTTTCTTGTCTTCAGTGGATTGTACCGAAATATATTACAAAATGTGTTGAAGCAAAGCAGGCATAGTGAGAGAACACTAGACACCTTTTATTGATGCTCTGAGCTCTTTCTCTGTATCACTGCAGAGTGCCTCAGTCACTTCCCAATGTCACTTCACTGCTGACAGGAGACCAGTTTTGATTGGTATTAAATATTACCAGTGAATATTGATGCTCAAACACAGCAACCTGACCTTACAGACTTCCCCTTGTGATTATATTCTGCTGTGTTTACTTCGCCCTACAGTGTGCGACTTTATTTCTTCAAGTGCATAAAGGCTCTTTTTAATGCCAACTGACCCATAGCTGCACTGCCATCATGGTAATAATATATACACTTAAAGTACAGTATGCTAAAGTTTGTAGTTACTAATATGACATGTGCCTGTGATGTCATATACCATTGTTGGAATTGTGACACAACCTGTTGATGTGCCAACTAGTAACATTATAGGTTTTAAGGGTGAAGTAGATATTCATGGCATTTTCTGTGGCAATAAATATCAGATGGCAGGAAATGATACATAAATCCATTATATTCATGTAGTGTCTTAGAGCATCATTTGCGCATGCATATAGTCACATTGGTGAGATTACGATCAGTCTCCGCTAGGTTAACCAGTTCAAACAGTGAAGCAGGACTCGAACAAGGATGGCAGCAGGTTTAATAACACTCAAACAGCAAACAGAACAAATGTAAGTGCTTTCATCTGCGATGCAGACGTCATCAGACCATCGCAGATGAAAGCGCTTACATTTGTTCTGTTTGCTGTTTGAGTGTTATTAAACCTGCTGCCTTATCCTTGTTCGAGTCCTGCTTCACTGTTTGAACTGGTTAACCTAGCGGAGACTGATCGTGGTCTCATTTTTTGATTCAGTTGTTGCTATTCTCCTTTTGGTTTATGTACATTGGTGAGATTGGCTATAGCTATAGTTTCCATTCATGCTTTTCTCTTTTTCATTTTAACGCTTCTTTTCTCAGTGACACATTACTTTGGAAGTGGAGAAGTTTTGTTTTAGGTGTACGAAGTCTGGTAAATAATTACTAACATACGCAGTACATTGATGGATGTCACGTGCCACTTGTGACCTAACATCCACTGAAATATAGTTCTAAATCACTAAATATTTAAGTTGGAAAATAATGACAGAGATTTGAGTTTCAGACTTCATACTATTCAGAAAATTCATGCTAATGCAAAACCTGTTATTCTATCAATTTTCTAGGTTTGTTTGTCCCACTTTTATTTAAGTTCTCTCAGTCATGTATAGAACACTTATTGTTTTGTTCAGTAATGAAATGACCTTGTCAAGCATGCTCTGTGTTTGCATGCTCCTAAAACTGGACATAGGATCTGTATCCAGAATAGTAGATTAAACACTACATCCCACATGTTATGTAGGGGTCAGACAAGAAAGTCTCAGCCAGGCAGAATACAATGCTAAGTCTGGACACAGAAGAACTTTTCAGAAATGTTGTTATTTTTTTTCTCCACAGGATGCTAAATTGATTACCGATGATTAAACTGAAAAATATGCACCTCTCCTGAAGCATAAAAAGTGGAGATGAATCCAGGTTTGGCAAGTTAATCTTTTTTTTTTATTTGAGCAGAGTAATACAAACAAAATTCAGTGTTAATTGCATGACTTCTAATTACCTCTACTCACTGTGAATCATCAAATGACTTTATAGCCTTGTTTACAAGAGCAGCCTATGTTACACCCTATTAACTGCATATGTTGTTCTTTGTCCTATGTCATTAAGCTCTGCAATCCTGGTTCTCATTTGAAAAATGACACACAACAGCAAGTATAATTAACTATTTTTCATCAAACTCATAAATACTGAACAATGATGTATTTATAAAGCAGAATGGTGTTTAACCAGTAGGTCTTAACATAATTAAAATATTACTATACCCCTAGACAGATGTGACCTAATGAGGCAATGTGCAATACTCACACTTCCAGTATTTGTGACATGAGTAGAAAAACAAAAAAGAAAACATGGGTCCCTGATTTCCAGCATTTCCTGTAATATATAGCAACTGCATGAGTAGTTAATAGCTCATATACAAATGCATCAACATGTACTAGTGTACAGTGTGCACTCAGCATGCCATCAGAAATGTTAATACAGCAAAATTCTGGAACTGGGAGACCTATCCTTGTGTGACCATAGTGCAAATTCAAACCTACATATTTCAAGTTGCATGCCATTTGGGTTTCCTTATATTATTTCTTTATTTGCTTGTTAACAAAGTAAGGTGGGCTGGTCCAAAGACCCTTCCCAGCCATAATTTAGACTAAAGGTGCATACAAAGGTTAAATACAGGCAAACAGCAATACAATAACTCTTAGGAGAACAAGCATGCATTACAAACAACAAAATAAGTTATAGTACTCATTTAGAACAAGATGCAGTCATAATAGTCAACTTTCTTCTATTTCAACAAATCGAATTAAATAATTACCCCAAATCCATGAAGAACTGACATTTACAGTGGAATGTACAATGGCAGGTTACTAGCCTGAAGTCCCATAAGAAGGATGGTTTCCTTGGAAGAGAGCTGTACAGCTCATTTACACATATCTTGGCCATGGTTTTCATTCCCTTAAGAATCAGAGAGAGAGAGAAAGAAATGTGTGTAGATCACTAACATGATTAGGAAAGACTAAAACCAAGAACCAGACCATGAAAACCAACCAGAAGGAATGGAAGAAAATTGTAGTCTAACAGCAGTTTATTCAAGTTGAATGTTACAAACACAAACAGAACACAAGTTAACCTAGGTTTCATCCTTAGGACTTCATCAGAACAAAATACAAGTAAAAGCTGGAGTTTAAATATCATACTCATTCACTTGATACTTCAATTAATCAATCAATGGATAGACCATATAAAGAAATATTACTATAAATTCAAAATGAATAATTTCTGTTAAAAGTAACAACCATTATATATGTATTAAATATAGGAATAAAAAATAGAAATAAAAACTCTTGTGATATAAATTACCACAACATTATATACTGAATACATAAAAAACCATGAATGAATAAATATATATATATATATACGCATATAAATATATATATATATATATATATATATATATATATATATATATATATATATATATATTCACATGAAAACCATAAAAATACATGTTAATCATTACTTTAAGTTGCTTTTGTTGTGTCTTTCGGCTTATCCCAGTTAAGGGTCGCCACAGTGGAACTCCGGTCCGCTAATGATTGGCAGTAGATTTTTACGTGCCGTGTTGCCGGCCCTGATGCACAACCTTCAACGAAAGTACACTTTAAAAACCTTTATAAAATTCATTAATTTCTTCCTAAAATATATTGCAGTAAGAACAAAGGAAATTATTAAAGCCTAGTAAATTTAACCCCCCAATGAACAATATGATAGCAATATTCAAGAAAACATGTAAACTAGATATAAAAATATTTTAAAGAACATAAAAAATGTGATTACAAGAACATGTCTTATGATGAACACCAATTGTTAAATGAGTTGGTTAATTCTGAACATATACGTGTAATGAAACCTGATTAAGGTAATGGGTTGGTGATTGTAGACGAAAATGAATATATTGATATGATGATGGCTATGTTGATGGAAGAGAGTTATATTGAAAGTAGTATTAATGAAATTAACATTGCACATCAAAAATTGGACCTCATGTTAGATGACATGTTATTTCAAGGTCAGTTAAATGAAACAGAATATGAATTTATGTGAAATTCCAGCCCCATGGTTAGTAGTAATTTTGAGATATCCAAATTGCATAAGGGGCTAAACAATGTCAAGTTTAGGCCCATTGTAGATGGTAAAAGAAGTAAAACATGTTTTATCAGTCAATATTTGGATTTTTACATGAAACAGGGTTTAACTACTTTTTCTTACATTACAAAGGATTCATGGAATTTTTTGGATAGGGTAAAATCTTTAAACATCAATAGCCACACTATTCTTCTTACCATCAACGTTTACAATTTATTTAATGTTATCCCCCATGATACAAGATTAACATGGTTGGAGTATCAATTGATTGAAACAGGAAGATATGACCAGGATCAAATTAATGTTTACCTCACACTAATGGAAGCAGTATTGAAAAACAATTTCTTGTTCTTTGAGGGACATTTTTTCAAACAAGTAACGTCAGTGGCTATGGGGGCTACTTGTGCCCCCATTTATGCTAACTACATTATGTCCTATTGGGAGCAGAGATATGTTTTTACTAGTGCTTATAGTCACTGTATAAAATTGTATACCCGGTATTTGGATGACATATTTATTGCTTGGGAAGGTGGAAGAGATGAACTGGAAGCCTTTATAAGGTATATTAACAACACGGTAGACTTTCTTAAATTTACATATGAATTCAGTTCTGACACAATAACATATCTAGATGTTAGATTGACTGTGGATAGAATTAACAAATGTTTGTGATCTAATATTCATAGAAAAAACACTTTTTTCCAACTCCTATCTCCAATATGATAGTTGACATCCTCAACATCAAAAAAGAGCAATTGTGAAAGGGCAAATGGTGAGGGCGGCCCATATGGTTAGTGACCATCAGGAATTTCTGGATGAAATTAATTACATGGTCAGCATGTTTAGAAGTAGAGGCTACCCAGAGGACTTGTGCATGAACGTCATGCACAAAATCTAACATAAAAGAGAGATTGGAGTTTATAAACCTATACTAATGAAGGATAAAGATAAGAAGTTCATGGATGAGAATATTGATATTCAAACTTGTGACACTGGTAGGAGTAAGGTGTTATCAAATTCACTATTATATATCACCACCTTTAATGATGATGTGGATTGGCTTGTATGGATGGTCAAGAAAAATTGGGGCATCCTAAAACTGGATAGAGATGTATGATTGAAAGTGGGGGGTGTCCCACAATGTGTGTTTAGAAAAGATCAATCTTTGAAAAAAAAATCTTGGAAAAAGGACCTCTTGCTAAGTCAATTGTAAGTGGTAAAAAGTTAGGAATTTCAAATGTGGGAGGTGTTCTATTTGTCAATATATATTACATACAGTCACTTACATTAAGATTAATAATTATTATATACCCATCACAGTACACTTTGATTGTTACGCTCAAAATATAGCATATGTGGCTAAGGCTCCCGAGAGCACCCCAGCACTACCAGGTTATACCTCATACCATGCTTTTCCAAAAAACGACCAACCCACTAAAAAAGGAGGGGAGTATCAATTCTTCACCCACTACCCACACACCCCATACCATGCTGACAACATCACGACCCAGAGACTATCCATGCAAGTGCAACAAAGGGTAAAAAAACTCAGTTTTTGCCTACAGCACACCCACTAACCCAGAACCCCACAACCCCCCCACTGGAACTCGGGAGAAAAGAAAAGAAGAAGGTCTCAAACACCTCTCCAATCAACATTATATTGGGCTACTCTAACTACCCAAAGCATCACTGGGGCAGCCCCACAGTCAAAGGTTCTTCCTAGAATTTATAAACTCAAATATCCCAAAACTTATGGGGGAAAACACCACCACTCCAACAAGATCACCAACATGGGGACACTATGGACTCTATGCTCCAGACCAGACACTAGTCCCTCACTGGTAAGATAAGATCATACTAACTAATCTCACTGGATACCACATCCACACACAACACTGCAAAAACCACACACCTTCTCTAAAACAAATTTCAACACTCCTCAAACAAAACAAACAAATTTCCTGATCGGTGAAAAGGAAAAAAAATACTCCTGTGGAAAAGGAGAATCCTTTATAAGCGCACCAAGCATGCATCATCAGAATTCTCATGGCAAATGATCATCCTGAACCTATGAACCTAAGTGTCAGAAGTGCCCAGTACTTTATGTGGGAAAAACATCTAGGTATTTTAGAGAAAGAATTAGAGAGCATACACTTGACATTAGGCATTTTAAGTCTACTAATGCCTTAGCTAGGCATATTACTGCCAACAATGAACACAGTTTTAAATTTTGTGTGATTCAACAGATTAATATTGATGTTCAAGGTAGGACACTAGATGTCCACTTGGACATATGTGAATTAAAATGGCAATTAAGATTGGATGCCCAACATTATCCTGGTATAAATGACTATGTAAGCATTGCTCCCTTATTAAAGTTGAAACATATTTTAGGAAGACATTAATGAATTTTATAAAGGTTTTTAAAGTGATGATTAACATGTATTTTTATGGTTTGCATGTGGATATATATATATTTATATATTTATAAAAAATATTCATTTTGAATTTATAGTAATATTTGTTTAAATATTCTATCCATTAATTGATTAATTGAAGTATCAAGTGAATGAGTATGATATTTAAACTCCAGCTGTTACTTGTATTTTTGTTCTGATGAAGTCCTAAGGATGAAAGCTAGGTTAACTCGTGTTCTGTTTGTGTTTGTGATATTCAACTTGAATAAACTGCTGTTAGACTACAATTTTCTTCCATTCCTTCTGGATGATTAGGAAAAAGCCTAGTACTAAAACTTCTGCAGGCTATGTTACAATAGAGTTAAGTTCTGTGAGTTCTTTCATAATTTATGAATAAGAATTGTTGATAAAGATACATCAAGAAAATAATGTCTTCTATTTTTTTCTATTAGAAAGAATGTAAATATGCAGCTTAAGCTGCAAAAGCCGTACTTAGAAATAGTAAGTATGTCCAGAAAAATATAGTAAGAGAGTTCCAGAAATACTGGAAAGTTTAAAGGCAAAGGTTTAATCATATACATAAACCATCCAAAGAATGCAAGCATGAGCAGCTAGATTTCTTTCTCCAAACTCCCTTGGCATTCACTCTAAAATTTAAGCATCTTTTCTTTTTTTATTTTTAATTCTACTTACCCATTTCCCATCCACTAAGATATACTCAATACAGAGAATTTACTGGTGGTAAGATAGTGCCTATTATTAGAAATATTTTAGTTATTCTTTTCTGTTCATTTTACCATACATAGGGATGACAACTTTCAAGGACTCAAGATGGCCAGATCTGCACAAATTAGAATGGAACATCTATGCAACATAAAAGCAAGTACTGACACAATTATTTCTGCGATGCAGATTATTTTGTAAGGTGTTCAAATTATTAAATCTACTACAGTGAAGCATGAACAGAAATGATCCTCCATTGAAGAAAACTTAAAAGAGCAGCAACTGGTGGCAATTGTGAAGACGTGAAGGCTGCCAGCCTAGCTAGATATAATTTTGTAGATAATTCTGTCATTTGTGAATATAAATATAAGCCACAGACTTGTTCTCTTAAATGTGAAAAGACTGTATTGGATGTTGAACTGCAAATATGTAACAACAGTGCACTCTGCTGTAAGAAAGCTGATAAGTCAAGCATTTTATATCTGTTTTGATCTCAGGGCTCAGAGCTGTGGTGGCTGAACCAGCAGATTATTTCTATTATTTTGAGGCTAGTGTTAATTGCTAGATTTTACATATATATAATGTCTTTAATTGATGTAGTTTTCTGACCAGGTGCAAGCTTACTAAGAAATGTAAATGTAGAGTTTCTGTTAGCCTAGGAAACCATAGAATTGTTAAGAATGATGTTATCTAAAATGAGTCAGCAGGATGTATTATCAATTTAAAGAACTTTATCAGAGACAGTGGGAGAGCATTTTGCATTTGTCTTCAGACCTGACCACTCACCAGCACTTGCTTTGCTCTGTCTGTATGTAAGTAAGATCTTACACTTTAGTGCATCTCCTAGAAAAAAATAGAAAATAGTAAGTTTAGTCTAGCTGTTTTCTATATTTATGTCAGAGCTATTCTACAGTATTATTTTAAGCATTTTCCTGTGATCTCTGAACTCTTGAATAGCACTGTGTTGAATTGCACAGAATTGTCTTGTGTTTTAATTATTTATTAAATATTTTTAATCCTTTCAACTTTGGCTGTTTTGTGTATAGGTAGTTTAAGCTCTAGAGTACATTGCATGCATATAGTGATACTGTACAAAGCCACTACAAATAACCCTTGCTGCTCAGTCACACTTACCATTTGGATAATAATATTGCACAGTAATAATCGGAAACCCTTTGATAAGGGCTTTTTTAGCAGCTGATAAGTAAGGGTCCTGGTGGTAGTGATTATTACCTTATAGCTTGACAGAAGGGGCACAGCTAGTGAACCTGTGCCAGCCTTCCCCTGGAGTGTCTGTGTGGTTGTATATAACTCATATCTCAAAGTGTGCATGTATGTGTCAGCTTTTTGGGGCGGGACATGAAGCACTGGTTGGACAGAGAGAGTGCTAGGAGGACTTGGCTTGGGACCCTGGCTAAGGACCCCTCTCTATAACTGTGCCAGTGGGGAGTCTTATTGGGGATCTGGAGAGAAAGGGAGAAACCAGCCCCAGACTGACTGTGATCTCTGTGTGCTCTTAAGAGAAATTGTACTTTACTGTGTGTGTATTTCTTATCCTTCCCAATGTGGATGCCCTTCACTGGTGTTAGTGGTGAGGATTGTGGCTCCTTGATTACTGGGCCAGCGCACGGGCATCACAGCAATGACCATTAAAAATATAGCAGTTGCAACCTCTGCTGATATCCAAGAAATCTGACTCCTAACAATTAAATTAGAAAATAAAATAAACTATACTGAAAGTAGGGTAAAACATAACAATTTACATCTGATTGGTCTGATTGATCTGTTGGAAGGAAGAGGAAGGTAGGAACCTCTCTGATTTATAACCATGGCACTTAAAAATCTCAATAATAATACTTTGCTGGTCCTTGAATAGCTTATAGAATCATAATGAAGTTGAGAATCCCTAATGTACAATGACAATTCATTATTTACAACTTCAAGTATAATGACTGGCAGGTAAAATCTTTGTTCAAAACAAAGAGCTGAAAGGTATTTTGATGACTAATAATAATAAGGCTGGAGTAGTTGAGATTCTCCATGGTGTTTTGGACTCAAACTCAAACATGGAGAAGCTAAGACAACCCTTGAAATTTTATCACAATATCGGCTGGGAAAATCGAGTTGTTTCAGGTGAACCCAGTTAGAAGGATGTGTTATCATGGACTGTAACGTGAGAGAGACAAAGCTCCTGTAACATATCAAGCAAATCCCTTTGAGCCTTATTTGATATGTCTCAGCATTTGGACAAAGAATCTAGAAAGGCAGGAGCCCTCACTATTTGCAACTGCTCTGATGCTCTAGCAGAAGGTAAACAATATGGACTCAATGGTTTTTCCAAGCCAGATTCAAATACTGTTAAGATTTCTTAAACAGAACAAAATTATTCCATCGCCTCTTCATCTGGATCTGTTATAACTTCACTTCTCACATGATTTAAGAACCACATTTTTATTTTAAGGACTTTCAGATAAGTGTTGGGCTCACTTTTATGGAAAGTTGTTTATGTTATAAACAATTGTTTCTGCTGTTTTCTAAATGGATCTCTGAAGGTTTTTTTTTTTGTTTGCTTAAGACTTCACTCTATATAGACTAAATATTTTGGCAGGTTCTTATGGTTTATTATCTCTGCCAGATAGTTAATAGGTCTTGTTTCTTACATCTTTGCTTGAAGGGTTGAGTGGGCAATCAGTTGATAATTTGTGTATAGCTGTGAAGCAGATCTATGCAATTAATTTTTCTAAACTGTCAGTACTTTTTTCCTCGTAATGTTTTTTTTTGCTTGACTCTTAACTGCATATGAACTGTATATAGGGGTCTATGTCATATGATCAAACTTTCAGAAACTCAAAATATATCAAATAGACCATAATATCTAGTTTTTGAATATGCAAGCATAAAAAAAGCACAAAAACCTACCTAACCCCTGCACACTCCATGTGGAGGGCTGCATCCCACCACACTCCGTGCAAATTATATATACCAACTCCAAGATTGCACTACAGCGAGGAAAGGGGTAAATTTCTCAATCGTCACTGTACCATGATGTTCATTCAAAAGCTTTCAAAAACATAATCATATGGTCTCGACCACATGGAATTCAAGTTTCTGAAAACTCAGTCAACTGATAAGGACCCATATACAGAATATAATTAATTATCTTGGATTATGTGCCTGGAGTGTTCTTCCTTCTTTCCTTCCTTTTAACCTTGTTGGTGTAATTTAGGCTCAACCTGGATGGGAGAATGCAATTATAATTCAGTAAGGACATTTCATTAATAATTCAATGGAAGCAAGAGTCACACAAAATGCAGGTAAATGTGTGGACACAGTTTAAAAATTTCTTAGAATGTCAGGGGTTCCAGGGACTGTTTATAAAAGGAAGGTGATTTTAGTGTGGTTAAAGAGGCGTAATGCCTTGGTAGTCTTATTACAAGAATCTCCATCAAACATTGCAACACTGAGTGTTTTTCAGAATGTGGCCTGATTGAGAGAGTGGTTTTGATGCTAAGACATAAACAATTGTGGTGGACTTTAGAGGCAGAAGTAAGGAATTCTAAGGGTAGATGATTGTTTTCAAAAATAAGAGCTGCTTGTGTGTTGATTTTGTTAGACAATTACTACATAACCAGTGATAATCAAGATTATATTATTAAGGATTTGTATAAAGCTATCCTGAACTTCAATGTGCAGATTCTAGAATATTGATTGGGTTATTGGCACTTATTATGAAGTTCCAGATTTAAGATCCAGATTAAAATAAAATTAAGTTGCCTCAATCAAGAAAGGAAAAAAGGAGGTCACAAAGAAAAAAAATGACTTTTTAGAAAATAAAAGTGATCAAGTGTAATCACATTATAGACAGAATGAATGTAGCAATGGAGAACATCAATCAAAGAAGAAAAATAAGGCACCTCAATATGCATCATTACATACAAAATAGAAAGAAATATTTTATTGGGCAAAAGGTATTACCTCATCAATACTTCTTGCCCAAAAACTAACTGAGTGATGTAGACTGGCAGCCATATGTGTTATTAAAAGAGAAGATTTTTAAAAAGGTGCAAATTAGGTGATTAAATGGTTGAAATTATTAAAATAATTATGCCAATCTGATATGAAGTGTAATGTTACCCAAACAAAATGGTTTTCTCTCACAATCAGGTGTGCTCCCAAGACAAGGATACTCTGAGTAAAGCCTTAAAGTAACTGAAATATATGCTGCTATGAGTTAAGTTTGTTCTGGGAAAGCACAAGGCACTGATAGTTTAACCGGTAAACAGATGAACGCTGGTATGACAACTGAATAACACACAACCCTGGCACACAGAGCTCCAATAAAGGCTGTCCCTCTTCAAAAGCAAGTGCTAACCTCAACTGCCATATCATCTCCCTGTACTCCAACCTATTCTCCCAGTCCCCACCTCTATCACTAGGAACCACCTTTTCCAATACCCAAATTTTGAAGTCTGCTTGGGTACAACCTGTAAAATGTTGGAACAAGGCATTCATTTCTCTCTTCCTATTAATGTCATACATATGTTCGTACACACATTGTCTCAAATTACATTCAGTCTTGCCAACGTAGTATGCCCAACAAAATTTACAGTATGCCAGGTACACAACCCCTTTTGAATAACAACTACTATATGTCATGGCATTTAACTTAAAGGGCATACTAGGAATTTCTAAAGTTTTACAATTGGCCATAAAAGTATATTGGGAACATCTTCTATACTTATATGTCCCCATTTTTGCCACAGTCCCATTAACAATACTATCCTTCTTTTCCAATAGCTCCTTAAGACTGTAGTTCCTCTTAAAACTATAATTCTAACATTTGTTGAAAATGTCCAACCTACTGGGCATTCTTTGGAACATGTCCCAAACTCTGTTTATACTTTTCTTAATCCACCAGGTATCCTGATCATAAGTCATTACCAAGTATGGTGTAACAGGTAATGCACCAGATGTAGAACTCTGTTTTTTCGTTAAACTTTCACCATAGAGAAGGGGTATTTTATATATATATATATATATATATATATATATATATATATATATATATATATATATATATATATATATATATATATATATATATATATATATTCCCCCATCCCTGTAAAACTTTTTCCTTAATAGGTCTAATTAGTTCTTCTGGATGCCCTCTTTCTAAAAAAAGAGAAAGGACATACTTCAGCTCCTGAATAAAATCCTTCCTTTTGGAAGTCATCCTGGCAGGAGGAGAAAAACTAATGCCTGTTCCGACATTTTATGGGTTGGACCCAAGCAGACTTCAAATTTTGGGTACTGGAAAAGGTGGTTACTAGTGACAGAGGTGGGGACTGGGAGAATAGGTTGGAGTACAGGGAGATGATATGGCAGATGAGGTTAGATGCCTGTACTCCACCTGGTATGAATGATCATATATCACTTCTCCCTGCACTAAAGTTAAAGGCATCTAAGCTCAAAAGGGCTAAAAACTAAAAATCAAAAAACAAACCATCCTGCAATATACATATATATGCTCACACTATTGTGGTTATTAATGCGGATTTTATATTATTATTATATATTATATATATTTTTATGTGTATTTTTCATGGAAAGTTTCAATGTAAGTAATTTATAAAATGTAACCAACAACCAGTAATTTTAACAATTATTTATTCTGTTCTATTTAATTTATTTGCACTGTTACATTTATACAAGGTTTTTACAGATGCTTTTTTATGAAATTTTTTAATGGATGGCCTTCTGGGAGCAGTTTTCCATGCTTTTTCATGCCTTTATGTATAATATTTTTTACTATAACTAAAAGTTTAACAATTTATTTATTTTTTTATTATACAGTTGTCTAACAATAACAATGATATATATATATATATATATATATATATATATATATATATATATATATATATATACATATATATATATATATATATATATGTCTTTAAAATATAGTTCTTGATATCTTTTGCATCGATTATTGAACTAATTAAGTTGGGTGGCCACGGTGGTGCAGTGGTTAGCATTGCCACCTCACAGCAAGAGGTTTTCCGGTTCGATCCTCGGCTGGGGTGCCTTCTGTGCGGAGTCTGCATGTCTTCCCTGTGGTCGCGTGGGATTCCTCCCAGTGCTCCGGTTTCCTCCCACATCACAAAGACATGAAGTAGGTGGATTGGACACTCTAAATTGCCCCTAGGTGTGTGCATGTGTGTGCCTTCTGTGGAAGGTTGGGCGCCGGGCTGGCAACTCGACACTGTAAAACTCTACTGCCAATCATGAGCAGACAGATGATCCACTGTGTTGGCCCCTAACTGGGAAAAGCTGAAAGAAGAAGAATTGAACTAATTAAGTTTATATCCAACTGGGAGACATTGTGCTGTTTTATAAAGTGGTGTAGTGAGGGGTTTCTTTGATTCTGATGACGTCTTCTGTAAGAAGATGAAAGAGCTTAATCCAATTGTGCAACATTGCTGTTTTTACCATGTGTTTGGAGATATTAAAGATTTACATTCTATACTTTCACTTGAGCCAGTGGTTCCCTTGTGATACACTTGTTTTTGAGGAGGGACAGCCTTTATTGGAGCTCTGTGTGCCACTGATAGTTTCACACCTGAGTTTTTAAAAATGATAAGAAACTATTAGTCCCTATGATTCCAGAATTTTACACTGAGGAATGCTCATCACCAGGTTCAGCAATGATTGTAGAATTTCTTCCTTATTAATTCATACATAGACTGCAAAGCACTAGGGGCATATAAGCCTACCTTCTTGCTTTTCTTAGACAGTAAAAGGTGTGCTATAGTGTTAGTGTACAAAGTCAAAAATGCAATCTCTTATTTGATGAAGGATTGGCAGCAAGGGTTTATTGCATATTAGAAACAAGACCAAAAGCACTTGAAGGAAATAAGGCTCCAGGCGAAAATTCTGATAGTTTAATGAGGTATAAAAGTAAGCCAAAAACACTCCACACTTAAATCCACTTCATCAGACAATTTTACACACTCAATTCATGCCCCTTAAATACAAACACTTTAATTGGATAAACACCAATTAAACCAATATTGCAACCTTCTTAATTGCTCTATTAAGACAAACATAAATCAAGAATTAGCTGCAGAATTCAGTTTAACTAAACTGACAACAAAAGGAAAAGCAAACTCTCCTTATAAATATAAGCATAGCTTAATAAGCTTCCCTTAATTTATAACTAAATATTGCACTACTTCCATTACCTATAAAATAAAACTCTATTTCTCTAATTAAAGAAATTATACATAAAACTTTAAAATTCACATATATTAGATGATAGTTTGGTGCCATCTAGTGGAAGAAACCATTATTAATATAAATTCAATGTCATACAGAAAAAATGGGGTGATTCACAATACATTCTATCCATCACACTACATAGTATTAATGTGAATAAATTGGAAAAATTTTTCCAATACAAATATTATAGACCAAATCTAACTTTATATTTAGTAAATAATTCATCAATTTTCCTTCATTACAATAAATAAATAAATAAATAAATAAATAAATATATATAAATACACTAATTAAAAACAATTCTGTTAAGAATAATTTTATTAAAATGATTTTAATCAAAAGTAATGCATATGTAGGTACTTCAAAGTTTAGCTGCCCTCATTTTGAGTACTGGAGTTATTGAAATCAAATCATTAAGGCCAGGGGGTTTATTGGCCTCCAACTGTAATTGCCATAGAAGCTCCTTGTACTCAATGAACGTCTCCCAATGGCCCCCCCTAATATCATTCTCTACTACTTCTAAAACAAAAAAATTATATGTGGCCAAAGGGCAATCCATCTTATGTCTATACAAAGCATTCTTGGAATTATTTGTTCTTATTTCGTAAAGATGTTTTTTAACTTCCGTTCGGATTTCCCAACATAAAATGAATCACATGCTTTGCAAAGGGCAATATAGACAATGCCAAACGTATCACAGTTGGAGAAAAATTTACTCTCTACTAACAAATCTCTACTCTTTATAAAAATTGATTCATTTGCACAAATATGTGGGCATTGTGAGCATTTCCCACACTTAAAAGTACCCACTTTAGTTCTTCTATACTTATTCTTTCCTTTATTTCTTTCGAGAATGGTTTTTAAATTTCTGCCTTTCCAGAAGGTACACTTTAGGGGTTCTGCAAACAGGTAGTTCAGTTCTGATAACTCACTAAACTTCATCCACTCTTCTTCCAAGGTTTTTATAATCCTATTGGCTTGCCCACAATAATCAACTACAAAAGTATTTTCCCTTACAATTTGATCAGTTGTAGGTATAAATGGGGCCTCAGATTTGCCTCTACCTAAAATAGGCTCGAATCTCCCCATTCTACCTTCCCTAAATTCTTTTTCAATTTCTTTAACCAAACCTGGTGGGTACCCTCTTTCCATAAACATTTTATACAGAATATTACATTCTTCATCAAAATCTGTGTCCTTTGAGGTCATCCGGCATGCTCTAACATACTGTCCCTTCACAATCCCTTTCTTTTGATGGAAAGGGTGTGCACTTGCAAACGCTAAGTATGAGTTAGAGAAAGTTGTCTTTCTATAAAGCTTTGAAAAAAAAACCACTCTCACTTTTACCAATATTTATATCAAGAAACCTCAATTCATTTCTATCGCATTGGAATGTAAATTTCAAAAAATTGGTTGATTGTGAAATATATTCAAAAAATGCTTGAAATTCAGCCTCTGTGCCTACCCACAGAAAACACATATCATCTAAAAACCGCTTATATAATTTCCAGCATTGATTAAACTTAGAATTAATTATAAACTTACTTTCCCACTCTGAAAGGATTATATTTGCGTATGTCGGGGCGCATCTTGCCCCCATTGCTACCCCTTGCTCTTGCTTATAAAATTCCCCTTCAAAATGAATAAAATTATTATTAAGTACCACATCCATCAAGGTTAATATTAGATAAAACTCATTATTATTGAATTTCCCATAATTAACTAGAGCTTCCTCAAAAAGCTTCATACCTTCTTCATGGGGTATTGATGAGAACAAATCAACTATATCTATTGTATAAAATATCAAGTCTTTATCAAAAACATCCGGGGTTAATAATTTTAGCATTTCCCATGAATCTTTTAGCACACCATTACCAAAATTGGAAACTACCTTCAATTTTGTGTCCAACCATTTGGCTAATGGGGCAGTGACTGAGTTTTCCGAAGCCACTATAGGGCGCATAGGTGGACACTCTATATGCTTGTGTACCTTTGGTACCCCAAACAACGTCGGTACCGTTGGTTGATCAACATATAAATACTGAAATGTAGTAATGTCAATTGACCCTTCTAATACTAAATCATTAAGGACTGAATGCACTTTTTTATTCGCAGTATTAATTTCATTTATAGAAGCCCTATGATACCTTTCCTCATTATTCAATATATCAATCATTTTTTCTTTATATAGCACATAATTCATGACTACCGTCCCACCCCCTTTATCCGGTTTTGAAATTCTAATTGATTTATCCATACTTAAACTATCTAGTAAACTATTTTCCTCCTTTGATAGGTTGAAAGCGATCTTATTTCTACCCAACTCATTTCTTAACTTTTTCTCCATAAGAATCTCAAAATTTTTCAATTGTGGGTGCAGTGGTGGGTTAAAAGTACTTCTTCTTTTTAGCCAACCATTGGCATTATTATTTGTCTTTTGTCCATGGAATAAAATCTCAAAATTCTTCTTTCTAAGGAAAAGCTTAAGATCAATAAGAACTTTCCTAATATCAGCCCTTCTATTTGGCACAAATTTTAGCCCTTTAGAGAACAAACTAAAATGTATTTTCTCAATACTAACATTACTATAATTGAAAATATTATAGCCCTGAAAGGTATGACATGGCCCATTCACTGCAATCTGTTCTTCATCTTGAGATTTAAAAACCTGCTTTTCTATTACCATCGCTGGTAACCCCTGTTGTAATTCACATATGCAGTCCCCCCCCCCCCCTTCTGAAAATTTTGCTGATGGCTATTCTGATAATTCTTAATTCTTTCAGATCTTCTCAGTGGGGGGTATTCTGATAAATCATTAATATCACCTATTTCATTATTCTCACTAATAACTTCATTGACATGCTGTTCATTATCCACCCATGCTGCTTCATATCCCTCATACCTAAATGCATTACTATAATTATTACGGGGTTTGGGGTAGCTTACTTTATTCTTATAATCCTGTACATCCCTCTCTAACTTTCTACTTTTTCTTTGAAACACATTACTAATACTTCTATCAACTCTTTTTAATGTGTCATAGTACATTCTCTGACATTCATTAATTGTAAAAAGTAAGTCCCTTGTAATTCTACCATTCACATCTTCTATAATATTACTTAAAAACTCCATTTCATTTTCATTTTCTTTAATAATAACTTTTAACCCACCACTGCACCCACAATTGAAAAATTTTGAGATTCTTATGGAGAAAAAGTTAAGAAATGAGTTGGGTAGAAATAAGATAGCTTTCAATCTATCAAAGGAGGAAAATAGTTTACTAGATAGTTTAAGTATGGATAAATCAATTAGAATTTCAAAACCGGATAAAGGGGGTGGGACGGTAGTCATGAATTATGTGCTATATAAAGAAAAAATGATTGATATATTGAATAATGAGGAAAGGTATCATAGGGCTTCTATAAATGAAATTAATACTGCGAATAAAAAAGTGCATTCAGTCCTTAATGATTTAGTATTAGAAGGGTCAATTGACATTACTACATTTCAGTATTTATATGTTGATCAACCAACGGTACCGACGTTGTTTGGGGTACCGAAGGTACACAAGCATATAGAGTGTCCACCTATGCGCCCTATAGTGGCTTCGGAAAACTCAGTCACTGCCCCATTAGCCAAATGGTTGGACACAAAATTGAAGGTAGTTTCCAATTTTGGTAATGGTGTGCTAAAAGATTCATGGGAAATGCTAAAATTATTAACCCCGGATGTTTTTGATAAAGACTTGATATTTTATACAATAGATATAGTTGATTTGTTCTCATCAATACCCCATGAAGAAGGTATGAAGCTTTTTGAGGAAGCTCTAGTTAATTATGGGAAATTCAATAATAATGAGTTTTATCTAATATTAACCTTGATGGATGTGGTACTTAATAATAATTTTATTCATTTTGAAGGGGAATTTTATAAGCAAGAGCAAGGGGTAGCAATGGGGCAAGATGAATATAATCCTTTCAGAGTGGGAAAGTAAGTTTATAATTAATTCTAAGTTTAATCAATGCTGGAAATTATATAAGCGGTTTTTAGATGATATGTGTTTTCTGTGGGTAGGCACAGAGGCTGAATTTCAAGCATTTTTTGAATATATTTCACAATCAACCAATTTTTTGAAATTTACATTCCAATGCGATAGAAATGAATTGAGGTTTCTTGATATAAATATTGGTAAAAGTGAGAGTGGTTTTTTTTTCAAAGCTTTATAGAAAGACAACTTTCTCTAACTCATACTTAGCGTTTGCAAGTGCACACCCTTTCCATCAAAAGAAAGGGATTGTGAAGGGACAGTATGTTAGAGCATGCCGGATGACCTCAAAGGACACAGATTTTGATGAAGAATGTAATATTCTGTATAAAATGTTTATGGAAAGAGGGTACCCACCAGGTTTGGTTAAAGAAATTGAAAAAGAAGTTAGGGAAGGTAGAATGGGGAGATTCAAGCCTATTTTAGGTAGAGGCAAATCTGAGGCCCCATTTATACCTACAACTGATCAAATTGTAAGGGAAAATACTTTTGTAGTTGATTATTGTGGGCAAGCCAATAGGATTATAAAAACTTTGGAAGAAGAGTGGATGAAGTTTAGTGAGTTATCAGAACTGAACTACCTGTTTGCAGAACCCCTAAAGTGTACCTTCCGGAAAGGCAGAAATTTAAAAACCATTCTCGAAAGAAATAAAGGAAAGAATAAGTATAGAAGAACTAAAGTGGGTACTTTTAAGTGTGGGAAATGCTCACAATGCCCACATATTTGTGCAAATGAATCAATTTTTATAAAGAGTAGAGATTTGTTAGTAGAGAGTAAATTTTTCTCCAACTGTGATACGTTTGGCATTGTCTATATTGCCCTTTGCAAAGCATGTGATTCATTTTATGTTGGGAAAGAAGTTAAAAATAGGATTACATCGCTATGAAATAAGAACAAATAATTCAAAGAATGCTTTGTATAGACATAAGATGGATTGCCCTTTGGCCACATATAATTTTTTTGTTTTAGAAGTAGTAGAGAAAGATATTAGGGGGGGCCATTGGGAGACGTTCATTGAGTACAAGGAGCTTCTATGGCAATTACAGTTGGAGGCCAATAAACCCCCTGGCCTTAATGATTTGATTTCAATAACTCCAGTACTCAAAATGAGGGCAGCTAAACTTTGAAGTACCTACATATGCATTATTTTTGATTAAAATCATTTTAATAAAATTATTTTTAACAGAATTGTTTTTAAATTGTGTATTTATATATATTTATTCATTTATTTATTTATTGATTGTAATGAAGGAAAATTTATGAATTATTTACTAAATATTAAGTTAGATTTGGTCTATAATATTTGTATTGGAAAAATTTTTCCAATTTATTCACATTAATATTAAGTAGTGTGATGGATAAAATTCATTGTGAATCACCTTATTTTTTCTGTATGACATTGAATTTATTGTAATAATGGTTTCTTCCATTAGATGGCACCATATTATCATTCAATATATGTATATTTTAAAGTTTTATGTATAAATGTTTTGAATTAGAGAAATAGAGTTTTATTTTATTTGATATGTAATGGAAGTAGTGCAATATTTAGTTATAAATTAAGTGAAGCTTATCAAGCCATGCTCATTTTTATAAGGAGAGTTTGCTTTTTCCTTTTGTTGCCAGTTTAGTTAAACTGAATCCAGCAGCTAATTTCTGATTTATGTTTGTCTTAATAGAGCAATTAAGAAGGTTGCAATATTGGCTTAATTGGTGTTTATCCAATTAAAGTTTTTGTATTTAAGGGGCATGAATTGAGGGTGTAAAATTGTCTGATGAAGTGGATTTACACGAAAACGCAGTGTGGAGTGTTTACGCTACTTTTTTACCTCATTAAACTATCAGAATTTTCGCCTGGAGCCTTATTTCCTTCAAGTGCTTTTGGTCTTGTTTCTGGTTTGGTTAGCACTTGGTCCGATTCGTATTGTCTGTTTATTGCATATTAGTTTGGAGAGCCAGACTTGGTTTGACTATGGTTAATTACACAATAAATCTAAGATAGAAGCTCAGAACGAATAGCAGCCTTACCATTGTACTTTAAAAGTACATTTTATTCTACTGAATATGAATTTCTGAGGAGAGTCTTGGAAGATTGTAATTTCTTTCATGACTTTGTTGCCAAGATTCAATCACTTTATAGATCTCTCCTTGTTTCTGTTTGCACCAATGGCAATAGCAATGTTCAAATTCATTTAAGCTGTCAAAAGGCATGAGGTAAGGATTCTCCCTTTCCCCACTTCTTTTTTACTGGCAGTGGAAACTTTAGCTAATTATTTAGAAACTGCATCATATGCTAGAACAAGTTTCATGTATGTATTATGATCTCATGGTTTGCAGATGACAGCATGGTGTGAATCAGTGATTCAGAAATATTTATCCAAATGCCTCCTGGATTTATTTAATAATTTTGCATCATTTTAGGGTTCAATGTAAATTTGGATAAAACACTGTTTTTTCCTTTGAATAGGGTGTATGTGGAAAATAGCAGGTCTCCTTTCCTGATCTGTAATATTGATATGCTTAAAGAACGTAATTACTTGGAGATCACTATTACTTGTCCACCCAAAACTATGTTTGGCAGAAATCTTATATTCAGAAGTGAAGAATAAAAATCTAAAGATAAGAAAATCTGAAACTACCATATTTGCATAAAATACAATCAAATAAATGAGGTTGCCTCTTAAGGTACTGTTTTAGCTTTGTCATATTCTTCAACCAGCAAGATCACAATAGAGAGAGAAGATATAGACATTGCAGTAGGTCAACAACAGAGTGAATAGAAAGGCTCTATTGTTTCTTAGATGGACTAGAGGCCTGGATATTTGTAACCTGAAAGCCGATATTAGTGACACAATATATTATTAGTGATACAATTGAAAAATTTGTTGGTAATTTTCTAACGTTGATTGTGTAGAGTAAGACCCGATCCCAGACCCATTTGGTTCTGACCTGAATTAGGGGGCATCTAGTTTCAAATGAATCCAATCTGATTTTGTGATTGTGGACCAGAGAGATGGTGAATTTCAAATTAACAAATCCTTATGAGGGATATGGAAAAGAATTTGGTTTAATGATCATTTCTGTAAAGTTTATATACTGATTATACGGCAGAACTGGATCTGAGGCAATTTTAATTTTGTTACTCAAGACTGGAATAAAGACTTTGAATTAAATGCATCAGGAAACAATTTAGTATAAATATTTGGTTTACATCAAGATAAGGAGCAAAAAGTTCTAATTTATATAAATTCTTTATTAAAGAGCCAAATTACAGAATAATAGATCTTAGGACTCATTGAGTGGGATGGATCAAGTGGGGAGTTAGGGGGGGTAGAAATAGTTAAACCTCATAAAGGACATCAATGACCATAATTTATCTCTCACTATGTAATTTACTTTTTTAAGATGGTGAACACATGGCAATACTCCATGGATGGATTATAGCAGAGAGAGCTGAAAGAGTCATCACAATGTTGAAAATGTAATTATTATAATTAACCCAATGTTTGATATTTTCATACGATATCAGAATGTTCTACAATGTATGTCTGGAGTTAGCGCTACTATCAATTGGTCTAGGCATCTTAGCAATTGTATCATCTCATTACTTGTTCCTATTGGGACAAGATTATCAGTACCTCGTGATTTATAAATTAAAATCAGGATAGCAGTAGATGTTATTTTTGAAATTATCTTTATATTTTGGAAATGTATTATTTCATAAAGTGGACCAAAGAAATGCCTAGTTTTCTCCATGAGCATCTTGGTTAACTGAGAGTACAAGGAGTGCATTAAATTAAGGGCTTATTTTGACCTACATTTATGGGACACCCATGACATAATATAGTGCCATTAGTGAAATGTTATGTATAGTCTACTTCATTTGTTGAATCTTTCCCTGAATATACTTTAGGGGATAATATTGGCTCTCTTTATTTACTATGTTTTTTCTTTATTTTGTTGTTTCACAATTCCGTTATTTATGTATAAGGGTGAAAATTGTTAAAGGTCTAATATTGTTACTCTATGTTTACTGTAGATGTTACATGGCTGCATGCACTTTATTAGCTTGTTCACTAAAAATGCAAATATAGACAATGAATTCTGCTTTTTCATTTTTTTTCCAGGATGATTATTGATAACACCCACATTTGGGCTGCCTGAATACTGGAAAAAGATATGATTTCCTTGGAATTTGATATGTTATAATAGACCAATCAGTAACATCGCAATGTAGCTTTCTCAACAGTGATTTAATGTTAGTTATCTTATTCAACCCAAATGTGTTCAGTACTCTTTAATACCATTATCCACTGGCATTCATGTAGCTCTGTTTTAAGAGCCTAAGCCCAGTCTCTAGAATTAAGACTGACAAAATGTGCTATAAAAGTTTCAGTAATAGAATTCTCTGAATACTATGATTAATATTATTATAATGTTATGCCACCCTATTTTAAACCAACTTTTTATTTTGCTACAAATAGCAACATATTTAGTGTATATTGTTTAATATAGAATAGTTTTTTCAGCTATATAGTATATTGTACAATCATATTCTATCTGCCTTTTTTGAGTGAATAAACCTCAACCTTTTCACAATGTATTTATAAAATAAAAAAGAGCAACATGGGTTTGTTCCTATTTTACTTGCTTTATTGTGTGCATCGGGCATCAGCCTATGTTTGCAATACAATTGTTGTTTCAAATTATTTTCAGATCTAAATGCAAATTGTAGTATATCTGAAAATCCTAATGGAAGAATCTATTATAACATCTCTCTCTTTCCCATTTACACATCATGTACTACATTGGGCAACAAACTTGTTGTTTCTGTAGAATTATAGGTTTTACAGAATCAGGTTACTAGTCCAAGGCCCAGCCCTCCATGGAGGGTGCACCATACACACTTGCACACACACACACTCACACCTAGGGCCAATTTAGAGTGTCTAATCCACCTACTGCATGTCTTTGAAATGTGGAGAAAAATGCAGTACCTGGAGGAAACCCATGCAAATGCAAGGAGGACATGCAGACTCCACACAGAAGGCACCCCAGCCAAAAATCGAACAAGAGAACCTCTTGCTGTGTGGTGGCAATGCTATCAGCTACACCACTGCACCTCCCATTATAACATATAGCATAATGCATTTTTCAGACATTCTAGACACTTTATCTGTTTGCCATTATCATCTCAGAAAAATATGGCTTCCCAATTGTCTGCCTCTCTGGGTCGGCCTTAGCAATTGCGATGCCCAAATTGGACCATTTTGGAGGGGTCCCTCAGCTGATCACTCCACCCAACTATTTCTCCATGCTGACATCCCAAAGTTAAGTCTATTCCAGATTAGATAACAGGAAAGTATTATGTTAATGCATATTAAAAGTAATGCAGTATATTTATTCATTAACTTATATTTTGTCATAAGATAAATTAAAATAGGAATAAGCCACTGAAATGATGGATTATTCCCGGATCCAAGATCTCCTCCTGCAATTCCTCTTTGAGGTTCTGCTTAACTCACTCAGGCACACTACAAGGAGGCTTTTTCCACTGAGGCCCTGTGTCTACATAATGTTTCATCAGGAGGGTACACCCTGGCTTAGCAGTGAAGGTGTTCCCAAACTCCTGTAGCACTTCCTGGATATGTTGAACTTCAATAGGTGATAGGCACACACATAGCAACTGACTCCCCCCTACTACATGTTTTTGTTTATTTTAATCTTTTCTGCCTTCCTCCACTTCCTTATTTCCACATTTTAATTCATGTTTAACAGTGGTACATATTGCAAGTACCTGTAATTTGTGTATTATTTTCTCTATAGATACATTATGCTTTATGATGTTATGACCATATACAGGTTCTTGTAACATACCCACTTATGATTGTGTTAATTAATACTTCATATTATCCTGACCTATGTACCTCTTTGCATTCTTTTTTTAGTGATAAAATCTACAAGGTGAAAGGCAAGCTTAGTTTTCAGCTGTTCATAGATACTATTCTGAGATATTTTACTAAATGAAGGTATAAAGGCAATACCAGCATGAGATGGTCAGCTATGAGTTTATCTTACATCTGCTGAAGGATTGTTTCTATCAAGGATTGGTCATTAAAACAGTTTGTTGTCATCCTGTCAGGAACTGTCAATTTCAGTTGCGTAAAGTAGCACTTATTATACAGTCTTATTGTAATGCTGCATTTCTTTATGCGTGGCTTTATTAGCAGTTCTTCAGTTTTTATAGATGAAACAGAACTTTGGAGAACACTTGATCCTCAAATCTTATTGACACGCTTCAGAGTCTTCCATTTTCTGTGTGATTTGAGGTGTTGTTGATCATTACTAAGTTCAGATCTCTCAACTTCTTTGATCAAGAGCTGTTGTCAAAGAAAAATTAATGTGAGGGGGGAAAAGGCCCAATATCTGGATTTATTTTTTAATATTAGTCTAATTCACTTAAATTGTTAACAGACTGACAATTTTTGCAACAACATGCATTTTCTGTTCAGTGGCAAGTTTGAAACTCTAATGTCTGGCATACTGACCAACTGCAATCCTCAGTGGCTAACCAGAAAATCAATAATTTTATTAGGGACAGGGCAAAGTGTGAAGCAAAATCACGGACATTCTGGAAAGTTAAGGACAGTTGAAAAATATGCACAACAGTATATTGATATAAGAAACTAATTGTAGAAATTGAGAAAAAGGTCATACATTCCCACAACACATATGCAGGACTAGCACCCATAAGGGAATATAAGATACTGTTGGCCATAACTGGTTCTTTGAGATAGCTATTATATCAAGCAATTGTGACTGAAACATTTGCAGTATTGTATAACCCTTATAGTAGTGCTAATGTTCCTTATCTTCCTATCAGTTGTCCACATTTAATATCTTCACTTATTTTATCCTTTGGAAGTTGGGAACAAAATAATGGTGATGTGTGGTAGTGTAGCGCAATCAATGACAATCAGATTGCAGACCGTAGATCACATACTGTATTATTTCTAAATTGAACTATTTTCTTGTCTGACATTATTATATACTGTTTATGAATAGCCAGTCCAGAGTAACCTCATCAACATGCATACTGCATTTTCAGAAGTAGTTAAAAATTCAACATACTTTGCTGACCTAACACATTATTCTTCTTTACTACAAATTAGTCTTATAAAGAAAGATTTACATAATAAATAAACAGTGAGAAATGAGTATAGATGTGCATAGCCCTGTGCTCATGATGTTAATAAAATTATGACTTTGTTGTTTGATAAAATAAAATAATTGCCTGTAGTGTCATTCTAAATCTGCTACAGAATCTGGCTGAGACAGTCATGATGTACAGGATATTATGTGAAAACAGCATTTCAGGGTCATCTGTCTGTCCATCTCAGCGACACATTTCTTTTGAGAGTCATATCTCATATCTGAATATACATTCCTGAACATTCCTAATCTGGGGGGTTAATATCTGTGTTTCTGTGGAAAAAAATGTGCAAAAGGAGCCAAATGTCTCACAGCCAAATAGTTCATTTTAATATATCCATTAAAAAAGAAAAACATTGAAAGTGTCACAACTGTGCAGTTATTCTCTTGATGTGTTATTGCTGCTTTGTGGGCCAGGTCGTGGACAAAAAAGGTAGCCCTATTAATCTACATACCTGTTTAACAAATGTAAATAAATAAAGTGGACAATGGCTAAACAAAACTTCTTTCATCCTGTCTAAATGTCGTTTATTTTCTTATTCTGTGCACCTTTTGTTATGCATTGTGCTCTGGATAAAATCTGTAGTCATAACCCATTGCAACGTCATAGAAGCACAACTTTTCCAAAGTATTAAGCCTGCTTTGCTAGTGCATGTCTAAAATGCTTTACTTGAGCTATTAGTCAATGAAACCGCACAGTAAGATCTCAGATTTCCTCTTTGGGATTCATTACATCATTATGTTTCACCTTGTAGCTGACATTGAAAAAGATATACTGCAGGCATCTCGTATTAATGAGAGTTAGTTAATCAGTTGTTTCCTTCTTAAGTATCACACTGTCAATGTGACTGATCCTTTTGGCCAATATATCTTTAGTGCTGAGGACAGTTTCTTTGTGGGTACCAGGATTTGTTTCAAGGAAGAACAAAACAAGTCCGAAAATGTGCATATTTTTAAAATTATATTGACTTTTCTGTAATGTTGCCATGCTGGGATTAGGTTAAATTTAAAATGATAACAATGAATGGTGTTCCATACTAAGATCATGATAAAATTAAAATGGTTGAAAATGGATGACAGTGCATAATATTTTCATGATTGGATCTGGATAAATTTAAAATGATAACATTAGGATAAGTTGCAGAGAGTTATTATGGTATGTAATAGCAGTATGCAGAGAAGAGCTGTAAAAACATGCTACCCATTCAAAGAAGTATTTGTTTTCTTCACACACTGCTCTGTATATTACCAAATACCACAGACTATGTTGGTGTGTTATGACATATGCAGCTGAGCTTATATCATGAATATGTGACAATGCTTGACTCGGAAATCACCAAAGTGCACATCCAACCAGTTTCCACACAAGACAAGTCTAGAGGAGGTCATCCATAGAATACACATATGTATAGTTGATTCACATATGACAACAAAAATACAAGTGTAGTCTTCTCAAGCAAGTGTATAAATGGCCACATTATTTGCTGTACAGGACACAATCTGCACAACAAATGGTATATTACAAAGGAAAAGTAGAAGGCTCACCTGTGAATGGTGACAATTGTTGTACCATGACATAATTTGGAAAATGTATTCTAATTATCCAAGGAAGTCTTCACTTTGCATCTGTCCTGTTTGTTATCACTCTTCACGAATTTGGTTGATATACATAGCAGCATGTCTTCATAGCCTTTCATGTTGAAAGGAAGCAATACCACTTTCATTAGCATATTTTACTTTCCAACTGCACGTTATCACCTTTATATATTTTGTGCCATATGCTTATGCTGTCCTACAGGTACTTCCAGCCACTGTAGAAGGAGACATACTTGTTCCTCTGGGGAAGAACACCAGTGCAGCACTGCAGATGGTAGTATTCTGCAAGAAGTGCACTTCACTCTTGCATACAGAGGCACACAGTGTATCACGAGACTTTGTGCATCTCTCCTTTGAATCATGTCTAAGACACACCATATACAATATATATTCTGAAGAGCATAAGATTTACCCCACTGCAACCCTGTCTGAATCCCGCTTACTAGGTACTGTTGCAGTTTAGAGAATGGGTGATTTGTACATCACCACGCTGATTGGAGAGTGAATATTCTCCAGCAGGGTGTTAATGTGCAGGTAATGCCCAATGAAAAATGAGTCTGATGGTTCAGAAATTGTATTAAGGTGCCATGAATCTCAGAATGTAAGGAAGCTAATGGCTGCTATTATTTTATGCTCACTAAGCAGCAATTTTGCTCTTTAGTGAATGTCAAATTAAAGAAACATTAAAAAAAATAAAGAATTGTGTGTGTTTATGTTTCTGCATGCATGCTTGCATGCACGAATGTGGATGTGTGTGTGTGTGTGTGTGTGTGTGTGTGTGTGTGTGTGTGTGTGTGTGTGTGTGTGTGTGTGTGTGAGGAAGAGACAGAGTGAGACAGCAGTGGCAGCAGCAGTTAAGAGGTAGACATACCATGCAACCTCTTAGCTGAAGAAATCTGGATAATGCCTAAAATAAAGGTGTGTGGGGGGGGGAGGCTCAAAAATAGGAACAGATTTTAAATATTATTGTTAGAAAATTAGAAAATTGCTAGAATAACAGGATTTGTGTTAGCACGCCTTTTCTGAAGGAAATAAAGTCTGAAACTCAAATATATATTATTATTTTGAGATTTAAATCCCCAATGAATGCAAACAAACCACACATTTTATAAAAAAGGGACCAGAAAAAAAGAGATAAATGTCTGGACATTTGTCGATAAGCTTATATTTTGGATGTAACATTAGGTAGAGGAACTGCTTTACATCAAAAATATAAAAAAATGATACTATAGTAATAAAAAAATAACTGAAACACAATTTTCAGACAGTCCATTCTCTAAGTGTAATAATGCCCACCAGGAAATGTGATACTATGTAAATAACATCCTTTCATGGGTGTAGAGGCCATCCACCTGCAGTGTCAAGCCTCAGAACTCCACTGTGCATGTGTTATTTACAAAAGACCAAACACCCTCTTGGACATTCTTGCTTGTAAAGTGTAATGTGCTTAGTTATATCTTGGTTAATTCTAGAACAGATTTTTGAAAATGTATCTTCTGAATACAGTTTTGCTAAGACTTCTATATCAAGTCGCATCTCTCTAAAACTTGAACTGTCTAACTCCATATACAGAGCTAGGACACGCATGGCAACTTCATTGTCATTTGCTTCGTTTTTCAAATCAGTGCATTTGCGTGTGCATGAACTGTAACCTGAACTGTAACAGATAACTTGTTAAAATGTAATTCTAATACATAGTATTCATTAAATTTTAAAGATGGTATGTATTACAATATGTTTGCATTATTGTTTAATTTTATTTATTGACATTTGTTTACTGGGAAGGTCTGACTAGGTAACTGCCCATTTTCAGCAGAGGTTCAGGAAGAAAAGCGCCAGAGTGAAACACAAAATTAAAATTTTCATAAAATTATATAAGGCCATTTCAATAGTAAACAAGCAGAATATAATATCAAATACAATCAAATAAACATCTGATGCCAATATATGTTGTAACTAAAAGACAGTTAGGCATGTACATTACAGTGATAGAGATCAGGGAAGACTATTCATTGGACAGTATAACTTAAAGTACAGAATTAAAGATACTGTTTCAGTAATAAATGACAGTGCAATTGTATAAAGATTTGCCTTTTTTTATAAATAGTTTGCAGTACCTTATTTATTTATTTGTTACTAAGAGAAAACTGCGACAATTATTATGGGTAATAAGAAGTTTTATATAGTTAAGGGAGAGAGGTAAAGATTAGCTTAGAGTTGGGAGACTTTTAAAGGTGTAAAGGAAGTAAGAAGTGTAGTAGGGTAGAGAGTGGGTGTACGAATAAGGATGGGAAAAAGAGAAAAATTTGGAGAAAAAAAGAAAGAAGTAGTGCATAGGTGCTAGTAGGAGAATGTAGTCAGGTGAAAAACAGAGGTGCAAGCATAGGTTTCTTTCCATAGTAATTTTGATGAGGGCAAACAATGTCATATTTTATTATCTATGGGAGATCTAATGTCTTTTCCTTGACTTGAGTTAGGATCACATTGCTAATGACTGAGAAAATATGCTCCAAACTAGTGAGCTGAAGTGACAAAATTAATTGAAACAATTCCTAATATTCTGCAACTCATCTTTCTAAAATGCATACAGAATTATTTACTTGTGCTTTATTGTGCTCAAAAGTCATATGCCTCATCAAAACATATATCGCAATGATACCTGATTCTGCAAATTGTCTCTGATTTTGCCTCATATTTTTGGCATGTCCCTTGAAAATGTTTGATTTTCTGTTAAATCTTGAAGGATTTTAGTCTCTAATAGCAGATATTAAGAATTGTGTACTTATTATTATTATTCAGAAAATGCATGTTGATGCAAAACCTGTTGTTCTGTTAACTTTCTAAGTGAATTAAATAATATTCAAAACAATTCCCCTGATTTTGTGCCTTTGCCAACCACTGTTTAGTCTTTCTCCATAGTTCTTAAGCAGTGAACTTAGGAGGTATGCAAATGAATACATCTCTGAGCAAAATAATAGAGAAAAAAGAATGATAAAAATATCTATATTGACCTCATTCTGGTCTTAACAACTCATTCACCAGTTTTATTGGCTTGGCCTTTAAACTGTATTTTCTGATGAAGAAAAAAACTGTGCTTTCAAAATGAAGAGCATCAAATATACAAAAGTCACATCATTTTTTTACACATATGCATTGCTTCCTTGTAATACCTGCCACCTAAAAGGGTATTGACATTTTAGATTAGTCATCATAACATCACAGGAATGTCACAAAAATACATATCATAAGGAGCTTTACAGACTGCATGGACTTACAGAAAAGCATTTAGAAGGTAGTCTATCTAAAAGATTTTATTTTGCAAGTAAAGTATTATTGGAAAGACAAACTGGCATATTTCACAAGAAAGCTGGTGCAAATCCCAATATGCAGAGCTCTTCATAAAGTGATTATCTCAAACCTAAAGACATGGAGGTAAATGTTATCTATGACAAGAATGAGCATCTGATAGTTTGGCTTGTTCAGGGTATCTAAATATAATAAAGATTCTCTTGTAGACACACAGCCATTCAAGGGGCAAACATTTTAATATCCAAAACACGGAGAGTATACAGAGACCCTCAAACAATACAGTTGGACTGAAATATGTTATTAAAATTATTATTATTAATATTATTATCGCCACGTATAATACTGAAAGAAATCGCTAATGGACTGGGGATTTTTAAAACTGATGAGTAAGTGACACTTCCTGTATTGCAGAGACTGCTGCTTACTTAGACAGCTGGTATTTTTTCTTCTCCACATTAGAAATCTTATATCATTATTGGGAAAATACATATTTATTAACTTCCGTTTTTAGTAAATTTTGGACGTTTTATGGTAGATTTTTGGATGACTTATGTTTTTTATGGAAAGGGAATGTGGATGATTTCAACTTATATACCGAATTCTTGAATGGTACGACCGATTTTTTAAAATTTACATATAAACTTGACAATCAAATGTTAAATTATTTGGATGTAAATATTACTAAGACCAAAGACGGTTTTAATTCAAAAATTTACAGAAAAGATACCTTTTCGAATTCATATTTATATTTCACCAGTTCGCATCCAACCTACCAAAAGAGAAGTGTGATGAAAGGGCAATTAGTTTGCCTTAGTAGAATGACCTCAGATGACAGTACTTATAATATGGAATGTAGAATTTTGAAAGGTTTATTTTTAAATAGGGGCTACCCGGGTGAACTTTTTGACCAGGTATGTAGTGAGGTGTCAAATGAAAGAGGAGGCAGGTTTGCACCAATTTTAGGTAAAGGTGAAACCTGTACAAGGTGTGAGTCAAATAATGAAAATAGTGTTACTAAATATGAAACCGGTATTATTACAACCTATGATGGGCAGTCAGGAATAGTCAAAAAAGTTATTGACAAAGAATGGAAAAACTTTGCTAGATTATCTGATCTAAACTACATTTTTGACAATGAATTAAAATTCATTTACAGGAGAGGTACTAATATTAAGAACATTTTGGAGAAGGGGACACATGACAGAATGTTTGAAAATGCCACTAAGAGAAAAACAGGATTGTTTAAATGTGGAAGGTGTAGTTATTGCACATATCTCATTGTAGGAGAGTCATTATATTTATCGAGTAGACGAAATAAATTAATATTAGGTACTTTTGTCAATTGTAACACCAAGGGTATTATATATTTAGCCACTTGTACAAAATGTGACTCATTTTATGTAGGGAAAAGTGAAAGAATGCTCAAGCAAAGAATTTATGAGCACCTTTATGATATTAGGACAAAAAAAGAAAATAATGCATTGTATAAACATACCAATGTATGTAAGTTTGCTACATTTAAATTTTTTGTTCTTGAAACTGTTTTAGTTGATCCTAGAGGTGGGAACTGGGAAACACTGGTGGAATATAGAGAACTTTATTGGCAAATTATACTAGAAGCCAATAGAACACCGGGTCTCAACGAAATTATTTCTCTTATTCCAGTTTTAAAACTGAGGTCAGCCAAGTTATAATATGAGTTCATAAGTTTTAGTTTTGGCATATGAAATATTAGGGGGTTATTTATTATAAAACTTTGTACATATTCATATATAATTTTACATATAATACTTTTTCACAGTGGTGCTTGTAATTTTAAATTCTTTTAATTGTTTAATTGGACCTGTTTTTTTATTGGGTATTTTGTGATTGGTTGCATATATATAAGATGAGTTTAATTATGTGATTTTATCTGATGAAGTCAAGGACAAAAACGTGTTGTGGAATACTTCAGCGTTATTGTGTATTGTTCGTGGTTTGCCATTAAACTGTTTGTGACACATTCCCTGGTTTTTGGTGTTTCTTCTTGGTTATAAATCTTATATCATGTCAGTATGATATGAATTTTGCTAAGTCATTTTCTTATTTTTTTCTTTGTTTGCTTTTTAATTATACAAGCTGCTGCCAGCTCTGTAACATAGAGGTTATAACCTCCACTAAATCTCAGATGATGTCATTACCATCAGTGGTCTGGACACTGAAGAAGCTGCCAGAGAGAGGTGGAAGTTACTGATTGATGCTGTATCACACATTTCTGGAGAAGGCTTTGGTAGAGTCCCATTGCAACAGCTCCACGTGGGGGAAGGTTTGGGACTGCAGCTATTACACTAGGGTCAGGTGGAATGTGAGCTTGTCAAGGAGTGCCCATAGTCTTGCTGTGGTTGAGGGTGTTTGGTGCAGCACATACACAAAAGAGCACAATAACAGTGCAGTAAGTGTTATAGCCAAAATAATAAATATTAAGAGCATGTGCCTCCCACTCTCAGTGTCCTAGAACACCACAGATCAGAGGAATGAATGGACAGGCAGGAGACAATGGGCAATGATAATCATAAACAGCTGAGATAGACAAAAAAAATATGAGGAAAAGTTATACAAACCAAAAAAATGACATTTAATGGGATAAACTGCTTAAAAAAGTATTTTAGTTTACCGTATAGGATGTGTTTTCATGTATTCCAGTTCAGTAGTATCACTTTCTGTTAATCCACATGTTCTGTCCTCTCTCTTTCTCTCTTTGACACTGTAGAGACTGTTCAAGTTCAAAGATCAATAGCATTTCTCCTGCTTCTGTATCTTTATTCAAGAGTAGTCCGCAATGAAATATCAAGTCCAATTCCATTTTTTAAAAGTCTATGCCTGGGGCACTTAGGGGAGCTAACAACTGACTGAGGAACCTAATATTAAAAATAAAAGCCACCAATACAAAAATGTGATAGACACATTATAAAACCCTTCCAAGATTATAGCATAAGCTTACTTTTATAATTAGACGATTCCAGTCAATAACTTCTGGTAAAATAGTCTTTTTCATGGGTTCATAGGTTCATAGGGAGGTAATAGGCTATCGGCCCAAGGGCCTACGTAAGCCTAACCAACAAGATTCCCTGGCTTACGCCACCCAAGAAAGTTATTTTCCTGTGCCACTGTCAAGCAGAGACACAGATGTGATCCCTGGGGTGTATTTCCTTTTTCCCATTCACTCATCAAGATTTTTCTTGAAGAGTGGTAATGAAAAACTTTGCTTGACATAGATGGGTAGCCTGTTCCAGATTATGGGAAGTCTCTGGGACAGGAATCTATCCCTCCGTCATGTCCTGCTTATTGTAGTGACAAGGTTTAGGTCCCTAGAGTGTGTAGCTCGGAGGGATTGGGATTTCTTTAGGTGTAGCATGTCCAACAGCTCCGGTTTTAACATAGCTTTATATGTTAGGCAGAGAATACCTCGGAGTAGGTGATATGCTACAGAGTAAAGCTGGAGTTTTTTGAGGCAGTCAGTGTAGGGCATTTGTTTGAGGCCAGTAATCCTTTTTGTGAGGTACTTCTGTGGCCTTTCCAGCTGCTGCAGATATCTTGTGAGGTACATTCCAAAAAGAGTGTTGTACTCTATAATGGATCTAATGAGTGTCGAGTAGAGGGGAACAATGACCTCTTTTTTCCTGGATGAGAAACCTTTTATGATGAGGTGTACCACGTAGAAGGACTTCCTGACTACTGTGGTGATGTGACTATCAAAGGAGAGACTACTGTCCACCTGGGTCCCAAGGTCTCTTATCACACATTCGGTGTTAAGTAGATTGCTGCCTATGTGGTAGTTCATGGGTACAGAGTTTTTACCAAAGGGGATGACACTGCACTTTTTGGCATTGAGCTTGAGGCCATGGCTCTGACACCAGGCATCTGTCTCAGTGAGGCCCTTCTGTAGGATGTCCACATTATTTGGGGACTTGACTATGGCTCCTAGTTTGCAGTATTCTGTGAACTTCATTAGCCAGAGGCTTTATGTGTTAGTCTGTACTTCAGAAAAGTAGATACCAAACAGGAGAGGTTCCAGGACGGAACCCTGTGGTACTCCACTTGTCACTGCTTTGAGGTCAGATTTGGAGTCTGCAAATTTTACAGTGTGGGTTCTGTCAGTGAACCAGTTGGCAATCCATCTTGTGACATAGGGATTTATACCTAGTTTAGTGAGCTTAGCTATAATTCCAGAATGGGGGATGGTGTCAAAAGCCTTGGCGAAGTCAAGATAGGCTGTGTGAACCACCTTACCCTAATCTACGGCTTGGTTGACTGCCTCAAAGAAGTCATTTAGGTTCAGGAGGCATGATCTGCCTTTCACAAACCTGAACTGGGTGGGATCTAGAGTTTGGACGTTATCAATGTCTTTGTTTATGAGTTCCATGATGATACGTTCCATGGCCTTGCAGACCAGGCTCATCAGGCTAATAGGTCGATAGTTCCCAGGATCAGTGGTGGCTTCCCCTTTGTGGAGTGGGATAACTGTTGCTGTGCACCATTCAGTGGGCACAAAGCCTGATGCGAGGCTATTATTGAACATGGTGCTTAAGTGGGGAGCCAGTTAGTTCTGAAGTTCATGTAAAACGCAGCCTGGGATGTTGTCCGGTCCCATGGATGCTGTGTTCTTGACTTTAGAGAGTGCAGCTTTTACCTGATTACAGGGACTCTGCATTCTTCCTGTACAGATATGGGCCCATTAGGGGGTGGGGGGGGGTAAAGTTAGCACTGAACCTATCTGCCAGGATGTTGGCAATATTAGTTGATTCTGTAATTTTCGTGCCTTTGTGCTGTAACTCAGAGCAGATCTGGGCGTTGCCATCGAGATTCTTGACATAGCTATAAAATGCTTTGTGGTTGTCCTTAGAATTAGTGGTGATTTTGTTTTCATAGCTAGCTTTGGAGGATCTTATAAGGGATTTCAGCTTCTTACTGAGTTTTTATATGACAATTAGAAAATACCAGCATGTGGTTATGACAATCAAGCTTCTTGAAGGCCAGGTGGTAATAAGCTTAAGAATTAAACCAATAAATGTACTAGAAAACAGTTCTTTAATGGTTTTCATGCTTATGGAAGCAAGTTTGGTCAGCAGGTGGTGATCATGTACAGATATCTTTATAATTATTGTGAACATGCACCATTCAAAAAGAAGAGTCAGTCAAGAAACATACCACAAGAGATGCAATAATTAATCTTAGAGTTTGTATTTTCATTTACAATAATACATAACTAACACAGAGAGCCTTATGGAACCTCATAAATAGGTTTCAATATTATACTCCCAAGTGCAACAAGGTAGTGAAACCCAAATGCAACAAGGTAATGAATTTTACAGTGCAGTGACATTGAAGATCACCTAACAGATGGCTGAAGACCCCCATTGGAAACTACTAGCAGTCCCTCACTTGTTTAGAAGGCCCTGCATTTAGGAATATAGAGTAACACAGTCTCCTCAGGTAGTCAACATCTTTAACAATGGCCTCATTACCACTAGCAGCCACTGCAGACCCTGCAGCACAAGGATGACATGATCCTCATGAGGTCTTCTTTCAGGACCCTGTTCATGCAATTTTATTCATGGAAGCCTGATGAAGGCTGTGTAGTAGCTGAAATCTGTTTATCTGTTTGATACATTTGATGTCAAGGAATTGCTGCTGCCTTAATGAAAATGTTGTAAAATCATTTTCAGAGTGTTATTTACTCATTTCCTGATACTTGAGTTGGAGTTTGATGGAATCACACCAAAACCAACAAGTTCATTTGCCTTTCACGCAGTGTTGTAGTTGATTCATCTGATGCTCTTGGCAGTTCTCCTAAGTGGAAGTCCTTCAATCCCAAATTAATGAGCAACTCAAAGTTGTAGAGCATCTTCCATGCTGCCACTTTAGCAAGCTAATTGCATGTCGCTACTTTAGCAAGCTACTTGCTTCAAATGTAATTGTCATTTTCTGGCACACACTGACAGTGGTGTCAATGCATTACCAGCATTTATTTATGAAGCTAAAATGTTCTTCTGGATTTGTTAATGATTGCCGTATCTGCACTGAACTTATGCTCCACTGGCACCTGCTAATCACATTGTGACAGCTTGACAGCTTGAACCGTGATTGTGATATTGCTTTTATGTAGATAAACTGAACACCAATGATGTTGCTAAATATCAGAGTTTTAAATTAGTTTCCACTCCTGCACAATGGACGCTGTTGTATAAGCTAAATCCAAGTTCAAAGTTTACAAGTAGTCATCCTCTTGAGTATCTTAAAACTGCTGCATCTGCAATATCTTTTTCTAGGACTATACTGATTAAATAGTCCATCAAAGAAAGCCACACATCACATTTATCAGAACAAACAGTTATTTTTTTTTTCCTTCACAAGCATGGATCTTTTACTGACTTTACTAACTCCCATCCAGTCATATTCTTTTCAGTACTGGTCATGACTCTGATGAAATAAATTGTACCCCAACTCTTACGGCACATATGTGATGATAATCTTATATCCAATGCATAACAGGCATTTGCTCTAGCAAAAAGACAGACTCTGCTCTGCTAGATATTACTGGGTGTCTGCATACTAGGAACTACCTTGGTGAACTGTCAAATCCTTATTCCTTAACTTATGAAATTGCTGACTTTGACAACCTTCCCCTCCTTTTGCACAGCCTGCAAACATGCAGCGTGTCATTTGGCTGTTGCAAACCATTTTCTAGCTATGGAAAAAGGCAGAAATCAATCAATTAGTTGGGTAAAGTCAATAGTCAATTTGCCCTTCATGTATCTTTACGTGTTCCTCAGGGATTTATGTTTGGTATTTATATATTGCTATATTTGTATACTCAGTTATATTATTTTAGATAAAGTGCAAAGGATATATTTCAACTAACATGTCTGGCAAGTCCTTCATCCCTCAATTTATTGTGAATCTCATTATATTTTCACCATTTCTCTTCCAAGATTTCAACATGGAGTTTGAAAAAAATGTAGGCAGACTTTAACAGGGAAGCCCAATTAAAAGCAGACGTGGACCACAGATGAGAAGTAGATAGAAGGAATGTTGAGGAGGCCCATATGGTGCATCAGAGATGTGAAATAAACAAATGGTAACAGAATATGGAAATACTCATTGCAAGGGTATTGATGTAAATGAAGAGGAGTAGAGCAGTGATACAAAGGCTATATTTTTGGAAAGCACATTGAGTGTGTGTGTGTGTGTGTGTGTGTGTGTGTGTGTGTGTGTGTGTGTGTGTATGTGTGTGTGTGTGTGTGTGTGTGTGTTGGGGTTATTAGGAAAACAGTAATAAGAATCTTAGAATGGAGAAATGCCTGTTGAGGGGGGAAAAAAGAATAAGTATAAAGAAAAGTACACAGTCATAGGTTAAAATTATTTCCTGAATTTTCTTTTTTATTTTTTTGAGAATGTCCAAAGTTGACAGAAAAAAATGTCATTATCTGCAATCGTGAAAAGTGAATGGAGTCATAAACAAGTTTGAAATATTTTTGGTATTGAAATGAATGAGTCACTAAATTTCATTCGTTATATGTGGGTAATAAGTGACAAATGATACAGAACTACTATTATGGTTGGAAAATAGAAATTATACAGAAAGTTCCAGGAATTTAAAATAAAAGGATATTATTATTTCATATATATTATAAGAAAGGAAAACATACTAAGATATATATTTTTAAAACACAACTTGGCACCTTGCAGTCCTGTCCTGCCTTAGGCTGCTGGCTTTCGCTCGTGACTCACAATAGCTACATCTCAACCACCCAAGGCATCTCACATTGTTCCACATAGTACCCTGGCTTCCCATCCTGAAAGATCCACAAAGAATCCTGAAAGAACTACCAAGGGGATCCAGTAGTGCCTCCTGCAACCATTCTGCCCCCCCTCAAGAACTATAAATAGCTTGCATGCACCCTACTGTGTAAAACATCTTATTATTTTTTATGGTTGTTAATTTGACTCAGCATGCGTCTGCTAGTGGCCTACGTCTCCCTTTAAACTCTCTAGGCTCCATCCTATCCCACTCCCCTGTGTGCTTCTGCCTCAACCTTGTAATTACTCAGTTTGGCCACTAGGGGGCAATATTTTCCCACTACCAACTTCTCATTCATTAGTACGTACAGCTATTACTCTAATAACTTACACTGTCCTGTTTTAGCTCCAACCCCCTGTGTATTTCTCTGCTTCTCTTTACCTTAAATACATTGTGACCTAGTGCTCATCCCCTGTGCCTCCTTACATTGAACTCTGCTCTCTGCTTTACCGATTGCTTTCTGCTGGCTAAGTCTTCTCCCTCCTCCTTGGCTCTATCTGTCTCCATTTTCCCCTGTTCCACTTCCTCCTCCCCCTTTTTCAGTTCACCTCTCTCTCTCCCCTCTCCCTTCCTCTTACTCTCCCCTTTTTCAGTCATCTCTTACTCCTTCTTCCTTGTATCTCCCCCTTCTTATTACCTACTTCCCCCCTCTAAATCTATATAGCAACATCAGTACTCATGGCTCCATTTTTAAAACACAACCTGGCCTCTTCCAGTCCTGTCCTGCCATAGGCTGCTGGCTTTCACTCATGGGTGGCATTTATTAAGTTACAACTACTGTTAGTAACACGTGCCTCTGGTATTCTTTAGGTCAGTTGCAGCTATGTATGAATGCTCTGTAACATGTATTTTATGAGTGTTCCTAGACATGGCTTCCGACTCACTTCGTTTCATTTTAATTTGGCTTCTCCGCTGTTACCTCCAGCTAACCACTTCTACTACTGTTGAAATCTGTAGTCCCAGCAGGACTGCGTGTATACTCTGTATCTGACTCCCTGTGAGCGTCCTTAAGCTCCGCTACCAAGCTTTTAACTTATTGACTTTTATGTTTGATTTGCATGGAACCTGAAGTGAATGTATGAAGTATAATGGTCAACTGCTATATTTTTAAATGCAGTCAATGAGTCCTGCAATATTTGGGGCTTCCCATTCGGTCTGTTTGGAGTTGTCTGTGTGAAACTGACCTACAACTGGTTAACTGCTATATATTAAATGTGCCCAGTGAGTCCTCCATTATTATTAGCTGCTTCCCATTTTAATCTAGTTGAAGTCAGCAGTAACAGTTCAACATAATATGGTTGACTGTACGCAGTCACTCCTTTGTATTGCAAGCAAACGTGTACTGAACACAGATCACCGATTTATTCAGTATTTATCTCCTATTCCCTGCCACAATAGTAGTGCTACAACTGCCTTGACCTTGTAACATGTTGTCTGATACTGATGATTACAGTGTGTAGCTGCTGCCCTATTTTATGACTATAGTATTATCTGCTGTAACAAATGAAAGGATTTAGCCAGCAGTTGCTCGTTTCTGAGTGATTGCATTTGTATGTAGCTGCTGCCCTATTTTATGTTTATAGTTGCAATTGCTGTAAGATTTGGAAGAGTTGGAAGAGTTCAACCAGCATTTGCTCGTTTCTGAGTGATTGCATTTTTATTTGAATTATGATCGCAGCCCAACTCTGGGTTGTAAATGTTGAATTGCTGATATAAGTGAATGTTTCAGTGTGAATTTATACTCCTCTATACCTGTTTATCTGTGTACCTAATTTACTTTTGTAGCTCTACTCTCCTTCACAGTCTCCCTTTTAACCTAAGCGTCATACACATACCCTCACGCCAAACCCATCCCTAGACTACTTACTACTATTCAAACTAAACTATCGAACTGAAGTATTTCCCACATTTTTGACTGATTTTGTTATACTCTCGTCTATAACTACTTATTGCTCCTTCTACAGCTCACAACAGCTACGTCTCAACCATCCAAGGTATCTCACATTGCTCCAAATAGTACCCTGGCTTTCCATCCTGAAAGATCCACCTAAGAATCCTGAAAGAACTACCAAGGGGATCTAGTGGTGCCTCCTGCAACCATTCTACCTCCCATCAAGAACTACAAATAGCTTGTATGTACCCTATTGTGTAAAACATCTAATTCATTTTTATGGTTGTTAATTTGACTCAGTGTGCATCAGCTAGCAGTCTACCATCTCCCTTTAAGCTCTCTAGGCTCCATCCTATCCCACTCACCTGGGTACTTGTGCCTTAAGCTTGTAATTACTCAGTTTGGCCACTAGGTGACAGCATTTCCCACTACCAACGTCTCCTCTCTCATTAGTACGTACAGCTATTACTCTAATAACTTACACTGTCCTGTTTTAGCTCAAAGCCCCTGTGTATTTCTCTGCTTCTCTTGACCTTAAATACATTGTGACCCAGTGCCCATCCCCTTTCCCTCCTTACCTTGAGCTCTCTCTGCTTTACTGATTGTTTGCTGCTGGCTAAGTCTTCTCCCTCCTCCTTTGCTCTTTCCTCTACCTGCTCCATTCACCCTGCGGGCTCACTCCGGTCCCCTACCCTCCCCCCAAATATAACCCACCCCCACTACTCCTACATTTATTCTAACCAATATTCCCCTCCCCTTCTTCTCTCAGCCAGTCCAATCACATCTCCACATTATCCCCTCCCCCACCCATCCTCTACTAAGTAACTAACCCCTCCCCCATCCTAAAATCATAAGGTCCTGTACTTGGATCTATACCTCTCCCTCTTACACTCTCACACACCCCCTGACATCCTACTACTTCCTGTATACCTAACTCACACCAATTAACCATGCCTTCTCCACTTTCACAATCCCTTCTAATCCCCTCTGTCAGCTTACTTCTTCTACTTCCTCTATTCCATGCTACCTCTTATTACTCTTGCAAACTCCCCCCTCTTTTCTATCCCCCACCATCACACTCAGCTCCCATCCCCACTTTCACACAATATCCTCCTCTCTAGTTCAACCAAACCCACTCCACTACTTCAAACCAAAAATTATACCCACCTCAGTGAAACATCACATACCAAAAGCATTATTGCATTTCCCACAAAACTCAAGGAGCAAACCCAAGCTCCTGCTCCTATCCTCCTTTGACTGCCTATGCTTAGTAGGAGACATACACCCCAACCCCAGACCTAAGACTAGCACCAATCCCACTCCCCCAATCACAACCAATATTACCAACCATAAAGATCTCAAGCTACTTACCATTAACACCCAGAGTTTAAAAAACAAAACAGCCCACTTCCATGCTTGGTTATACCATACCTTACCAGACATAGTAGCTGTCTCTGAGACATGGCTAAACCCCACATTACTGACTCTGAAATCCTACCCCCAGGGTTTCAAACACTCAGATATGACCACCAAAACAGGAAAGGAAGAGGAGTAGCCTTTAATTTACTCTAGCCTACTCTCCATCACTCCCTACCAAAACCCCATTCCTCAGTTCAACAATGCTGAACTAGTCATAGGAATACTCAAATTGAATAACTATAAAAGCATTTGTGTTATGGCCCTCTATATCCCCCTGGAAACAATACCACTACACTTGAAGAAATGCTTCTATGGGCCACAACTAATATTAAGCTTGAAACATGCATATTAGGGGATGTGAACATTGACTAGAACAAAATTAATACCAATAATCCCTCCATATCTATCAATCTATTTCAATTTCACTCAACTTACAAATGCCATTACCAGAGCCAATAAAAACAACCCCCCAGGCTCTACTCTTGACTGGATCCTAGTCTCCCACCCAAATAAAATCTCATACACAGGCATCTTACCAGACTCCATGAGTGACCACTTGCCAGCCTTCATCCATCGAGCAACCCCCTACACCCCTCACCTACACCAATATATCTATACTCAAAACCTTACAAACATTAACCCTACAACTTTCTCCAGTACTCTCAAACTAACAAAATGGGACAATCTAAAAATTCTTCCTCTAGATAATGCAGTAGAATTCTTCAACTCAACCTTCTTAGATACCCTGAACTCCCAAGCCCCACCAAGAACAAAACAAATGAAACCCAACTCTGCCCCATGGCTAACTAAAGATACTAAAACACTTATGCAACAAAGAAACAAGACCTGGAAACTTTACCATCACAATAAGCACCCTGACACCCTTCTTAAATATAAGCAACTCAGCAACCTAGCCAAAAAACAAATTAGAAAAGATAAAAAAATCTTACTATAGTAAACTCCAGTCTAATCATTCCAAAAACCCCAAACAATTCTGGAACTCCATCAACTCTCTTCTGAACCCAGGTACCAAAAACAATCCTTCCCCTGACACCAGCTAAACTGACCCAGAAATAGCCACCCTATTCAACTCCTTTACCAACTCTATAGCAGAACTCACCAAGACCTTCCCAAATCACAACCCCTCCCCTCCCCCTCAAACCCTCTTCCCTAATGTCTACCCAGCCTTCCATCCCTAACACTCCTCCCATATTTTATCTCAAAACCATCTCCACCTCATACATAAAAAAACTTCTTTCTAAACTTAAGCCATGCTCCAACTCCCCTGACAATATCCCCTCACTCTTTCTAAAACTTGCAGCAGACGGTATCACCATCCCCATTAACATTCTCATTAATAGATCCATGCAGGAATCATATGTCCCCAAACTGTGGCATGCAGCCTTTATCTTACCCCTCCACAAAGGAGCAAAAATAATAACATCTCAAACTTCCGACCTGTAGTCATTCTTTCCCCAATCTCACAAATTCTTGAAAAATGCATCTACCTCCATCTCATGCCTTTCCTTACCAATAATCAACTCCTCACCCCTACACAACATGGCTTCCGTTCTGGCCATAGTGCAATAACTGCTCTTCTCTCTTTCCTAGACATAGTAAACCATGCTCATGACTCTGGAGAAATTGTATCCACAATCCTTCTAGATCTCTCCAAGGCATTTGACACAGTCTCCCATACCCACCTCCTGAACTGCCTTTCTAACCTTAATCTCTCTCAAAATGCCCTAATCTGGATCTCAGTCCATGAAATGGCAAACTGGGACCTCAGCCTTCCTACCTAGCCCGACCAGGGTACCCCAGGGATCCGTACTCGGTCCAGTGCTCTTTAATATATTTATTAATGATTTCCATGCAGCCATTCCTAACACTAAGTACAATATGCAGATGACTTAACTTTAGTCTGCTCCGCTTTTAACCTCCCAGAGCTCCAAACAAAAACTCAAATTGCCTTCACAACTATTGAAAACTGGATACTTCAAAACCACCTCTCTCTAAATGCCAACAAATCCAAAATTCTACTTTTCTCTCCATCAAAATCCCTTCCTCTTGACAAAAACTTTTTCAATATTATCAGCCATGCCAACTCCACCATAGAAGTTTTTCCTTTTGCTAAACTTCTTGGGGTTACTATTGATGAACACCTAAAATTCGATACTCATATACAGCTACATATTAAGAAAACACATCAGAAACTTGGCATGCTGTACAGAAACTCCCACTTTCTCTCTACTTCTACAAGACAAACACTCACCACTACCTACTTACTACCGTCACTATTGTACGGTGCTCCCCTACTAACCAACATATCTTCCTCCATCTCTTCCAAACTGGAAATCTGTTACAACAAAATCTCAAAATCCGCCACTAAATCCAAATACTCCTCCCACCACTGTACATCTGTCCACCTGCTAAATTGGCTAGAACTTCCCAACTACCTTGACTACCTCCAACTGACTACAGCCCACAAACTAATTTTTAAACCAACTAAATGCCCAGTGCTAGCAAACATCTTACCATTATACACCCCTCACAGAACTCTAAGATCTGCCCACCAAAATCTAATTTCTGTACACAAACCAAACTGTCCCGCTGGTCAGCTTCTCCTATCCTTTTCCTTAGCCAAAAATGGAATTCTCTTCCTCCCTCTCTAAGAATTTCTGAAAACTTTGAATACTTTCAAACCCAGCTCCATTCCCACCTCTCCCATAATTGGAAATGTAATTGCACTCTACCCACCTAACCTGCTAATGACTCTACTACAAGTAACTCTACTCCATACTGACTTCCTAAACAGCTGCCTCACTCTGAATGTAATGTAATCTAACATCTGTATCTTGAATGTATATATTACAAATAGTATATTATCTGTCTTCTCTCTCCCCCTTCTGGGAAAGATTCTCACTACTGCCAACATATACATTTTGATGCTATTTAACAAAGAACATTAACGCATCCATAACCTAAACTGTAATGTATGCACTCCACTTTTTCAATTTTACAACTACCTCTCTCTGAATACATCAGTATCATGAATGTATACATAGTAAATAATGTACTTTCCACCATTATTCTCCCCTTTCTGGAGAAAAATTGTATTTACTGCAATTTTACAAATGTTAGTTTTTATAACCATGTACAGATGATTTACAATTGTTAGTTTTAATAACCATGTACACATGATCTACCTCCTCTGTACAACTTAACCTCTGTAAAACTTGTTCTCTAATCTAGTATGTAAGTATGTAATGTATGTTCTTCTATTTCACAATTATACTTTGCTAAATTTTACTATATAATATTACTTTTTGCTTATTTTTACTATGTAATATGGAACTTTTCTCCCCGAGCTTCCACTGAAAACAGGCTCCTTGAGCCCAGTGGACCTCCCCAGTCATCAAGCTGGAAATAAATAAATAAATAATATATGAACAAAGGTCAGTGCTACAGATTTACTTCATAAAACTAAAGAGGAAATCAATTATGCTTTACATGGTCACAAATTATAGAGAAGGAAAGGGTTGTATAAATAATCTATCTATGTTTATATATATGATTTTTACTTAACAACTGTGTTTAAAAGGTTAAACTGCAAAAACAGTCATATGTATGGTACATGAATCATGCATCTCCCAGGAAGTAGGACATCACATAATATTTTATCTGTGCTAAACACAGAAAAATAAACGAAAACTAATAGTGATGCCCAAACATGTCACTCCCTTTCCCCGCCACACTTACCCCAAGACATCCCTACCACCTGTCCTTTAATCTGTATCTCTAAAGAACAGGTCATGAACACCTTCTGCAAGGTCAAAAACACAGCATCTATGGGACCTGATAACATCCCAGGCTGCATCCTACATGGGCTCAAACAAGAATTAGCAACACTTCTGGGTACTCTTTTCAATCATAGTCTAAGCACTAGCTTCATCCCAGCTGAATGGAAAAAGGCCACTGTTATCCCCCTGTACAAAGGTGGCACATCTACTCACCCATGGGCACTATAGACCTATTAGCCTGATGAGCCTTATCTGCAAGGCCATGGAGAGAATCTTTATGGACCTTATCAACAAAGACATTGGTAACCTCCAAACATTTGACCCTACTCAATTTGGATTTGCCAAAGAGAGATCATGCCTGTTAAACCTGGTGGACTTCTTTGAGACAGTCACCAAGGCTCTTAATGAGGGGAAATCTGTGCATACAGCCTATCTAGACTTAGCCATGGCTTTTGACACTATTCCCCATTCAGGCATCATTTACAAACCATCAACCCATATATCATTAGATGGGCTGCTAAGTGGCTCACTTATAGAACCCATTTAGTCAAAATATGGGAATCCACCTCCAACAGCAGACCTGTAACGAGTGGTGTTCCACAGGGATCAGCCCTGTGACCTCTACCATTTGGAATCTATTTCTCTGAAGTGCAAGCTAAAACTAAAGGTCTGTGGCTGACAAAGTTTGCTGATAACTGCAAACTTGGAGCAGTCATAGAATCTCCAAATGATGTCAACATCCTACAAGAGGGTCTTACACAAACAAATGACTGGTGCCAAAGTCATGGCCTTAAACTCAGTGCAAAAAAAATGTATTATCATTCATTTTAGTAAGAGTGATGCTCCTGCTAATTACCACATCAATAACAACACCTTAAGTATGCAGTCAGTGGTGAGAGACCTGGGTACACAGGTTGACAGCATCCTTACATTTGAAGGGCATTCTCTATTGCTCATCTCATAAGTAAGGGTGTTGCCTCCAGAAAAAAAAAAAAAAAAAAGTTATAACCTCCCTGTGCTCTTCCCTTATCAGGCCAATAATTGAGTACAATGCCCCTTTTGGTATGTACCTTTCCAAGCACCTGCAGCAATTGGAGAGACCAGAAAGGTTCCTTACATGGAAAATTCAAGGTTATCAGCATTTGTCCTATGAGGGTTGCCAAAATCACTATCATTTTATTCTGTTTCATACAGACTACTCAAAGTCAATCTCTGCTTTGCTTTGCTTTGCATATAAGTCAATCTTTGACCCTGATTTATTGGAAATGCTGCATATCCGTAAGTCAAATGGTACATGGGTTACTCACTCTAATGCCCTTAACCTGGTATGTGACATTAATAGAACTCGTTGGAGGGAGAGATTTGTCTCCCAGAGGTAGACACACCTTTGTAACAGACTCTCACTTCCTGTCAAGCAGACCACCTCATTGCTCATCTTCAAATGCAGTCTGGACTACTGGCTGGGTAACCATAAATTCACCCCAGGGGTTCCACCTATGTTCCTCTTGGTCAGGGGTGATAGGTGCTGATCATGGAAATAAGGGTAAAACTTGGCTAGGCTTGTAAGGGCCCTAGGGTCATTATCCTAGTAACCTCCTGTGATGATATGAGTTTATTCCTTGCTACCTTGGCACAAGTCTTCTAGGGCAGATAACACAACACAGCAAACCAATGTACATTAAGTACTGCAGAAAACTGCATCATAAGTAAAAGCAACATTAATTAAAATTTAATCAAGAAAAGTCTTCTAGCTATAGCTAGAAATAAAAAGTTTTGAATTAAAGTATTACATTTAAATACAAAAATGCTTTCTATGTACTGTATATGCCTCTTAAGCAAACAAATGAACAAAGATTATGTTGAGTATATAGGGACTAAAGGTAGCAAAATGTAAATGATATAGTCTAAACTTCATGAAAATGATCTGTTGAACCTATATTTAAAGAACACATCTGAATAAACTACAGGGATCCACAGATAGTTACTTATAGGTTCATACACTGTTACTAGGCACACCCCAAACCATTTGGGTACCAAGTATCATGGGGGGCATGTTAGTGAGCAGGTAGCTAAGGATTGTAGGTGGTTGTTAGGATATTGCTTTTCTTAATGATGGCCTCCATCCATAAAGGGCATGGGGCGACATCGGGGGTAAATTTATGATTTCCCATCCAGCTGTCAAGGTTTTGTTTGAATAGGATCAAGGCTGAGTTCTATTTTACATGTATGGGAAGCCTATTCCATAGTGCAGGGGTAATTTGGGATACATATCTGTCCCTCCAACACAATTTGTTTATGTTATAAGTGAATTTCAAATCTCTGGATTTAGTGTTTCAAGTGCAGGTTGTTTTGCACATGTTCAACAGATCCATTAGGGCTGAGTCTGAGGAAGCCCTGTAAGGTAGGTAAAGATCCCTTCTCAGCAGCCTGTAGGAGACTGAATAAAGAATCACAGCCTTTAGGTGATCAGTGTAGGACAAGGTATTCATGCCCTGAATTCTCCTGGGAAGAAACCTGTGTGTGCATTGCAACTGTTGTCTGGTTAGATACTTGCCAAAGGGGTACTGTATTCAATAAGAGCCCTGATAAGAGCCAAGCATACCTCTCAACATCTCAGCACAGGAAACCTGGACAAAGCCAAACACAATCAGTGGACAATGGTTCAAAATCATTGACAGATTTTAAATATTGCCCTTATAAACTTAAAAAAGTTGCTAGAATAACATGTTTTGTGGTAGCACACATTCGTTAAATGATATGATCTCTGAAAGTCAAACGTATGTAATTATTTAGTGGCTTAATTCCTAAGAGATATGCAAAAAATCCACAAGCTTTATAAGTAACAGACCAAAAATAAGACTCAAAAATGTGGACAGTCTGTGAAAATCTGGACAACTGAGAGGTATGGGGCAAATTACAATGGTTCTATAACCTCCATGGACCTGGATGCCATACCCTGACTAATAAGTTGGGCAATATAGAATTATTTTCTTATTATCTTAGCTGAATGTTGGTGAAAGGCCAGACTAAATTCCACATATGCTCTTAGATCCCTAACTACTGGGTTAAATCTTAGGGGTGTTTTATCAATGGAGTAACTAACTTGCACTGGCAGTTTCCCAAAGGGCATTACAATAAACTTCTGGCACGGAGTGTTAGGCCATGGCTTTGGCACCAATCATTTGTCTGTGTTAAACCCACTTGCAAGATGTTTGTGTCTTTGGGGAATCTATAATAGATCCCTATTTACAGTCAACTTTTAAAGTGGTGAGCTAGAAGCCTTTAACATTAGCCTTGACTTCTGAGATATAGATGCCAAACAATATCAGGCCCAGCATGTAGCCCTGGGGTACACCACTAGTGACTGGTCTGTTGGTGGAGGTGGTCTCACTGATCCTGACTTCTAGGGTCCTGTCCGTGAGCAAGTTGACAAACCATTGCATTATATAATGAGCTCAGAGAGCTTATCAACAATGCCTGAGAAGGGTATTGCAGCCAATGCCTTAACCAGGTCAAGATACACAGCATGCACTATTTACCCTCATCTGTTATCATGGTGACTCTCTCCAAGAAGTCTAACAGGTTAAGTATGCATGACCATCCCTTAACAAAGCCAAATTGGGGTGGATCAAATGTCTGTAGATTTTCAGTGTCCTTGCTTATCATTTCCATGATAATTCATTTCATGTCTTGCATATTAGGCTTGTTAGACTGATGGGTCTGAAGTTCTCTGGGGTGGTCAATGGTCCACCCTTTTGGATGGCAATGACTATTGTGGTCCTCTATTCACTTAGGACATATCATGTTTCAATGTTGTAGTTGAAGAGTGCCTCAAGTGGTCCTGATGGTCATGTTCCACACTATTCAGGAGGCAACCAGGGATGTTGTTGGGACCCATGAAGGTGGTGATGTTGACTTTAGCAAGTGCTGCCAGCACCAGGTCCCCTGCTGATAGCTGGGGAACCTGTTTTGGAGGGAATTTTATCTGGTGGAGTTGGGTTGTGGAATTTGAGCTGAATTTATCAGCCAGTAAATTTGCTATGTCACCATGGTCAGTGTAGGAGGTACCAGTCATCACCAATTCCACACACTATTGTGTGTTTCCTCTAAGGTTATGAATGTAGCTGAAGATGGCCTTATTATTGTCCTTAGCCTATGAGGATATCCAGAGCTCATAGTTGGCCTTGCTGGACTTAATCAGCCCTCTTAATTTCTTTCTTAGTTATATAAGGGAGCACTTGTCTTTAAGGGAGTTGCTTTTCCAGATCTTGGTCATGAGTTTTCTTCTTCTTTTATTATATACCCTGTTTACTTGAGGATTCAACCAGTGGGGTTTGATTTTATTGTTTGGGGTTTATTTCTGGTAGGTACTGCAGCCTCTGTGCAGCCATTCACATTCGGATAGTGACACTGCAAATTCTGCATTAGTAACTGTGGTTTAGGTCGAGATGATTGTCACTGTAAAAGTGACACCCCGATCCCATGTGCAAAATGGGAAAAGGGGTTGAGGATGGATGGATGGATGGATGGATGGAAGGATAGATGAACTGTGGTCTCAAGGTTGGGGGTAGCCTTATGCACAGCACAATATTTTTTGTGAAGTTGAAATTTATGTAACTAAGTGTATATTAATGGACAATGATAGCAATATTACAAGAAAAGAATACAAAATACATTCCAGGGAAGACATTCAGTATGAAATGTTATACCAAAGGTGAATGTAAAAATTATAAACAGAACACAGACTGGAGAAAGAAATTAAATGAAATTCAAATAATTTTGAGAAAACATTAATAAAATTTAAAGCTATTGAAAGGGGCTCCAACAATATAAGAGAGAAGATCACAACTTTCAGGACTATAAGTTGGAGTAATAAAGGAAAAAGTAAAGATACAAATAACAAAATGGTGTGTGCATGAAGAAAACAGGAAACAAAAATGTCTTTATAAGATAGTTTAGAATTAGTGAAACCTTTCAGTCCGTGCAAATCAATTGTGACTGATAGATATAAGGGATGTCATGAATGACAATTCTGCCATCACTGTCCGGTAATTTACAAAATGCCTTTTTTTCCAAATAACTTTTTATTTTTAACCTTTTACTCACAATTAATATCAAAAAGAATATACATACAACAATTGAATACAGTATATACAACTAATTAATAAAACAGCAAAAAGTAACTATTTACACTATATACAATAAGCAGATGAAATCTCATATGATCTTGGAAGAGAAACAGAAGATTTATAAACAAAGAGAGATACAAAAAAGATAAAAAGAAAGCAGCAAATGAATATATAAACATTGACCCCATTAAGACATATATATAAACATATAATAAAATGCATTTATATAACTTATTCATAAAACGATTTAAATTCAGGAAACTTTTCTTGCAATGAAAAGCAATATAAAAAGTTATTGAATACTTAATCGCCATTTCAATAAAATTTCTCCATAACATATTAAGATGGTTGGTTCAATTTTTGGATATATATAATTTAATAAGTATAAAGATTAGTACTGATATACATAAATCTTTCTTAGGTAAATCAGCATGAGTTATGTGTAAAATCTTGAATTATTTACTGTAAATGTTATCACTAAAGTCCATAACTTGTAATTTCGCTGTAAGATTTAACAAGATTTGTTGTAAGTGTTTACAACTCCATAAAATATAAGTCAGATCTGCTAGGGGATAGTTACATAAATTATATGATGATGGAATACTAGGAAAAAAGGCTGCAGTTTTTACTGAGGTTAAATAAGCATTACTGAAAATCACAAATTGTGTATAAAATAACTTTTTTAAGGGATATACTTGTTATTTAGTACTATTGATGTATGTAATAAATCACTGGAGATGTTAGGAAGTTTATTTAACCAATAAGAAATAAATAAATAAATATTATTATATTTAGCTTTAGTAATAAATTTACAGGTATTGGAAATAGGTTTGGCTGACTGTAACAAAGAAATGATTTGCTTATTAGTATCATGGCTTTTACAATTGAAATTGGATGGATCAAATGCAGTATTCAATAAATAACAAATCTGATTAAAAAATTATAAGTATCCTTTGGGTAGATTACAAATTTTTCTTACATTTTCAGCTGAAAAAGGGTTAACTTTTATAAAATCAATGACATTCATGTTTGCAACAGGAGAAAAAGAAGACAGGTCTAACATTCAATCACTGAATTTCAAATTAGGATTTTTATTTATTGATTGCAAAATGGCAAAAGTATAATGTTAATGTAGTCAATAATTGAATCAATCTCTTGGCAGCAATCCAAAGCTTTATTAAACACACGTGTGGGAGACACAATGAATCATTCAGTACCTCCCAGAAGTACAAAAGTCAATGGCTTATAAAGGCTGTTAATGCCAGCTCAGCAGTTTGTTAGAACAAAATAACTCATCATTCTATATGCTGCAAACTAATCATATTTGGACAAGTTTCAAGATTCAACAGAAATATGCTTGTTGCTAGGCTAGACAGATAAGTAAATCGAAGGTTAATACTTCCTGAGGCAACATGCTTCCTTATAAGGAAACAAGAGTAGAAAAACTACTTTTAACATTCACTCAGTACTTTTCCATTCCCTTACACATTCCTTCTGTCACATATACAAACAATTTTCTATGAACATATTTTATATACTTCTCCCTCTACAATCATATGAGTTTAAAGATTTATGAAATTTCTGGAATAAAAGAATAGTGTTAATAGCTTGATAATTTGTGGTTTCTAAGAGTTTGGCGATTTAAGTAAAGTAAAGCTTAAATATTTATTTGATAGGTGATATACCAAATTTTACACCAGAGATCTTGCCATACTTGGGAGTTAAGAGGTAAATTTAGAACTTTAGTCTTGTCACATTAATAATGATATAATACAAATATATATATCAGGTAAACATCAGGTAAACCTAGATCTCCCTTTACTTTAAGTGCAATTCATTTTTATAGGATATGCAAATTGATTTAGGAGACTGTATAACTTTATTAAGAATAGAAGTAATATTATGTCAGAATTTCAGAGGTATATGTTGAAATGAAGCATTAAACAGGAATAAAAAAAATAGGAAAAATTTTAATTTTGGAGTGCTACTTTAGATAAAAGGGATACATTTTACGTGCTCCATATAGTAAAAGGGGTAGATTTTATTTGCTCCATTTAGTAATATATTGTTTGATTTTATTCCAAGTATTCATTGCATTATCTAATTATTTTAATTGGTTAAGGCCAAAATAAACACCTAAGAATTTCAGTGATGTAGAGATTTTAACATCATAGGTTGGGAGTGTGGCCTAATGGTTAAGGTGTTTGCCTTACAAACACAAAGTGCAGGGTTTGAGTCTCTCAAGGGATAATTGGCTAAGCTTAAAATGGCTCGCAAGGGCAGTTAGCTTAGTACTAATCTATGAACCTATGAATAGGTTATGGTACTGGATGGGTAGAGGTAATTATGGTTGAGAAGGTATATAGCAGATTTATGAAGGCTCAAAGAGTAGTGGGAAAATTTAGAAAAGTTATTTATAGTTAAAACTATTTTGGGAATAGTTGAACTAGGGAGAGTAAAATATATTATTAAATCATCTGCAAATGTAGTAAATGGTATATCTATCATGAAAAATTTGGTGTGTGGACAAATGTATATTGAGTAAGAGCATGAAAAAGTGGTTTAATGTATATATTAAAAAGATAAGGAGATATAGGGCACCCATGTTTAAAATAGGTATCGGGTTAGAAAAATTCTTATTAACAAAAAAAAAAAAAAAAAAAAAAAGAAAATTGAGGAAAAGCTTTGTCAAATAAATTGCTAATAGCTTTAATAAAAGAAGCAGGAAATTCTAGGTATCCCATAGTCCAAATAAAACTTTACGTTCAGATAATAAAAAACTTTAGAAGCATCAATAGCTAAAGTAATATTGTTAAAATTTAAGTTATTAATGAATGACTGAACAAGGTCCAGAGACAGTATGATCTGAAGTCTGCCTTTGCCTTAGAAAACCAGATCGGTAAGGAGACAGAATGAAAGGAAGAACTGATTTTAATCTATTAACAATAATAAATGCATATATTTTTAGATCTGTATTGATAAGGCGTATTGGTCTATAGCTAGCTGGGTCATTTGGATCATGATTATATTTTAAAATGAGAATTGTTTTAGAGCCACTAAGATATAAATCAGTTATGCCTAAATCTTTAATAGTATTAAATACATTTAATAAATAGGGGCCATGTAGTCTAGGAAATATTTATAAGATTCAATACAGAAACCATCAAGTCCAGGAGCTTTGCCCATTTTAAAGTTTTTGATAGTATCTTAATTTCTTTTAAGAGGAATGGCATATCTAAAAAAATAGGCTGGATAGAATTATATTTTTGAAACTGCATTCTGTTAAGGTAAAACATAAATCTCTGTCAGTAGAGTTGTTATTATATTGACCATATAACTGTGAAAATGTTTTCCTAAAGGCCTGAATTATATCTTTAGTATTGTTCAACAGCTGTTCTTTATATTTAATAGTTGATATAAATGGTGTATGGTAGTCTAGTTTTATTAGATTGGTCAAGGTTTCAGTAGGTGATTGGGTCCATTCAGAATATTTTGCAAGGCATTTTACTTCATACCATGAAATTTGTGAGTAATTAAGAATGTAGAGTTGCTTGTTGGTGTGAATAATTTCTTTTTGTAACTTAAAGTCTGTCTGAGTAACCTGTTTTATCTTAAGTTCATTTAGTTTATTTAATAAGGCAGATTCTTTTATTTTATGAAGCTTTTTATAAAAAAGAGGCTTTACTTATAAAAATACCTCTAAGTTGAGTTTTCAGTGTAGCTCAATGTAAATCAAAAGGGCTGTGAGAGTTTAAGTTTGAGTTTTGGAGATCTTGTAATAAAGAAATTATATCATCCCTTACATCTTGCTTATCTAATAGATTAGAATTTAAAGTCTAATTATATTGATGATGCATACTTAAAATAGAGATGGAAAAACGAATATCTAATAGTATCTTAGAATGATCAGATAAATGTCTTGGTTCTATATGAAAATCCAGCTTATAATGAAATTGATTTGAAATTAAAAACAATTCTAGGGTCCAATTTATGGCAGAAAAGTAGGCATAGTTAGAAGAATTATTCTGATTTGGAAACACATTGAAAGTGTCAATCAAGTCAAAATCCTATATTAAGTCCAATATAGCTAAGAATGTATTTGGTTTATACTGCTTACAGTTAGAAGTTCTCACTTTCCAAAAATGAATGTCTGAATTCCAATTCTCTCCAATAATAAAGAGATTTTTTTTTATATTTATTTCATATATTATGTATTTCCTTTATGCATTCATATTGTTTGTCACAATGTGCATATAAATTTAGAAAACATATAGGAACTTTAAAGCTAGGATTTTTACAGATAAGATAATGACATCTGACCTTTGGGTTGTAACCATTAGATAAAATATTTTCTTGAAAAGTTTTATTTATCAAAATAGCTACACCTTTACTAGTTATCCCCAGAAGCTGATATGCATTTAATCCACTTTGTTAATTCGTTTCCTTTGTTGCGAAAACATATGCGATTATTGAATAAAGTTAATCTGAGATTTGGATTTATAAGGAGATGCATGAATAATTTTGTTTTAGTAACTTGCTGAAAACCATTTACATTCCAAGATTCAATAAACTACATTTTAGTTAATTACAAAAAAAAAAAATCTATTTAGAAATAGTTTTACTGACCCATAAAATAAAAGAATTGTAAACAGTTTTTATGACACATGACAGCAATTAATTAGTTCAACTTGACTAGGAAAATACTGTAATACTCTTCCCATCTTACCATTAGGCCTAACCCTAAAACTCACCTTATAAGAAAACTCAATAACTTTAAAGTAATAAACGTAGGTTAAATAAAAATGAACATTTTTAGTAGAGAAAAGTAAGACCCACCAACTAAAAACATACCTAATAAGATATGCTAAGTTAATAAAACAACTACACAATGCTTTATGGTGGATACAAAATGTTATTCAAGTAAATATTGTCAAAACTCTATAACATACTGCTAACCTCATATAAATCATCGTAGTGGCCTTAAAGAAATGTAAGTTAAACACATTTAGTCAATTATGTTAACTTCCTTCTGTATATAGCTCAAATTCATTTCAATTAAGAAAAACAGAAGGCCTATATCATCTAATAATAACTCCTGATAGTAAATAGTGGTCATTAGATGGTGATATATTACTAAAAGGAAAGTAATATGCAGACTTTTACACTTATGGTATTCATAATAGATTAAAACTGGATATAAAAACTATATACTTAAAGCTTGGTTACAGTTTATCCAAGGTAAGGATATATAGAATATTACAAGTCACCCTTCCTTAGAAGAAAAAATAAAAACAGTAAACTCCTAATACATGTGCTGCATTGGCTCAGTACTTTAAGTATAATGGAATCTGGTCAAAAAAGAAATTAAATACAACTTGTATTCAGTTCAAATCATTGGAAAAGAGAACAGTTTACTGACCACTCCAGCGATACGACATATGTATTTAAAAAACAGATAATGTGAAAGGCTCAATAGAATGGGACTTTCCATTCAGTGTTATATCACATAATGAGGCTCGATCAGTACATTGAAACAAATAATAACCAAATATTTCTACAGCATGGCATCCAACCAATCACTTCCAGACAGCAAATTGCACGACTCCACAATGGACCAGATCAGTGAACTATCAAGCCACGGAAGGGAAACTCCTTTTATCACAGTCCCCTACAATAAAAATGTGATCTAATAATTTATCTAAAATAAAGTTGAAGATTTTTTAACAATAATCTTAGCCTCAGTCATTGAAGATATGTTGAATGTCATACCTTGATGGGTAAACGACAAAATCAGTGGGCATCTCATCTGAAATTTGTAACCATTGCTAATCAAATGGAAGCAGAAAGGTGCTACCTTTTATCTTTCCTGTTTGATGGCTAGAGGTAAAAGTGGTTATATGTTTAGCTCATAGCCTGGCCAGCTGAATACCCTTTTCCTTTTGGACATGGAAATTATATCTGCTACATCTTGATAGTTAAGAATTTTGGCATATATACATCTTGGTTGATTAGATGCTCCTGAGGATCATAATACCTCTGTCAATAATTATCTGATTTTTAAAAAAGATCCATGCCAAGCAGATTAGCAAAGATTTTTTTGCAATGTAGGAATTAAAATTTGCTATTCAAAAGATTCTGGCAAACCACTTTTTAATCTGATTGTTTCTTCTGCTTCTGAGTTAAGCACCTTTTTTTAATGCTTTTAATTTCACTATTTGTATAACTTGATCTATGGTTAATAATTTGTCTTCACACATTGATATACATTGTTCAGAGGTATCTAACCTTTTAGATATGTCATGTAAGGTTAATTTAACATAGATTAACTGCTTAGAAAGGTGATGTATAGCTTGCTGAATAGGTGCCGAAACAGCTTTAAGATCACCCAAAGAAAAAGTTTGTTCCATTTTTGTTTTAGTAGAAATATTACTTTTGCCTTCTTTATTGATTTTAGATCTTTTGGCTGAGGACTTCTTTTCAGGAGATTTTATTGATGAAAATTTAGTCTTAGTGTTCTGGATATTCATACCTTCACTTTCATTACCCGTAACTGATGTGATAGAAACAGAAACTTAGTTTTACTTAGTTGTAGGTCAAGAAAGCTTAAAGTAATTCTTGTTTTTGTTAATATATAAAAGAGTCACTCCAGTCAGCCTGCTGGAGAAGATATGAATTACCACTATACATGTATCAGGTAAGTAACAATGTCCACTATTTGGTAAGGATAACAACAGTTACGAAGGTAGTACAATCTAAGAAGGTAAGAAGGTTAGTAAGTTTAATTACTACATATTTTAGGCCACATTTATAGTGTTTAAATCTATATAAAGAGGAGCAGCATGCTGGCAATGCTTACACAGTGGTGACCATATTAGCTCACCCACAAAATCCCTTTAAATAAATGTGGTAGGTGAAGGTGAATGATTACTAAAAATGATTGCTTTAGTAGACTTCCTGGCACAGTACACATAAAACATATAGTACATAATCCCTGCACCAGAAACAGTATGTCTCAGCATACCTTTGCTCATAGCCTTCTTCTCCAGCATCATGCACACATATGCAGTATTAGCAAGTTGTTTTCTTCCCAATAGTGATCATTATTATGACCCACAACCTTATCTCTTCCAAACTGCCTTGTAGCAATCAATGCACACTACTCAGCCTGGTACCTAGAAGAACCACTAATCTTCATGTATATTAATAGGAATTAGGGCCTTACTTTACCCTGTGCATTATAATGGTGTTTAAACATCCAGTCTTATACAGTCTCTCAACTTTCGAATGACTGATATCCCTTACCTGTTCCTAAGGGGACTTGTTATTGGTCATGTCTCCAGCCCCTATACTATCATATTGATGATCATATTGCCCTAGTTACTCAACATTTCATCCTGCAGGCATGAATATAAGATTTAAATTATTCAAGAAATTATATATTTATTTTTATATGTTAGTAAGTACAGGCACCTTTCTTTCAGTTGACTAAAGTGTTGTGCTCAGATTTCCATTTAAAATGTTTTTAAATGTGTTGTCTTCAATTTATGGTCCGAAGATACAGTTGCTATATTTACTTGACTGTCCTGCATATGTAAATAAACAAATGTCCTGAATATCCTTCTAAACAAAAGCATTTGGACTACATTTTTTGAATTCAAAGAAGTATATTTTAAGTAGATTTATAATTACACTTATCTTAACATCAGGTCTGTGTGTTTTTTATTTGCTCTTTATCTGACGTAAAAGCTGTTAGTTTAAGGCAGTTTTATAGCATGTATCACTTTTTGGTTTCTTTGCTGGGCATAGGTGGTTTTCTCCTCCCACCCTCCCTGTCATTGTTTTGGTTTTATACTTGGATGCTTTTGAGCTGCCTGCCCCTACTGTATAGCTGACACAAGAAGCTCCTCCCATTATTATCCCCTCTGCTCATCCTACTGGCTATTGACAGATGAAATTGGGAAGGCCAACCCCTTAGACTGTTAGTGCACTTTGAAATTGCCAAAAAGTGTATGCGTTCCTCATTACTGGCTTGCCTGCCTTTGAATCACATTGTAATTACTTGCAACTAGTTGTTAGACTTGTTTATGGTATCTTTTCACTTGTGGCTAAACAAGGTATGTTTTTACATTAAGAAGACTGAGCCTGCAGTTGTACTGGGAGTAGAAAGGTAGCCTGGTCTGTCTGAATTGAAAAATGTATGGTGAGGCCTAAAATGAGAATTACTTATTGTAGCTAGTTATTTGATTTCCTTCTGATACCTTTTCACTTTTCGCTAACTAAAATATGTTTTTACATTAAGAAGGCTGGGACTACAATTCTAGTGGGAGCAGAAAGGTAGCCTGGTCTGTCCAAGCTGGGAAACACACAAGGGAGCTTAAAGTGACAATTACTTGTTATAACTAATTGGTACCTTTTTACTTTTGGCCAATCAAAATGTATTTTTTACATTAAGAAACTGGGACTACTATTCCAGTGGCAGTAGTAAAGTAGCCTGGTCAGTCCGAGTTGGAAAATACACAGGGAGACTTCAAATGATATTATTTCATCAGCCAGAAGGATTTTTAGGTACTTATATGGGTATCAATTTGCACTTGAGAGCTACATTTGCTGTGCTTTTACATTAAGAAGTTCCAAGATAATCCATTTTGTGGCAGAAGGTGTTTACCTGGACTCTCTGCAGCACTGCAAGACGCTTAAAGTGTAATAATTTATTGGGCAGTGGGCACAGAGTTAGTTTTCAGCTTTTTCCTGTCTGCTATAAATTAGGCACATTTTCATGAAGCTCTTCACTGCTCATTGTTGGTTAACAGTACCCTGTATAATAACAAACATATGAAGCTAGTTCATAGGACATTAACCCATAGCATAAAAAGGCTTTGTGTGGAGCTAAGCCTAGGGCAGCTAGATAGTTTCATACAGCACTAAAATCATAGCACTATCTAACATCTAGCCTTCACCCTACACACCACTCAGGTGATTCCTATAAAACCAGATAGCTAAACCATAATAGCCAACCCTAATACAGATCCTGACAACATGGATTTGCAATTTCCTTGTCTCTCATTGGCCAGGTTGGTAGACATAAGCATCCTAAGACAGTCTATCAATTTTCTCAAGTACTCAGACAACCTTTTAATCCTTAAGTAAACTAACACAGTATGAGAGAGATGTACATGCATAACTTCCTTTGAGGCAGAAATCTTGTTTACAAAGTTGTCAAAACAAGCACACTGCATCCTTCACACATATTGCCTACCACACACATGGACTCTCTTATGCTGAGGCACTTTAAAGAAACCTCCCCAAACCTCAAGGACATCATAAGCCATCAAATTACAACACCTACCCTTAGCAATCAGTGAAGCATAGACCAAAAGCAACACATAACACTACACATAATCCTGCATCCAATGATCCCCCAACAACAGAGCCCATAAGGTTTATCTAGTACTCTTGTCATAGGGGATTTTATTGTATGACACACACACATAGTCCTCTCATCAGGCTGGATAAAGAGAAGAAAACATGGTGAATCCTAGCTCCAGATAGATAGCTAACTATCATGCATGCATTCAGGTTATTGTGCCACAGGTACTGATATGATTCTAATATAGGTCATGTGGGTATAAATCATAGAATCATAGGATAATAACAGGTTACTAGGCTAATGACCCTGGGGCCTTGCAAGCCTAGTCAAGTTCAACCCGTGTTCCCAAGGGTGCTTGGTTCAAGCAGACACTGAAATAAGCACCTAATTGCCTCTGTCCAAGAGGATACAGGGGGGGAACCCCTGGAGTGAATTTCAGTTAGCCATCCAATCATCCAAACTGTGCTTAAATAGGGCCAATGAGGTACTTTATTTAACATCAATAGGAAGCTTGTTCCAAACGTGGGGCAACTTCTGTCTCTCCAGCAAGTTCTGTTGATATCACAAGCCAGGTTAATGTCCCAGTGAGTGGCATGTGTGCCATTTGACTTGTGAATGTGCAGCATTTCCATTAAAACTGGGTCAGAGATTGCTTTATATGCAAAGCACAAGTCACCTCTAAGCAGTCTGTATGACACAGAGTAAAGTGACAATGATTTCAGTCTGCCCACATAGGACAGATCTGGAAGACTCAGAATTTTCTTTGTAAGGAACCTTTGTGGTCTCTCCAATTGTTAAATGTGTTTGGAAAGGAACATACCAAAGGGAGCATTGTACTCTATTATTGGCCTGATGAAGGATGAGTACTGGGGGTTTATAACAGCTTTTTTTTCTGGAGGCAATTCTCGTTCTTATTAGATGAGCAATATAAAATGCCCTTCTTACCACTATGGAGACATGGTGATCGAAGTTAAGGCTGTTGTCAACCTGTGTGCCCAGATCTCTCACCGCTAACTGTGTGCTTAGGGTATTGCAATTAATGTGGTAGTTTTCAGAAACATCACCCTTGCTGAAAGGGATGATAACACATTTTTTGCATTAAGTTTAAGACCATGACTTTGGCACCAGTCATTCCTATAGCTGGCAATGACCCGAAGAAGAGTCTTACCTACAGTAAATTGCACCTAACATAATTTAAGGGAATCATGCTGTTTAACCAATCTAGAGGTGTAGTTATCTTTAACCAGTATTGATACACCATCTCATTTAGTTCTTAAGCCTTCAGTTTGTGATCTGAATGTGTGGAAGGAAATGTAACCTGGTATAGTTGGAATAATCTCAACAGCCTTAAACCAGGTCTCGATGATTACACTAATGTTAGCATCTTCCAGGGTGAGGATTGCTTCCAGTGAGTGTAGTTTCTGGTTTAGACTCCAGCATTTAGCAGCATAACCTTGAGGTTGAACCTTAGGTGTACCCCACTGGACTGTATGAAAAGAGATATTGAGATGGGGGGGGGCAGAGCCTGCATAGCTAACTGAAAGCAGCAGTGTTTTAGAGCTCCATATAACTAGTTAAATAATTTAAGACAGGAAAAAATATATTTTTTTTTTCTTCAAACTATAAAATCTTATAGATAAAGGTCTAATTTACAGAATTAGAAACTTTGGTGAAGTTTTACAAATCATTTTCTGTCAAAAAGCTTGGAGATATATTTACTTGTTAAAATGAGCAACTCAAGGAATTCTCACCAAGATGCTGTCTTAAAGAAGGAACTACAACAGATGGCATCTACCATGCAGGAGTTTTCTTTGAAGATGAATGATTTTAAAAAGAACCTAGAAAATCTTAAAATAAACAGTCAAAACAGGCTGACACCCACAAGGAAATGCTACAACAACACCAGACAAGGATAACAGGAATAGAGGTTTCTCTAAATGACTTAGAAAACAGACTTAAGGAAGAAGAAACACAGAAAGAACTGCTTCTTAAACAAACACTTGGTTGGTTAATAAAGTAGATGTCTTGGAAAATAGGGAGAGGAGAAATAACACCAAGATTTTCAGATTACCTGAAAACACAGAAAGTGAGGGTATTATTCCCTTTTTATCAAGCTGGATCCCTGACTTTTTTAAATTTAAAAGAAGGACTTTCCTTTGGCATTGAGAGGGTACACGGAGCTCTTGGGAAACCTTCCACTAACTCAAACTCTCCTCTTAGACCAATAATTATCAAATTTCTTTCATACTTGGACAAGGAACTGATTTTAAGATCTGCTTGGAGGAATGCACCTCTAAAATATAAACAGAGCCTGATAAGATTTGATAACGACTATTCATCTAGAATAATGGAACAAAGGGAAAAAAAAAGTGTGGCCAATGATAACGTTTCTGAAACAAAATAACATCAAGACACAACTTGCATATCCAGCTAAGATAAGAATACTGTATGCCAACGAGATGAGGACTTTTATTTACTTAGAGGAAGCCTCTTCATTTATTAAAACTAATAATGTGATTACTTTACCAGAAGATATGGATTGGATGTCACCTTCTCTCAAGAGAACAAAAGAAACAAATGTCTGGACAGATGTCAAAAAGAAGAAGCAAAAGACTAATACTGTGACATCCAAATCTCTCAAAGCATCTACTATGATATGAATTGTTTTAACATTCTTTTAAAGGACTAATTTTACTGCTTGGAATTTTAAAACAAAGGTAACTAACTACTGGAATATTTATCTATATATTTTTTTAAAATAGATGGCACATGAGAGTTTTCACATTACCTCAGGTATGTAAAACAGAGTACTTTTCATTCACAGAAGGAGGGTTATATAGCACATAAAATATTTATATTGTAAATCAACATACATAGTATATGTGTATTTTCTCTTTTCTTTCTCTCTCTTCTCTTTTCTCATTATTATTTTAACTGCATCGTGTCTCTCTTTCTAAATTCTCTCCTATTTACTATACTGATATAGTCTGTATATATTTAATAACTCACTATCTATTAATAGATAAATGATAGTCTGAAATAATCTAGTTTTAAGGTAGACTAATTGGAATAGTGAACTTAATTAATTGTTATTACAATATTTATTAGATTCATGATAGTCACTGTTATGCTTATTGGGATTGGGGACATGTTCATGATTAACTCTGAAATGTTCCATTCATGTACATATGTTCTTTGAATTGTTTCCTTTTAGTAGTCACAAATACATAAAAAAAGGACGGAAAAATGCACTGTTTGTCAAGAGAAGTGAAGCTTTCTTCACATTCTATTTGCGTTGCCATAGCAACAGTAAACAAATGCTGCAGTTTCTAAGGACACTGTGAACCTGTGAAGTGCATTTAGCCTCACAGATAACAAATAAGAAAAAGTAATGTTGTTTAGTTATTAAAATGAAAAGCAACCTAAGCAAGGTAAAATAAATACATAATAGGACTATTTGTAATGTTTTATGATTTATCTTCATAGGATTACATATTCCTGGAAACACAACTGAAATGTTCCCAAACTACATGTGCACTTAAATGTAGCTGCTTGATTAAAAAGTATTACTCAGTTTAACATGCTGATTTCACAGGCTGTCTGCACTGTAAAAGTTACATTTTATATGCTACTTAAAATTGTCAGTCTCTAACGCACGTGACTTTTTGCAACATGTTATCTTTGCAGTTACCTCACACTCTGTACAAACTCACTTGGTAACTGATAGCTGTTCATTTAAAATATCAGTTTAAATATTAAATGTGCCCTTGAAATGCTATTGACATTTTGACAAAATATAATCTGAACTGAAAAATGAATGACTTGAAAGAAGTAATGCATAGGATTTCAAAGACAGTTCTTGACACGACAGTAAAAGTACAAATATATATTCACAAGGAAGTATTGAAATGTTTTAGTCTTCCAGTTAAAATAGCTTACTGTCAACATTATGTGATATCAAAAAGTTTGAAGAGCTAGGAAATTACTGATCTTTGTCTTTATAATGATTATTAGACAGATGTTAGACTCTGCTTTGTTTAATGAATTGTGACATATGTTTATGAGGAAAAGTGGACTCAGTTATTCACATTGGACTACACATTCCTGTAAACTCAACTGAAATGTCCCCAAATTACTTGGGAATTTAAATGAAACTGCCTGATTAATAAGCATAACTTCATTTAACAACCTGACTCCATAAGCTATCTGCTCTCTATATATTATATTATATGTCACTTGCATATGACAGTCTCTAGAGCACACGAAAAAATACATATTATTTTTGCAAAATGCTATATTTGCACTAACCATGCATTCTAAACTAACTTAATTGGCAACTGACAAGTTATTTATTTGAAACATCAGTCTAAATATTAATTTTGCCCTTGAAATATTGTTGCCATTTTGACAAAACAAAACCTGAATTGAAAAAGGAATGGCTTGAAGAAGTGAAGCATTGTACAGATTTCAAAGACAGCTACTGACACTACAATATAAGTACAAATTTATACATGCAAGGAAAAATTTAAATGCTTTATACTTTTAGTTTAAATAGCTTATTGTTAACATTTTGCTTTATCAGAAAATTGAAAGAGCTAGGAAATTATTTCTAATTTGTCTTTATAATGTTTACTAAAGTGATGTTAGTCACTGACTTTAATGGATTGTGGATCATGTACAAGATGGACTACTGAATGTTATTTCAGTTTACCTATGTTTGCTAAATTTCTTTTATTAGTACTGATTTAAAATAAGGGAAAGAAAGGGAGGGGGAATCTCTGTTTTTGGTCAAGGGAGGAGAGGCTTAAGAGTATTCTAACTGCCCTGAGAACTCTAAGATGCTCTAAATACTATTTGATTAATACTTACCTAAGGTAAGTCTTGATTACCATATAGGTACCTTCACATTCATTTCAGACCTGATGTGATTACACATTCTGGAAGCAGGAGGTGCCCTATGCAGGATGCTTTGTAAATCTATAAATTTGTAAAAGCACTGCACACTAGAATGTAAGGCACCTCTAGAGTCAGGATACCACTGATAAGCCATGTCTTTTCATAAGTGTAAGTTGGAGTTGGTGAGCTGAAGAGTGGGAAAGTAAAGAAAGGCAATACACCTACAGTAAATTCATATTTCATTGGTAATCACTCATTGTTTACTTCAGAGTCCTTTTAGTCAAATTATTTTTGTAATAATTTATTTGTTGTTGGCTTATTTAGTGTATGCTCCTCTGTTGCATTTAATTTATCCAAAATGACATATCTGACATGTTTGGAATCTCTTAAGGGTAACTAAATATTGGATATTTTCTAAGTCAACATAATAATTGTTTACACTACTAACATTCCATTCTGATATATAAAATACTATAGAGCAATAATAGAATAATATAGAATTCCATATCTCTTTTAAGAAAATTCTCCATATAATAATTTAACATATGGAGCTCAGTTGATATTGTTAGTTAAATGTATGAGTGATAACCCAATAGATCTATCTTTATTTATTGGATTGGGAATTTATTTCATTCCATGTTTAATGGGAAATTCATATTTACCTGTATTTGATACTTTAGAATTAATGTTTTACAGAAGTACATTTTAAAGCCTGACCAGCATTTTATATTACTTCTAGTTAAAGAAGAAAGAACATTAAATTACACTCCCAAGTTTACACACACAAAAATAACATTCAGTTTTATCAGAGAATATGGTATAACTACTACAATCAAAATAAAAAAAAAAAGAAGCAAAATGTTTCTTCCAACAATAACTTGAAATGGTTTTAACATTCTTATCATTAAATACTAATGGCTTAAATAATGCAAATAAAAGATCAAACTGATTAAAATATTTAAAACTAAATAAAGCACAAGTAGTATTTCTCCAGGAAATGCATTTTAAGGCTAATGATAGCTTTATTTGGAACCCTAAGGACTATAAAGTTATTTATAAATATGAAGAAAAAGAAGTTCTACTAGCATTTGTTATAATTAAATTTAATAACAGAATATGGACCTTAGCTAATTTATATCGGTTGCCAGAAATTGGAGCAGGAACGGTTAAAAAAAACACCTAGATTTTATTTCCAACAATTATAAAGGAAATCTTATACTGGGAGGAGACTTTAAATGAACCTTAAAAGCTTCTGAAACCACCAAGAAGTATTTTCACATAGCAACTATTTCAAAATCCTAAAAAAAGATGGATTGATTAATTTCATTTAATAGACACTTTTAAAGTAAAATATAATAAATCTGTATTATTTTCCCATAAAGACAATAGCTATGGAACACAAACCAGAATATAAAAATTATTCGTAGTTCAAGATTTACAAACAAAAATCCTCAACTTCTCAATAATTCCATGCCCCTTCTCAGATCATGACTCTCTGATAATGAATCTCCAAATAGAGTTTAAACCTTTAATCCTCTCAACTAGAATTCCATCATATATCACGAAAATTAAAGAATTCAGACCCTGGATGTTGTCAGAACTACAATTATTTCTTGAAATTAATAATACAACATAAATCAGTAAAGTCATGGTTTGGGACTCATTAAAAGCATATTTATTTGGTAAGCCCTTTACCTGGTACAAAAACAAAGTTAGAGAGTAGGAAACAGAATCATTAGACTTGCAAAACCAGACTCTTGTTAGCAAAATCTAAAAAAATTCAGAATTGTCCAGAATTCAAAAAAGAAATAGAGGAATTAAATAAAAAATATAATGAAATTCTAACACACAAAACTTGTCTAGTCTTGGAAAAATGTAATAATAAACTCATTAGCCACCTCCCCAGATAACTACATAACTTATCTACAAGAATTAAAATACAGTCTAAAGCAAATAGCATTGGTTGTATATATCATGAAAAGAAAGGAAAAAAGTATCAGATATAGGAGAAATACTTGAAGCATTTTGGTTCCATTATATGGAACACTTCAAAAAAGAAGATTTAGATACAAACCAAATAAACTTAGATACAGACCTTATCAATATAAAAACTATTCCTAAAAACTTAAAACTAGACCTACAAAAACATATATCCTACAAATAAATTGTTGACAAGATAAAAGAAAGTAAATCTAACAAAGCTCCAGGGATAGATGGTATAATTATGGAAATGTACAAACTCTTCCCATCAACAGTAATCTCCCTTTTTCATAAAATGTTGCTAGAAGTCCAGTCAGAAGCAAAAATACCACTCTCATGGAAATATTCTCTCATAACACCAATTCTAAAAGATAATAAACCATCAGACATTTGCACCTCATACAGACCTATATCATTACTGAGTAATGATTACAAAATATGCATGTCAATCCTAGCTAACAGAATGAAAATCCCACTTTCAAAGACAATTAGTAATGAACAAACTGGATTTTTATATAACAGGCACACACATGATAATATTAAAATGATACTTACTCTTATAGAGTATGTGAATAAAGAAGATAGAGAAACACTTGGTAATCAGATTAGACATAGAAAAAGCCTTTGATCCCCTCAACTGGGAATATCTATCTAAAACTTTAGCATTATTTGAATTTCCTCCTCCCTTCATCTTATTACTAAAAACATATATATTAATAACTTAGTCTACATTAAATTAGGCCCTTCCACCTCAGAGTCTATCTATATAACAAAAGGTACTAAACAAGGATGCCCCCTTTCTCCTATTTTATTTGCTTTGGCTACAGAAATACTTGCAGAAATAATACACAATAATCCAAGAATAAAAGGAATAGAAGTCTATGACCAGTACATATCTAAAATAATGCTTTTTGCTGATGATATTTTATTAACCCTATCAAACTCCAGAGAGTCATTAGGAGAGCTAGAAGATGTAATGGAGAAATTTTATAAGATTTCAGGTCTACACTTTAATAGATCAAAATCAAAATTTCTATTTTTAAATAAGAAAAAAGAACTACAAGTTACAGATAAATCCATCATAGGAAAAGAAGAACTTAACCTAAATTATTTAGGAATAGTGTTATGCAAAAATATAAATGAAACAATATTAATAAATTATAAAAACATTATTGAAGCAATAAAAATATATATAGAAAAGTGGCACAAAATTAAATTAACTTTTGAAGACAGACTGCAATTAATAAAAATGGTCTTATTGCCAAAAATACTATATGTAGCATTAGCAATACAGTTAATTCCTGAAAGATGCATTCTTAAAGAAATAGACTCATGTTTAATAAATTTTTTATGGTATCCCAAAAAGAATAGAGCAGCTCTAACTCATCACATTAGACCCTGGAAACAAGGATAATTGAAATTCCCAGAAATAGAAACATATATAAAAGCATATGTGCTTAAAACTACAATAGACTGGATAAACCCAAATTACTTTGCCATCTGGAAAGAATTAAAAACAGCTATATTAACAAATTAATTTAATCTGTTAAAAAATTTTTAATAGTAGACAAATCAAACAAACCCTGGTACATACTATGCATAAGTATACAATGTAATATAACAACACCTTCTAAAACAACACTGATTAATCATTACATCAATTCCTTTAGGAAACTTATCAATGCAAACATAGATCTAAAACTTTGGTTTGACCGTTTAACCCTATTTACCATCACTAAGAACTTTCCTCACAAAATATATAGGGGAAACAACCTGCTGAGAACAAAATTAATTCTTATGCTGGTTTCAATGTATAAATAAATTAAATGTTTTAGATATACATATGATAAAAACTGCTTACAATATTCCAACACAGGACTAGTTAACCTTACAAAGCATTCTAATGTGCACTCAAAATTTATGCAGATTAATTAATAATTCCTCATTTAAATATATTCCAAATCTAAAACGTTTTCTGTATGAATTTATATATAATAGTTGTGAAAAGAAAAACTCCATTTCAAATCTATATAAAGAGTTAATAACATATAAAACAATTCCCAAACCATCATACTGGCAGTTCTTAACAAAAGGTCAGTCACTGCAGTTAACAGAAGAAATTAAAACTGACATCTTACTATCAGTTAATTACACCTCTAACACACAGTACTGGAAAATATTTAACTGGAAATACTTATATAGAGCATTTTTAACACCAGATAGAATTAAAAAGATCAGTAATACTACAAATGGTTTTTGCTGGAGGTGTGAAAAGTCAAATAAAACAAATTGGATTCATGTTTTTTTTTATGAATGTAATAAAATTAAATCATATTGGAATGGAATCAATCATTTTTTACAAGCTTTATTTAATGAATCCTTTACCTTAACTAAAGTATTGATTATACTAAATGTAAATGAAGGTCCCTACCTGAATAAGACAAATATGTATTTGTTATGGACAATACTTGCTATATCTAGGAAATGCATAACCAGAAGGCGGAATTCAAATACACCCCCGACCTTGGAAGAATTCTACACTTTACTGAAGGCAACTGCATCGATGGAAATAAAAATTAAATAACTACGAATCTATCCCAGGCCATTGGTAAATAATCCTTGGAAGAAAGTTATATCTTTGTTTTACACTCTGCAATAATCAATATTATATCTCTGATAACTGATCTGTTAATTCTATATTTAATAACATGTAGTGTATATAACTGAAGGTCAGGCTATTGTAAATGTTGTACACAGCTGTTTAAAATGATATTTAAAAATATTATGTACATTTTATTTTAATTGAAAATAAAAAAAATATTTGAGGAAAAAAAAAAAGAGATATTGAATATGTGTCACAGATAGTTACGTGTCTTGCACTGAGCAACATTCTACCTTCACCAAGGATGATGCCAAAGTAAGAACAGAAAATTACTGAGTTCTAGTAATTGGCTAAAGCTCTGGTGTCACTCCAGGGGAATCCACTAACTATCAACATGGGATGACATGGTTAACAGACCATTTTGGTTTGCCAAGTTGTCTTCACCAGTCCTCCTGGGCTTTGGAATATTAGCTATCCATCTCATTGTATCCTTTTGTAGGCAATTTCAAAATTAAAAAAAAAAAAACTCATAGCAACCTTAACTCATTCCCTCCAATACAGCTCTGTAAAATTCCACTGGAACTTCCAATAGACAGAGTATATGCATTTTAATGGGATCAAATTATGTAATTTCAAATAAATGTCCATATCTCTGGAACCACAGGGGTTACAAAAGAATTGTAAATAGCAAACTCTTCAGCCCTAAACATAGTTATAGTGGTAGTATTCTTTAGGTTCTAGGTCGTAAAATGGATTTTATATATCATAGGAAACACAGAAACTAATAAGTTTGTAATATTTTGTAAACATCTTACAATATCTCAGCAACCTGTCAAATTACATAGTACTACAGGCAGCATTTTGTTCATCCAATGGAGAGCTTTCATATGTGGCTAATAATTTGTGACTGTGTTATTTGGTAGTAGAGATATTTAGAAAAACATGAACTTTATGACAATATAAATGAATATCATATGAACAACAATCAATATATCTGTACCTGCACTAGACAGAGGTAAAACATTAATACAGTTATGTTTACCACTGTGTAAGCTTTACAATGAAAGTGTTTAATGATTTGTATGTAGCATTAATTTGGAATTATTAATGCAAATATAAACTAACAATATCTGATGCCTAGAGGCATCAGTAGGATGTAACTGCAAAGGCACCTGGAGACATCATTCAGCTGTAATGAGTTAATCTGTTACTGCTCATTGCTAGGAGCCTAAACAAGAAACTCCACACCCTACAAGCTCTCCTCACTCTGGAGAATGTACACATCTGTGCTGTTACCAAGACTTGGTTTAAAGCCACAGAAAGTGCTCTGTCAGTGGAAGGCTACAGTGCCTTCCACACATTTAGACCAACAACAGCACAGATGGGGTTTAAAGGTGGAGGTGTCTCAATCTATGTTGGAAGCAAATACAACTCTAGGTTGGTTAAACAGGATGATGCCCTGTAGTTCATCCACATGCAGTTCAACAGAGACAAGTTTCCCTACTATGTACTGGCCAGTTACAGGTTCCTCTCTATGACCCACAAAGTTCACAAATCTTACCTAGATCTACTCGATGCACTCACCATTCAAACAAATAACATATTCAAGGGGGACTTTAACTACCCATCTCTAGAATGGGAAATATGCACTGCCTCTAGTTTACAGGCACAGCATTGACAGGACTTCATCAACACAAACAACCTGGACAACATAGTCCACTCTCCAAGTAGAGGATAAAACATACTGAACCTAGTACTAACTCATATGGGAGAAGATTCCACCCCCACACAGACACATCACATCCTCAGTGATGAAGTCGAATCACAAAGCTATCTCCCCTCAAAATAAAATTCAACCCAACTAAACCTGTAACAGTTATAAACTATACTAATGGAAACTACATCCTATTAAGCAATGGTTTGCCAAAATTCACATCTCCCGCAAACCTCAAGAAAACAGCTACCTATGCAGAATTATTTACAGAAACCCCGTACAAACCTAAATGGCTGCATTGTGGCTGCTGTACCTACCAGAAGTAAGCCCAGATCAAACACCAAAAACAAACCACACTGGTAGAATCCTTGCCTTAACAGGCTATGTAACAAAAGAAAAAAGTCACAGCCAAAATTGGAAAGAGCAAATCACACAAAGACAAGTGCTCTCTGATTCAACTAAATAAGAACTAAAAGATTTAATAAAGTCCACTAAGACCAGTTTTGAGGTCAGGGTAGCATCCCAGGGTAAAGACAACCTCAAGGCCTTCATCATCTATGTCAGGAATCTTAAAGATAATACTCAACAGAATGCAGGACTGGTGGTAAATGACACAACCTTCACTGACCAGGGTAACATAGCAAATCTACATATCTATATTACATATTCAAACTTTTAAAATTTCCATCATCATATGGTCGACACCATATGATCGAACTTTTAAAAGTTTGAAAATTTAATAAAAAAATAAACCAAAGAAAAAACCTACCTGAATGGTTTAAGCAGGGGGGCAAGCCTCCCTGCACCCCCCATGGGGAGGCTGTGCCCCCACACCCCCCGCTCTTTAAATATACCAACTCCGAGATTGCACTACAGTGCAGAAAAGGGAAATCCTCCCATTCCACACTGTATAGAGATCTTTGTTGAAGCATTCAAACTTTTAAAAGTTTGATCATATGGTGTCGACCATATGACGTTCGAACTTTTAAGAGTTCGACAATGTGATATAGATCCAAAATCTACTGGCTGACAGACTTAGTTCTAACTTCACTCCCCCAATCCCTTGATTACCCCCTGTGAAATCCCTTCTAGCACATTGCTCCCAAATATCAACAGTCAGCAGTTCCTGGAGATGCTCTCTAAGGCCAGAAACACTGCTTCAGTGGGCCCCAATAATATCCACGGTTGGCTCCTAAATAGCCCAAAACAGGACTTAGCAAGACTACTTGTGGCACTCTTCAACTACAGCCTCTAAGCAGGTTGCATGCCAGGGGAACGGAGGGCCGCAATGGTCATCCCTCTTCATAAGGGTGGACCATTAACTGACCCAGGAACTACAGACCTATCAGTATGGCACATCTAATATGCAATGCCATGGAATGAATTATCATGGAAATGATCAACAAGGACATTAACAACCCACATACACTGGAACCATCCAAGTTTGGCTTTGTTAAGGGAAGGTCTTGCCTACTTAACCTGGTAGACTTCTATGAGAGGGTCACCATGGCTATGGATAAGGGGAAAATGGTGCATACAGCCTATATTGACTGGGCCAAGGTATTTGATACAATACCCTATTCAGGTATTATTGACAAATTCTCAGAACCACGCATAAATCCCCATATAACTCATTATATTGCCCAGGTGGCTTACAGATAGGACCCAAGAAGTCAAGATTGGTAAGACCACCTCCCCAAGAAACTAGTCATCAGTGGAGTACTCCAGACACTGTGTGGGCCCACTCCTGTTTGACATCTACTTCTTCAAAGACAAGGTTAATGTCCAAGACCTCTGGCACACCAAGCTTGCAGATGAATGTAAATTGGGAGTTATTGTAGATTCCCCTCATGACACCAACATTCTACAAGAGGATCTAAGACAAACAAATGACTGGTGTGAAAGCCAATAATTAAAACGCAATGCAAAGAAATGCATTATAGTATCTTTTGTAAAAGCATCAACCCGAGCTAAATACGTCCTTGATAAAACACCCCTAAGGTCCAAAAGTTAGGGATCTAGGAAAACATGTAGACAGTAATCTGGCATTCATCCAAGATGTAGCCAAAATCGTAAGAAAATCATTCTATGTCACCCAGCTTATAAGCAAGGCTATGGCATCCAGATCCAAGAAAGTAATAATACCACTCTAGTCAGCCCTTATCATACCCATCATTGAGTAGAATGCCCCATTTGGCCTTTACTTAGCTAAGCACTTGCAAAAGTTGGAACACTCTCAAAGGTTCTTCACCAGGTGAATCCTGAGTATGAATACCCTGTCCTACACAGATCACATTAAGGTCCTATCTCTGTACTCAGTCAACTACAGGTTACTGAGAGGCAATCTATGCTAGCATATAAGATGTCCTCAAATCCAATTCTGATGGATGTCCTGCATGTCAACAAAACAAATAACATCAGAAACATTAGATCAAAAGATATTAACTTTGTCATAAACTGAACCTGTTGGAGAGACCACTATGTGTCTCAAAGGATCGCAAGTCACAATGTATACTTGCTTTTGGGGGATTTGACTTTGTTTCTAAGTAAAGTGTTTATTATTTTGAGCTATTCCCAAGTTCTAATGAAATAATCTGACCACACAACTGTTAGTCCATAAAAACTCCACAAACTTTAATGTTAAATAGGTAAGCATGTTCATGGTGCACCAACTGCATCTTAAGACTATGTAAATACAATAAAATACAGACTATATGTGTTTGCTGATTGTTTTTTTTTTCAGCCTGATGAACGTACTTTGTTCAATGATATCAGGGATTTACAGAATGAAATTCTTAACAAATATGACATGGATGTTTGCCGTGTATCTTTAGATGAATTATGTGAACAAGTTGCTTTCTATGAGAAGAGGCTACAGGCAGTGAAAGTCAAGAAGTTACAGCGTGATATGAGAGACTTTAAAAATGGTGATGTTTTTCCATGGCCTCAAGAGAAAGCAGTATGTAGTAATTCTGTAAATGCCTCTGCCATCTGCTAGAGAAGAGACAGCCGAACAGAAATTGTTCAACAGAAGAGTACTACAGTTAGTAAAGAGACTGTACCAGCAGTTTTTCCATCTACCTTGTCTGCTAGTATCAATGAGATTGTTGCTACAAATTCTTTTGCACTTTCTGTCCCTTTATTCATGGAAAGGGATTACAGAAAGAGTAGCTCCAGGAGCCCTTCAAGAAAATGTTGTGTACAACAATTCGATCAACCAGATAGAATGCTCCAGATGATAACACAGAATAAGCAACAGCAGCAAATGGACTCATTTTTTAATATTTCATTTTCTGAATTAACAACAGAGCAGGCTTCTTTGAGTAAAGGTTTATGATTCATCCCTACAAGATCATCAGCTGTAGCTGAAATACTGATAGATCTCAGACTATTTGCCAGGAAAGTTTCTTTAGCTTTGCTGTTATCTGATCAAAGTGTAGGAAATGAGAATGTTTTTAAGAATCTCAGTTTGTTCTTTTTGTATGCTCTTAATATCAAACACAAGCAGTCTTTCTATAATTTGTCTAGTGAACAAAGATAAGCATTTGTGGAATTATGTGCACCCCACCACCTAGAAATACAACCAACTGATAAAGGTGGGGGCATTTGAATTATGGATAAATTATTTAATCTGGAACTTATAGAACAATTATCAGATAATATATCATATGTACGTATTACTAAACAACAAACAAAGGGTTTGATTAATGAGTACATTTTTTTGTGCATGACTTACTTATGACTGGCTTGATTAATCATGATTTGTTTGAATATTTTTTGGTTGGAAATCCTGTCATACCCCTGTTGTATGGATTATCAAAGGTCCACAAGTGTATGCATGATCCACCTATGCATCCCATAGTCTTCAGTAAAGGATGGGTCACTGAGGCCTTATCCATATTTGCAGAAAAAACTTTTAGACCAATGTTGGACAATATAGCTTCAGTCTTGAAAGATACTGAACATTTTTAAGTGATTTATATAGCTGATCCAGGCATATAAATGGGACCAGTGCAATGTTCTTTGTAACTCCTGACATAGTATCACTATTCACAGTGATACGAAATACAGTTGGTGTTGAGTATGTTAGACTGCAGTCATGTAAGGCAGGATTTACAAGACATAGAATAGATCATGTTTGTATGTTACTTGAACTTATATTAGAGAACAATGTATTTTTGTTTAATGGTGACTTTTTTCTTCAGAAGGTTGGTGTGGCTATGGACACTGCGTGTGCCAATAGTTACATCAGTCTTGTGCTATGTTATTGGGAAAATGAACAGATATTGCAGAATAATAATTACTGTGAATTTATTAGCTTTTATAGGCATTTTATGGATGATGTGTTCCTTGTTTGGACAGGTACACTTTAATTGTTTGAAATTTTGGGGAGTTTACTTATAGCACTGCAGACTTTTTGAAATGTAGTAAACATATTTCAGACTCCAACACTGAATTCTTAACTGTTACTATTAGCAAAAATATGCTTGGATGCTTTGATACAAGGTCATATAGAAAGCCTTGTAGAAAAATGCATTATTACATAAATGCAGTATGCATCCAGGGCATGTAACTAAGAATATTATGAAAGGTCAATTACTTAGAGTAATGAGGCTACATAGTGACAATACTGAAATGGAAAACATTTTTCAAACAATGAGACAAGAGTTCTTAGAAAGGGGTTTGATAGTAATGACATTGAATGGACTATTGAGGAAGTGCGTAGACTTAGGGGTATGCAAAGGAGACCTTTCTTCTCTGAGAAAGTTACTGGCAGTCACAGACCAGCTAGATCCAATAATGAGAATAGGTTGGTCATTACATATTCTAGTAATATTAATATCACATGTGACATAGTGAAAAATATCTGACCATTGATAATGGCTAATCCAGAATTAAGAAGGGTACTTATTAATACAACACAGTTTAGCTTTAGGAATAGTTTATCATTAAAAATACAACTTTGTTATAGGAATGAACTATATGTTGCAAGGCCAGTATCTGACAGGAAAGGTACCTTTTGCTGCAGGTCATGTAAAGCGCATAAGTATACTTGGAGCCACACATCTTTTACACATTCTGCTACTGGGTCTAAGATCGACCTTGAGTTTTATGCAAACTGCAAAAGCAAGGATTTAGTTCACTGTGCTAGTTCTGTTAGGTGCAGTGCATTTTGTATTGGAAAAAACAATCATAGTTTTAATGAAAGAACATTAGAACATTTGAATGACATCAGACATAATAAGAACACCAATGCGCATGCACAACATGTTTATAATCATGGAGAATAGTATATCTTTAGATTTTTAGTGTTAGAGCTACTTTTTGAAAGTTTGAGGGTTGGGGATCTAAAGAATTCCATAGAAAGAAGTGAGTTAAACTGGATCTTGCAGTTACAAGTGCATATACAACCAGGGTTAAATGGACAAGTTTCTTTAACACCAGTGCTGAAATCCTGTTCCCTTAAGCACTGATTTGAATGAGACTTTATGTATGCACGTAGGTGTGTGCTGGTATCTGTTTGCTGACTGACCATCAGTTAAATGAGTGTTTTAAGAGTTATTGTTTGATTTGTTGACTAATTATGAAATAACATCATCTGTAGTTGACTACTGGTGTATTAGATTTTAAATCTTTTTATATAACTTGTTCTGCATTTTATTGTATTTATATGGTCTGAAAAAGTGGGGGATACACTGTGAAAGTGCTTACTTTTTTTACATTAAAGCTTGTGGAGTCTTTATGGACTAACAGTCATGGTGGTCAGATTATTTTATTGGTGCTGTGGACTTTTGTATTTTCTGACCTCTGCCTGATTGTGTGGATATCCTTTATTTAGCTCTTCCCAAGTTGCAGGATTTTGGGTTTGTTTTTATGGTTTAGTGTTTCTCTCCTTTAGTGTAGTTTGTTGATACTGAGATTCCCCCAGTTGAGTTTTTTCTTAAATCTGACATTATATTTGCATCTTATTGTAAACTAGGGCTTAATACTAATTTAAAGGTGGGCATAAAATTAATTGATGAAAAATGCAGCATGTGAATAAGGGTCATCAATGTTAAGAGGGTAACACAAATCAAAAAACAACAAACCAAAGAAGGGATTAACTCTCCTGCATCCAAGTATAAAAGTACTGATAAAATATAAAATGTCCACATGCAGGTAGAGAAAACAGCTGAAAAATCCACAGTCTCTGTTACTTCAATTACGAATTCCAATTCCAGTAGGGTATAAAAAGTTATTTATTCAGCTAGCAAAAGTTAGCGCTTTCACCAAAAAGGCTTTCTCAAACTACAAAGCTGCCATTTAAAAACATCATTTAAATATGTAAAAAACAAAGCTGATAGGTTCAAAGTTAATTAATTAGATATGCTAAATACTGCATCATTAATTCATTTAAAATGGTATGCATTCATTATAACCTATACATACAAGGAGTCACAAACCACGCTAAAACATTTAAAATATACAATACCCTAAATATACAAATATATAATATATATATATAATAAATATAAATAAACATATAATAAATAAAACCAAAAATTAGTGTCTAAAAAGTCTTCTCTTTTTCAGAAGTGGTTTCACTTGTGTTTTGTCATTTAGTCCAGGCTTCTTATCTGCTCTCAGCCTATTAAATACTTCCATACATAGAAAGCCATGTTTTAGGAACACTCTATTACATCGGCGAAGCATGCATCCAAGGTATGTTTTTGAAAACATAATGAAAGGGCAGTCTATGAGGGCTTCGCGTTTAAACCCTAATACTACAGATTATTCTTTGGAGGTGTCTGCCCTTAAAAGTAGGCTTTTGGAAAGACAGTACGCCACTAGGGATGTGGAGAGGAATATAGAGTTAGTTAACTCTCTAAGAGAAGGCTCGGCTAAGCCGTATTTTTCTGATTGGAAGGGTGTTAACCCTGTTGATTCTATTGGTAAAATAGAACCCCTTAGGATCCCTATGTATTTTACTAGGGATGTTAGTATCATTAGAAGGGTAGTGAGGAAACATTGGGACGTCTTGAAGTTGGATGAAGAGTTATCCGGTGTGGTGGGGCAGGATCCGAGTTTTACATATAAGAACAAACAAAATATTAAGAATAAACTCTGTGACAGATCGGTTCGTAGGACATTGAATATAAGGAATGGTAGTTTTAACACTCAGCCCTATGGTAAATGCAATCAATGCAAGTATGTGGATTTAGGTTTGACCTTTACACAACCCATTACTGGGATAGTTTATGAATTTAGGACCAACACATTCTTTACAACTACAAATGTGGTGTACTTAGCCCGGTGCGTCTCATGCACATCTTTCTATGTAGGCAAGACGTGCAGACAGCTTAGGGAGCGCATCAGGGAACATGTTTATAGCATTAGAATTGGGTCCGAATATAATGCACTTGCAAAACATGTTAAAAGTATGGGTGCTGAACATTATTTTGTTTTTAGTGTCATGCAACATGTCCTATCAGATATTAGAGGTGGGGATGTAGATGCTCACTTACAAGAGACTGAGCTCAGATGGATAGTCAGGCTGAGAGCAGATAAGAAGCCTGGACTAAATGACAAAACACAAGTGAAACCACTTCTGAAAAAGAGAAGACTTTTTAGACACTAATTTTTGGTTTTATTTATTATATGTTTATTTATATTTATTATATATATATATATATTATATATTTGTATATTTAGGGTATTGTATATTTTAAATGTTTTAGCGTGGTTTGTGACTCCTTGTATGTATAGGTTATAATGAATGCATACCATTTTAAATGAATTAATGATGCAGTATTTAGCATATCTAATTAATTAACTTTGAACCTATCAGCTTTGTTTTTTACATATTTAAATGATGTTTTTAAATGGCAGCTTTGTAGTTTGAGAAAGCCTTTTTGGTGAAAGCGCTAACTTTTGCTAGCTGAATAAATAACTTTTTATACCCTACTGGAATTGGAATTCATAACTGAAGTGACAAAGACTGTGGATTTTTCGGCTGTTTTCTCTACCTGCATGTGGACATTTTATATTTTTTAATGTTAAGAGGGTGTTAACCATCTCTAGTATGCATTGGATCCCCCTAAAATAACAAAAGATCAATATCCTTTCATTTGTACTGAAGTGTTGTTCTTGATGATAGTAAGACAACTGCTCAATACTAGGTTCACTCCATTTCCAGATGTATATTTTGAGAATGTCATCATGTCCCTCTTCATATAATCCAAGGAGTAGTATCTCAAGTTGTTCACCTCCATATGTGCAATGATCAGGTCATATGTGTACCTGAAATAAAAGTATTTGAGAAATTTAGTGACATTACATATTATGGTGGGTGGCCACGGTGGTGCAGTGGTTAGCATTGCCACCTCACAGCAAGAGGTTCTCCGGTTCGATCCTCGGCTGGGGTGCCTTCTGTGCGGAGTCTGCATGTCCTCCCTGTGGTCGCGTGGGTTTCCTACGGGTGCTCCGGTTTCCTCCCACATTCCAAAGACATGTTGCAGGTGGATTGGACACTCTAAATTGGCCCTAGGTGTGCGTGTGAGTGTGCCTTCTGTGGAAGGTCGGGCACCGGGCTGGCAACTCGACACCGTAAAACTCCACTGCCAATCAATGTGCGGACAAGGTGATCCACTGTGGCGACCCCTAACCGGGAAAAAGCCGAAAGAAGAAGAAGAAGAAGTGACATTACATATTATGGCACATGAATGGCAACAAATCTTTGATCACCCTGGTGAGTGGTGCATCTGTTTGTCTAATTATGGAGTTACCCTTAAATGGGATCTTGTCAGATGAACTAGCCTGGTCTTGCTACTATATGGCTTGTGCTTGTTAGTTATGTGACTATCTTTGTTGGATACCAGGTGTTTATGCTGGTCTGTATGTGGGCGGTAAATTTGCGGGTTTAGACTGATACCTAGCCCTTGGTGTCCTTGCAGGCTTTGGTGAGGTTTTTTAATAGGATCAGCATAATTTATTTATTTATTTCACATTTGTTAACCAGGTTAGTCCAAATGACACCCATTTTCAGTGGAGACCCAAGGGGAAAAGCCCCAGAAAACATAACTAAATATAAAGTGACAATATGCAAATATTAAATAACAATCACAATACAAAATAATTGTAAAAAAGAAAAGGTTATTAACTATTTGCATTGCATTGATAGTAAGCAACCCATTTTCAGTGGAGACCCAAGGGAAAGAGCCCCAGCAATCATAAGCAAAGATAAACATACAGGACAAAAACTATTAAAAACAACACTGTAAATATGAAATTAATTATAAA